>NC_058134.1:12506148-12563533 GCF_016433145.1 Gracilinanus agilis | reverse complement strand
TTTACTTTGGCTTTGTCAGAAATCATAATAGCCACTCCTGCCTTCTTTTTCTCATTTGATGCCCAAAAGATTTTGCTCAAACCCTGAACCTTAAACTTGTGTATGTCCACCCGCCTCATATGTGTTTCTTGTAGACAACATATGGTGGGATTTTGGTTTCTAATCCACTCTGCTATTTGCTTCCGTTTTATGAGCGAGTTCATCCCGTTCAAAAGTGGGATATTTTTGAAGCAAATGTGTTTAACTTATAGTATCATCTTTTTCAAAATGCAAGGTATAGCCCAGCATGGGTGAACCTTTTAGAGATTGGGTGGTCAAACTGCATCTTCAAGCCACCTGTGAGCCCCACACACACACACCTTACCCTAGAGGGTGGAGAGAGGACGTGCTTGCATTGATTGCTGGATGGAGGTTCAGGGGTGGAGGAGAAAGGGAAACAGGTAGCCCCCTCTGTGCTGCCAGGGTATGCATGCCTTGTCTTCGCCAACATGGCTATAGGCTATAAAGAGCTAACATTCATCTTATATGTGTACATGGCAATTTTTATTTTTGACGATATCACTGAAGTTCAGAATAGGGATAACTAGATGGCTCAGTGGATAGAGTTCTGGGCCTGAAGTCAGGAAGACCTGACTTCAAATCCAGCTTCAGATACTCAGATACAGATGTGACCCTAAGCAAGTCACTTAATCCTATTTGCCTTGGTTTCCTCAAAAAATGGAGAAGAAAATAGCAAACCATTCTTATATCTTTGCCGAGAAAACCCCAACTGGGATCATGAAGAGTAAGACATGATTAAAACCCTTGAGCAACAAGAAAGAAGAGAATAACGAAACAACAACAGAAATGATAAATTCATTAAGAAGAGGGAGTTGTTCGAAATGCCCTTGCAGATCTCTTCCAGTACTAAATCTGGAATAAAATGGATACCCAAAGTCTGTCAGTCTATCAGTACTTATTCAGCAAAGCTATATGTCAGGCACTGGGCTGAGGTCTGGAGAATAGTCCCTGCTGTCCAGGAGCTCACAGCCAGATGGATGAGACGGCATCTGTATACATCTTTATACAAACCAGTTACACATAGAAGAAACTCGAGATAGTCAATGGAGGGAAGTCACGAGCATCAAGGGAGAAGCAGGAAAGGCTTATTCTAGAAGATGAGTCAGCTGGGACTTGAAGGAAGGAAGGAAGCCAGCAAGGTCAGGAAGCAGAGATGAGTGGGGAAAGGAATCCGGGCAGAGAGGACAACGGCTGAGACTTGGGAGATGGAGTATCTTATTCAGGAACTCCAGGAATCTTGTGTTATTGAATCAGAGATTATTTGAAGGAAAAGGGGGAAAGGAAGACATGAAAAGGCTGGAAGGCTGAAAGGGAGAGAGAATGTTAGCAGTGGAATTTTAAAGTATCACAAGCCCTTCATCACACATGTTTCTAGGGTCACTGACACACAAATTTATGTATTGCACATCATTTTATATTACTTGCCTTTTTCACTCTAACTACTACCCTGTAATTTTAAAGCCCATATAATTATTCATTAGGTGTTTAAATCAACACACACCACTATCTACACCCCAACTTGTGAAAACAAAAGGCATCATTTAGCTAAATACAATTACCGTGCCATCAAATTTGTGAAAGTTAGTACTAATCAAGGTCTGAGCAAATCCTAACAAACACAATCTCCCATGAGCATGAAGGACTGAGTTGAAGGACCTCCTTTCAAACTCTAAACTTGGATGCTCCAGCCTCATTTTATCCCAGGATGGACCTTGGGCATGCGCTTACAGTGTTATTCATTCCATTTGTTACAGATTTCATTCTCAATGCCAGTCCAAATGGGATGATTGAAGAGGTATTCATGAAGATCATAGAGTCATAGATTTAGAACTTGGTAAAAGCCTAGAGACTAGGTGATCCATTTTTCTCATCTTAAAGGAAAATTCAGAAATTAAGTGACTTGCCTACAGTCACAATTAACCTTAAGTAGGGTTTGATCTCATGTCTTCTTCACTCTCCACTTATTCATACTCCTGCACTAGGATCATACTATGTTGATGCCTACAACCCCTAATAATTGCAAGATCTTCTTAATGAGATCCATAATGGTTCAAAAAAACCAAGCCTAGTCATCTATATAGGAAAACCTAAATGGATGAAAAATTCCATTTTTTCCAGACTCATGGTCACCAAAGTGAGATATGTGATGGACCAAGCAGGTTTTGGAAATGTAGTCTCATGCCAGCCTCTCTTCATAGGACTTTTGTCCAACACAATCACACTTATCCTTTACCCATTAACATTCCAAATTCTGAGTACAGCAAGTTGCCTCAGTAGATAAAGTGTAGCTCTGGGGACAGGAAATCCTGGGTTGAAATTTGGCCTCAGTTGGCCACAATTGCCTGTCCTTTACGCTCGTCTGCCTTGGGACAGCTACTACTTAGTATCAACTCTAAGATAAAAGTTAAGGGTTATTTTTTTTTTTAAATCAAAATTTTACCACTCCACCCTTTCTTTCTGCGGTATTTGCTTCCAAACTCCTTCTGCCTGGTACACAGACTCCACAGAGTAGTTAAAACCGTAACTGTGACCAGAATACCCATATATCTGGGAAGAAAGTTGGTAAAATATCCAGCACATAAAATGCCTGATGCTCCCAGAACACCTCATGGCTGTAGTTTAGAAGGCAGATTCTATATTCTGAGACAGAGATTAGAGAATAAAAGCTGCACCAATTCCTCCCCCACAACATTCACACAGTCCATTTGCCTGGGACAGAGTGAAGAGCAGCAGATCACCAGGGATGGGGAGGTCGCAATCCATGCTAAACCCGAAGAGTCACAGGGGAGCTGAGACAGATATTCTTGGGGGTTTGGAGAGGGGCAGCCCTTTAGAAATGAGTCCAGTGAGCATCGAACACCTGACTCAATCATTTGTTGGCCTTTCCTATTTTGTTCCATTAAAAATCTTTTACTCTGAATACTTGCATTATTGACCTAGTTTTGGGTGTAAAGAGATATATCAATGGGGGCTCAGAACTACTTATTTTAATATATGCTTACAGCAGCAATACCAAAAGCATATGTCATTAAGAAGGGGACACACCGAAAGAGGGGCTGTGATACACCCGAGCAGAATGAAAACTCAGTGCTAAAAATGCTCTTGGTGGGGTGGAAGGCTGAGACGTGAGATTGCCACAAGGTCCCTTCATACATCACTTGCCGCATTCTTCCAGCTCCCAAACATTCGGAGCACAAAAGTTTCCGTCTCGATTTTCCACCTTCTCCTTTGTTCTCTGAAAATTCCCAGGTCCTTTATGAAGTGATGATGAGGTAGACTCTGACAGTGAGTGAAAATAAGCCTGATTGAATTCTTCCAGAGCAGCACTTTCATTTTTCATTCTCCTGATTTTCCAATGCCAGCAACGCCAGTGCATATGGATACAACAAGTACAAATAGATTATTCTTAAATACTGTCAGGGAAGATTTTTAATCTATAATAAACAAAGAAAAGTTTGCATCTCCTGAAAAGTAATGAAACTTGGTCAAGATAAATTAAACATATTAAATTTGCTTCAGGTTTAAATCAATGCAGAGAGTGCTAAATAAAACAAAAAACTACAAGGGAAGAATCCCAAACATTGATCATGGCCCAAATACGCCCCAGCACTGTTAAGAAGTTTACTCCAGTAATATCTGTGGTCATTGAATAGATCAATGAAACTCATTCTTTCAACAGCATCCAATTATCAGTTTACGGTGCAGTGTGCCTCCTAATAAATCAGCAGACATTACATAGCCTTAGACACAACCAACATGCAAGTTAATAATCAAACGCGTGCAGCGCACACACACACACACACACACACACACACACACACACACAATCTTGGATGAGCTCCTGATAGGTCCAGAAAAAAATGGCTTCATGATGAAGTATTTCATTTAAGCTGGATCCATAGATGCAAACATTTCCAAGTCGTGATTTCAGTTACCTAGTTTATGGTTAGCTGTATTAATAGAGTTTGATTAAGCACTTAAGGGGAAAGATCGATAGACCTCTGTCATATTTACACAATAAAAAACTGGCATGTACAGTAAGGGCAAAACAATATAAATTTGGGTACTCTATTATTCAGAAAGTTAATAGAGTAATATTTTCTCCAAGTCCTTGGATCATTTACAAAATGTGTTCATCGCCTTTAACTTTTCGTATTCGATATATTGCAAAGTAGCATCATGCCAGATAAATACCATAAACACTGTCAGTGAAATACAGTTCTGAATTCTGATTTTTTTTTTCTTTCCCAAAGAATGTTCACTGAGCAAAGAAGGTACCCGGGCTAAAAGGAAAAATCCAGAGGATCAGATTTCCTGTTAGATGGGGCTCTGGAGGTCATGGAGCCCAGCACCCTCCATTTCACAATGGCTGAAGGTAAACGATATTAAATGACTTGCTCAAGGTTACACAGTTCATTAAATGGAAGAGTTGGGATTCAACACCAATGGATTGACTTAAAACCTAGTAAGCTTTCCCACACATTGTCCTTAATGGGCGGGAAGTCCTCCCAAGAGGAGTTCAAAGTAATTTTAATATCCTGAATGAAATGTCACCTGGACTTAAGCTATTGCCTAGGATAAATGGTACTTGGATAAACTAGTTCAGGGCAACAACTCGAGTGCACCAGCCTAAAGGGAATACTAGCAATTATTTGGGCAGGTTATTTAGTGTAGACGATCCAACTCCTAAAAAGAATTTATTGGAAGGTCATCGGAGTGGTTCATGAGGAAATATTGTAAACAGTTCCAAACTTGGAATAAAGCTTCTGCACATGGAAAAGCAGGTGAAGGTAGGAGGCTGATGAAGATCTGGGGGTGGGGGGTCCCCACACTGTGTCAGATTTATATTGGTAAAGTTCAAAAGGGTGTTACCCCAAAACCAAGCAGCTTCTTTATTCCTTTGTTCAACTGAACAAATATCTGGATCAAACAGTCCCCAAACATTTACTTAAAACTATGTAACAGGTCCTGGGTTGAGTGTTAGAAATACAAAGAAATAGTCACAATTGTTTCTGACCTCAAAGAGTATGCCTTCTCCATTCTAACGGGGGTGCACGCCACATATACATAGGTGTGTATGAAATACATACCTGATAGATACAAGATAGGCTCAGAAAGGATGGTGCTCACATCTGGGAGCAACAGGGAAAAAACTCTGCAAAAGTTAGTGATTGAGCTGAGTCTTGAAGAAAGGAAAGGTTGGGAGTCTAAGAGGCTTGGGTAAAGAATAGCATTCAGGCATGGGGAACAGCTACTGCAAAGGTGCAGAGATGGGAAACAAAACATTAGACGAAAGAAACAATAAATATGATTGCATTGTAGGGTTCATAGAAGGAAGTAATATGTTGTTTTAAAAAAAACTAGAAAGATAGATAGGAAAGGGCCAAGTTATAAAGAAAAACAAACATGTACTTAAGTTTACAGTTTTTCGTCTATAAGCCTCTTCCCTGTTCTTTGTATACTAAAACACTTATTTGGCGATGATCATTAAGTCCAAAATAAAGATTAAAATTTAGTTTTGAAGAATCCATATAAATTGGAGCCTTCATTTTCTCTGTAAAATGAGTATAATGGTTTCTGCCACCGCAGGGTTGTCATGAACATTAAATGAGATAAGGTAGCAAAGGAACTTTGTAAATACTAAAATGACAAATGAATGACCCTGATTAAAAAATAAAATTATTGCATATTCATAGCCCTGCCAGGTACTAACTGTATGCCCCAAAGGCGCTCATTTAACTGTTCTGGGCTTCTGACTATTTCCTTGGATTTAGGATGTTATTCATAGGTTCAGTCTGTGGTAAGGGGGAGAAAGTTCTCACCCCAGAATTCCTCAGGGAAATGAAATGTTGAATCCTTCAAGTATTCACATTCCTTTTGTATGCATCACCCTGGAGGGGTAGAGGAGAGTCTGGGGGAAAAAAAGATTCAAACATGGTCAGAAGAAAAATGACGGCAAAGTTAATTATTAGGTACCCAATGAATGTTTTTCTCAAGACATTTTCTCATGTGAGTGGGGTACATTGAACAAGGATTCTAGATTGTCAAGGGATCTCAGAAGTCACCTAATCTAACCACCTCTCTGATTACAGATGCTCTGAGCAACCATGAGAGAACATAGAAGTATAGCCATGTGAATTATGGAGTAGTCACATTTTCCTTTTTATGAGGTGGAGTGTAGTACAAAGAATTGCTGGATTTAGAGTCATTGGATTTGGGTTCAAATCTTCCCTTGGTCACTAACAAGTAGCTATTTACTCTGGGTTTTAGTTTCCTCATCCAAAAAGCAGGATAGGATGAGAGGTAGATAAGACAACCTGGAGCAGTGGAAAGAGAGCTGGATTTGGATGCAGAGGACCTGAGTTCAAATCCAGATGTTACTTACTAGCTGTGGGTCTTTAGGCAAATGATTTAATTTAGTGACTTGTACTTAGTCACGAGGGTGATAATCATGGCGGAGGAAGTATATAAATTAGAGACGTGTGATCACCTTTAAAGGAGAGCGTCTAATCCTCAGCAGCGCAGGCAAGAAGAAAGCTGGCGTTGCAGCCCAAAATGGGCAGCAGGAAGGAATATGGAAGCCAGAGCACTTTAGGCTCTGGGCCACCTTCTTGGGGATAATATAAGCCACTGAAAATGAGACTTTGTGCAGCACTTCGTGTGATTACCTTTCCTAGACATTGGCACTTGCCCTCCAGTCACCCTCCTTGCCCTCTTTATGTGCCTCCCAGCAGATCCTGCATTTCCCTCCTGGGGTTCTAGATTCTTTGATAGATGACCCTTTGCCCCTGGTATATTTTCTGGGACCAGCTGAGCCCCTTTGAGAAAGAGAAGGATAAAAGTGATTTTTAGGACTTTGATGGAGAGTTGCTAAGACCCAGGGAACCTCCCGGCACACTGCTTTCAGTTGTGTTACCCCGGCTTTTAGTAGCTTTCACTTTTCCGGACTGCTTTTAACAGCCCTGGGAACTGCTTTTACCTGAGGTTATATTTAGGTGTTTTGTGAAATGTATTGTTTGTCTGATCCCTCAGGCTTTGAGTGATGTGTCCTAACCAATATGAGCTCCTGTCAGGACCTCTGGAAAGAAGTCTATGAACTGGACTGCAGCAGAGGGAACAGAACCTGGGGAACAATGTAGAGAATTATTGTAATAATGTAAACAAAGACAATTTCAAATGACTTCAAAACTCTGATCAGCACAATGACCAATCCACGCCTCAGAAAGTTAATGGTGGAGCCACTTCTCACTTCTTAACAGGAAGGTGATGAACTCTGTGTGCAGAATGAGACCCAAGTTATCAGACGCTGTCCATGTAGGAAATTGTTTTGCTCGACTATTTATTTTTTAAAGTAAAACTTTTATTTAAGAACAAGGGGAGGGGGCAGCTGGGTAGCTTAGTGGATGGAGAGCCAGGTCTAGAGACAGGAGGTCTTAGGTTCAAATCCGGCCTCAGACACTTCCCAGCTGGGTGACCCTGGGCAAGTCACTTGACCCCCATTGCCTAGTCTTTACCACTCTTCTGCCTTGGAGCCAATACACAGTATTGAAAAAAGAAAAAGAAAAAGGAGAGTGGATGGGAGTGATAATGATGCAAAAAAAATTGGAATAATTAATAACAAAAATAGGAGTATTTACATAGGACTTTTAGGTTTTCAAAATTCTTTACATTATCTATCTGATATGATCATCCCAATAACCTTGAGAGATAAGAACTATTATTTTCTGTAGAATCAGGAAACCGAAGCTGAGAGAAATATTAAGTGACTTGCCCAGCTGCTAGATATTTAAGAATAAATCCTAACTCAGGCTTTCCAAGGCAAAGTCTAGCACTCTATACCTTGTACTACCTGGCTGTCCAATGAAACTTTTTTTTTTTTTAAGACACAAAAGAGTCAAGAAGGAAATTTCGAAGTTGACCAAAGTGTTGTTTCTATTAATACACACTTTAAAAATCTCTAACTAGGGGCAGCTAGGTGGCTCAGTGGATAGAAAGCCAGACCTGGAAATGGGAGGTCTTGGGTTCAACTCTGTATTTAGACACTTCCTGTGTGACCCTGGCATGTCATTTAACCTCAAATGCCTAGCCATTCTTCTGACCCTGCTAATCAATCCTAAGACAGAATGAAGGTTTTTTTTTTTTTAAATCTCTATATAACAGAGGTTTCATTTCCTAAGCTTTCCTGATTTTCTGTTCTTTATGGAGAAAGTTTTAAAAAGGATCTTTATAAGGAGGGGGAAATATTGAGAGCCTCCTCCTGTGCACTTATTTTGTTTCAAAGAGATGCACTGTCTTCTTCATGCCCTGGAGAAGATAAAGGAATGCTGCTTGAAGACAGCTAGGGAGAATTGGAAATAAGAGATGTGGTATGGAGAATAACTTTTTTCTGTGGCTGTGTTTCTCCCCAATAGAATGTAAGATCTTTGAAGGCAGATGCCACTTTTGCTTTTTTGTTCTTTTATCTTCAGCATTGTGTATAATCCCTGGCACAATGGTAGAGTCAGTAAATGTTTCTTTATTTTATTTTATATTTCATTTCATTTCATTTCATTTTATTTTATAGCCCTCACCTTCCATCTTGGAGTCAATACTGTGTATTGGCTCCAAGGCAGAAGAGTGGTAAGGACTAGGAAATAAGGGTTAAGTGACTCGCCCAGGGTCACACAGCTGGGAAGTGTCTGAGATTAAATTTAAACCTAGGCCCTTCCATCTCTAGGCCTGACTCTCAATCCACTGAGCTACCCAGCTGCCCCCAATCAATGTTTCTTTAATTAATGCAGATTCATTTTTCCACTGGTAGTGTATCCCAGTCTCCAGATTATTGGCTCTCCTCTGAATCACAAGCACCTTTCATTCTAAGAATATGGAATTGCAACACTTGAAGCTATATAGTATTACCAGAAGAATATTGAAATTAGAAGATGGAAAAGATCTGCGGCATTGCGAGGATTGCCCAGTTTCCCAAGGGTGAGCCAGCTTAGCCCTCCTTTTTTCTATTGTTTCGTTCACTCAGAATTGGGGGAAAGTGGGAGAAGTCTCTTACTATAAAACCACCCGCTCCACCATGCCTCCCTGTCTTGGTGTTGTTGCTTTTCAGGACTGTATGTGAACCCATCCTGGTGTGTCGCTCTACACCACCCCCAACCCCTGGTGGGCATCCTTTTCCCGCTGCCTCCTGTACTTTAGCTCATGTATAAACACAGAGCGAAAACCAGGAGCCCAACGCAAAACATTTTCCTTTTCCTTGAAATGGAAATGAAACTGAGTGAAAAATGTAACTGCTTAACGATTTAAAACAAATAGGACGCCCTGCGGGGCCACATTGGAAGAAATGTCGGAGTTTTCCATGAGAATCCAACCCAAGGATAATAACTCCGTATAATTCATCTGCTATTTACATGTATTTTTCATATTGACTTTCAAGTGCCTTTTACCTTTGATCATCGGTTCATTTTCCCCAGAGCTTGTTTACATAACACACCAAGGCCAATTAAGAAATGATGGAAGGTGACTCTTTAGAAGCCCAGCCTTTTCCAGCGCAAGAAGTGACAGCAGTTTCTACAGAGAATAATAATACTCCGGTGGAGCTGCAATCTGCCTGATGTGGCTATTCCTCGCGGCAGTGGAGGTTGTGCCCCATCCATCCGTGCCTGCCCATCCAAAGGGAGGCTGGTCCATGTCACCCCATCCATTTCCTGCTGGCTGGCTGCCCAAGTTTCAGGTATCTTCTTTGCATTCTCTTGACATGTAACAGATGGAGCACGTCCCATCAGTGATTCCTCGTTTTTATTATGGAATCGCTCCTTCTAAATCACAGAGTTCATTGAGGATTTATTTTTTTTTTTTTGTTATCATCTCCTGTGCAAAGTTTGCATTACTTCCTGTGAAATTCCTCCTTGCATTTATTGTAGCCGGCTCCTGCCCACCACATCCTCACCATTGACCGTCTAGTGAGCCTCAAGTTCAACTGTTCTGAAACTGTGGTGTTCCATTACTGTCAGTCAAGCAACACCAGGAGAACCAAGAGACTATAAACTCCCAGAAGACAAGGTCTGTTTTCTTTTTGGCTTTTATTTCCAAAACCTAATACAGTGTTTGAAACATTACAGATGCCTGAGAAATTCTTGGGTAGCTAGATACCTCAAGTCAGGAAAACCCCTTTTCTGAGTTCAAATCAGGCCTCAGATAGTTACTGGCTAGTGGCCCTGGACAAGTCACTCAACCCTGCTTGTCCCAGTTTTCCTCATCCACAAAATCAGAAGAAAATGGCAAACTACTCCAGTATCTTTGCCAAGAAAATTCCCAGATGGGGTCACAAGGAATTGTACATGACTGACCAACAACAATAAATGCTTGTTGAATGTTGTATTTAAAAGGAAGGACCCTTCACACGTGAAATTGTTTTACATAGTTATACTTTGTTATATGAGAAGGCTTTTATTTGTAGAAGAGTCTGGAAGGAATGGAGTGACAGGGATAATAAAAGGAAAAATTGAAAGAAAGGAACGTCAAGATATCATGAAAAACAAAAAAACAGAAAATAGATTTAAAAAAGAACAAAATGAGGTTCAGAAGGAGTAGGTGTCTATATACACATATGTATATATGTATACCCACATACATTGTGGATATTTATATGGGTAAATATGTATTTGTGGGTACATAAAATAATATATGCATACATCAATAAGCTCTACTTGGAGGAGATTCATAGCTTCATGACTGACTTCAAGTGTACCATTTCTGATCTATGTAGAGAGGAATATACCCATTTGTCGATTGTTTGTCAAGCTTATCCTGTGGTGAGATTCTGGACTTCCTTTCCCAGGTCCTACAAATAGGAGCAAAGTCTACAGCATGAGCCAGGCTGCATCTCCTCATCCCTCTGTTCCCTCTCCTCCTCCTCTTCTCCCCACATCATTTACCCCCCATCTCTCTCACTCTCACTCTCTCCCCATCTCCCTTCTCTTCCTTTCCTTTGCCTTCTTCTAATCCTTCTCCCCTCTCTTTCCCTCCGGGTTCTGTTGGCCATTCTAATATAGTCAATTTGCACTGCAGTGTGCATTTCCCCTAATTCACCCATATTGCTATATCATTGATATCAGTGAGCAGCACTCTCATCAGTTAAGCTACTAATTTATTTTAATCTCAATTAACAAGTTAATTTTTACAAAAGGATATTTGCTGAATACGTGCAATAATTCTGTGATGCAGTTCATGCATCTAAGGACTGACCTGGGGAGCTAAAGATGACCTTCACATCAGCTGGCAAAGGTGAGTTCAAATCAAGGAATGCTGCTTGGAGGTAAAAGTCATCTGATTAAAAACTTTCCTTTCCCTTCCTCAAAAACATCACACACACCCCAATAGGTATAGATTCTCCCCCTTTGGACTCTTGTCCATGGGAAGAGTGGGCTCAAACTCAAAAAAAAAGTGAGAGCTATAAACATTCTCCCCACCACTGAACTCACTTCCAGGTGAATTTGTGTCATCTGATCAAATGAGATAATCATTGGCAAATTCCCAGCTTGGCGCCTGGCATGGAGTAAGTAGGTCCTTAATAAATGCCTGTTGCCTTACCCCACTTTGTTCATATATACAATTCTGGTTTTTCTCTACCATATGATAAGTACACAGGAAATAGTCACAGGATCCCTGCACCCTGGAAAAGAAAATGGAAGCCCATTCCAGTAGCTTTACCAAGAAGATCCTAAATGAGATCACAAAGAGTTGGATAAGACTGAAAAATGACCTACTGAACATCGTGCATGTTCTGAATTGGCTGTAGGGTAACTTCGTCATCCATTGTTATGCATTTCCAAGAGATGGCTTGCCAAGTTCCCCCTCCTCCTTCATGGATTGGCATCAGACCTAAACATACTGCACATAATCTGAGGCCCTCCATTTCAATAATAATAAAAAGGGAAATTTTATATAAAATAAAAAAGGAGGAGGGGGGTAGATTTTGTATGAGGGAGAAATTGGAGTCATTCAAAGATCTTCCCCCGATCTATAGGTAATCCGACAAGCTCTCATCTTCCGAGCCAATTCTTTACCTAGCTCGTCGTCTGTAGAGATGGACAGATAGATAAGGTCACAAGTGCTTAGCATTTTATAGCACTTTGAAGTTGACGCTGCTTTACAGACATGATCTTCCTTGGGCTTTACACCACCCTTTGAAGTAGTTCTCAATGTTTATCCCCATCTTATAGCTATGTAAACTGAAGTGTAAAAAGCTAAGGTAATTTACCCATTGTCACACAACTGATAAAGTGTCCAAGGAGGAATTTGTACCCAACTTTTCCTGCTTTCAAGTCGAGTATGCCTTCCACTCCCTCTCCACCACTTTCCCAAGAATCCTGATGAAATTTCTCCAGAACTAGTAGAGGGCCAAGAGCACCTTCAGCTCTCCCTCTATGTGGTTGGTGGCAGTCATGAAATCTATAGAAGAGCTAAGGAAGAAGGAAATCAGATTAAACAATTAGTGTCAATTAGCCCCAGCAAAATCATTCCATAAACAATTGGTCTCCAGTGCCTTGCTTAATTATGGGAGACTTTCATGCTTCTTATCAAGCTGGCTTTGATTCATGGTTGACTCTTGGGGCTTCCCAGAGGTATAATTAATAATTGTCTCGTAAATAAACAGTTGGTAATTAAGGGCAGTAGGCAACAATGCTGTGATTTTTTTAAGTATTCAAGGCCTAGGCTGGGAAGCTAAGGTCGACCTCAGTGTTGGCCAGCAGAAAGAGAGCCATCACCCATTTCAAATTGGGGAATGCTGGTTGGAGGTAAAAACCATCTGATTAAAACCCTTCCCTCCCCCTGCTCATCTCCCCTCTCCCTGGCAGCCCCTAGCAGCAAAGGAAACAACTCATTTTTATGACTGGTAACAATGTTTGCTTTCACAGAGTACCATTCTAATTTGGTCCTGCACCCAGTTCAAATGTATTTTGGAACCCCAAATTAAAATAATCAGTTTACTTCAAGAGTATATACTAAGTGAATCCTCCATCCAAAAAAGAAACACTTAATTGAAGTGAAAATAGCACTTACATTGTACAGGTGTGCTTGGAAAATCCTGGCACATCTCAGTGCCTCCAGTGCCAGACCCCCGAATATCAGGAACAACAAAGGCAAACAGACATAATCACCCCCAACAGACACCAAATCTCTTACACAGAAGAGGTGACTGTGTCACTTCTTTTCATGCCTTCCTTTTTCTCTGCCAGGTTTGTTTGATGCCATGCTCCACTCCGATCAGAAATCAGGGCAGAGTTACTGAGTGACCCTTTGAAAGACAGAACCCTGAATCCACAGAAGGGTTATCCTTGTAGGAAGATATTCATCCCCAACCTTTTACCATCTCAACCAGTTCTCACTGCTGGCTATTGTAATGGGAAGACCACCCTGCAAATCCCAAGAAATTTTCCAATGGTGTCTATTTCTCCAGGCTCTCTTAAGATGCCTCTGGAAGGAGAGCCATGAACTTTTTGACTCCATAACATGACCGATTTCAATAATAACAGAGCATTAAATTCAGCCATATTTCTCTGTGCATGTATTTCCTGTATATCTCCCCCCCTGACTTTATGACTAAGAGCCTGGTCTCTAGTTTATTACAAGGCATAAATCATTGGTGGCTGGAATATCCTAATTTTAAGTGAAAGTGATAAACATGATTACATTGAATTCCCCAGGTTAAATAAAGAGAATGAAATATGTAGCAGCATCTTCCTAGAATCATCCAAGTCCTACTCTCTCTTGGATAGAGGGACATTGTGATTTCTTTACTCAAGGATTTGTGAGGATTTTTTTCAACCAGCCCAAGATTAGCAAAGTTGGTTTTGCAAAGTGAGAAGAGTGTCTGTGAATGAATGAATGATGAAATAAAGCAAATGTCAATGAATGAATGAATAGGGGAGGGAGTAAAAAATAAAACATTAAACACTTGCTATGTACTATGCACTGTGCTAAACATTGCAAATACAAATGAAGATAGTCAGTCCCTCCAGGAACTTACATTCTAATTGACAGAGATGACACATTAAGGATTCGGTGGTGGTGGTGGTGATGGGGGAAGCGGGGAAATGGATTTGGGCTTGGAAAGTTACAAATGCAGCGTCCCTTCTGGACTTAATCCCCTTCCCCAACTTATACTAGCAGAATGAGTCTACAGAGGGCTGGAGGTAAGCATTCTGTTGCTCATGAGCCCCCCAGTGTGTTCCTCTCAATATGAATCAACAGTTAGTACAAATTATTTTTATTTTATTTTATTTTTTTATTTTTAAACCTTTAACTTCTGTGTATTAGCTCCTTGGTGGAAGAATGGTAAGGGTGGGCAATGGGGGTCAAGTGACTTGCCCAGGGTCACACAGCTGGGAAGTGTCCAAGGCCGGATTTGAACCCAGGACCTCCCATCTCTAGGTCTGACTCTCAATCCACTGAGCTACCCAGCCACCCCTTACAAATTACTTTTTACAAAAGGATCTTTACTAAGAATGTATAGCAAGAGCAAGAGTTACAAAACAATCCCCCAGACCATGAGTTTCACTCTCTACTCTGTGCATATATGGTTCCTGGGTCAAGTGGTAACTAGCAAAGCACCAAAGACATAGGGAACACAAAGGTAACTCCAAATTCCTTTCTTTCCTTGAGAAGTCCACACTAAGGTCCTGATGGCATAAAATTCTCCCTTGCCCAGCCAGGCTAGTTCCTTCCAGGGTATGCTGAGCTGACCAATGGATCAATCTACTTCTAGACTTGTTTAAGCAGTACACTCAACAGCTATGCTGTCATTCACAAGATTTGACTACCCAGATGAGCTAACATAAAAATTACAATCCTATCCAAATTAATCTACTTATTCAGTGCTGTACCTATCAAACTACCAAAAACCTTTTTTATAGAATTAGAAAAAAAATATAACAAAAATTCATCTGGAAGAACAAAAGATCAAAAATATCAAGGGAAAAAACAAAAACAAAAACAAAAACGTGAAGGAAAGTGGCCTGACAGTACCAGATCTTAAACTGTACTATAAAGCAGTAGTTATCAAAACAATATGGTACTGGCTAAGAGACAGAAGGGAGGATCAGTGGAATAGACTTGGGGAAAATGACCTCAGTAATCTAGTGTTCGATAAACCCAAAGGCCCCAGCTTTTGGGACAAGAACTCACTATTTGACAAAAACTGCTGGTAAAATTAGAAAACAGTATGGGGAAAATTAGGTTTAGATCAACATCTTACACTATACCAAGGTAAATTTAAAATGGGCAAATGACTTAAATATAAAGAGTGAAATCATAAATAAACTAGGTGAGTATAGAATAGTATTCCTGTCAGATCTGTGGGAAAGAAAGGAATTTAAGACCAAGCAAGAGATAGGAACATTGCAAAATGTAAAATAAATGACTTTGATTATATCAAATTGAAAGGTTTTTATACAAACAAAACCAATGCAACCAAAATTAGAAGGAAAACAACAAACTGGAAGAATATTTTTATAACAAAACTCTCTAACAAAGGTTGAATTTACCAAATATGTAAGGAACTAAGTCAAATTTACAAAAAAATCAAGTCATTCCCCAATGAAAAAATGGCCAAGGGACATGAATATGCAGTTTCCCCACAATGAAACCAAAACTATCAATAAGCACATGAAAAAGTGTTCTAAATCCCTCCTGATTAGAGAAATGCAAGTCAAAACAACTCTGAGGTACCACCTTAAACCTAGCAGACTGGCCAACATGGCAGCAAAAGAAAGTGATAAATGTTGGAGAGGATGTGGCAAAATTGGGACACTAAGACACTGTTGTTAGAGTTGTGAATTGGTCCAACCATTCTGGAGGGCAATTTGGAACTATGCCCAAAGGGTGTGAAAAGACTGCCTGCCCTTTGATACAGCCGTACGACTGCTGGGTTTGTACCCCAAAAGAAATAATAAGGAAAAAAGACTTGTACAAAAATATTCATAGCTGTGCTCTTTGTGGTGACAAAAAATTGCAAAATGAAGGGGTGTCCCTTGATTGGGGAATGGCTGAACAAACTGTGGTATCTGATGGCAATGGAATACTATTGTGCTGAAAAGAATGATGAATTGGAGGAATTCCATGTGAACTGGAAAGACCTCCAGGAACTGATGCCAAGCAAAAGGAGCAAAACCAGGAGAACATTGTACACAGAGACTGATACACTGTGGCACAATCAAATGTAATGGGATTTTTTACTAGCAGCAATGCAGTGATCCAGGATAATTCAGAGGAATTTGTGAGAAAGAATGCTATCCACATCCAGAGAAAGAACTGTGAAAATGGAAATGCATTAGAAAAATATGTTATTAATCACATGATGTGATAGGAATATGATTGGGGTTTTGATGTTAAAGGATCGCGCTACTGCAGATATGAATAACACAGAAATAGGTTTTGATCAATAATACATGTATAAACCAGTGGAAATGCTTGTCGGATTCAGGAGGAGGGGGATCATGAATCATGTAACCATGGCAAAATATTCTAAATTTAAAAAAAAAAAAAAAGATTTGGCTACCCAGAGTGATAACTTGGTCTATTATATACGCAGATATTCGCCTAAGATCACAAAGAAGAAGCACAAAAGAAAGAGAAACATCCCCCTTTCTTGGATATTTGGCAGGTAGGTGAGAAAATAAAACAGCTGCAGATTCTTCCCTCATCCATAGATTCACAGTAGTCTTCTGAGGGGAAAAGGTTGTAAGGCATCATCTGAGTATGCACATTCAATTCCTGCTCATGCTCTAGCAAGTCATCAGTTCTTGTTCCTTTGCTCAAAAAGACTTTGTTATTACGTGGTAGTAACCCTGATTCATCATCATGATGGAAACCGGTTCAAAAAACTTCATGTATTGGGATGACAGCAAGCAGAGAATATTGTGAATATTCTGTGTGACCCACCAGGAAAGGCAAATCTGAGCTTGCTCCAAGGACTCTGCCCTCATTGATTAACCTACACACAATATGGGGATGGTGATTGGAGCCATGAAGGAATAGATTGGCATGCCATTTCCAGGAGCAATGAGACTATTGATTTAATTATGGTTGTAGTACTAGAAGGGATGGGGCAGAAGGCAGCTGGCAAGAGAATGGTGATGGAATAAAGAGAAAGATGGCTAGAGTGGGCTTATATGTAGTGGGTCATGTGAGGCACTCAAGCACCAAGAAAGTTATGTTCTTAGATCCAATAATTATGTTGGTTGTATTTTTCACAAAAGACGAGCATCAGAAATAAGCTTTTAGAGAAATTATGAAGCATAATACCTCACTCTGGAATTTACATGAGTGATCACAATTTCAGTCTATATTCAGTTAAGACCATTAATACCACAGAAATATTTACATTGGCAGAATCAAGATGGAGGCTTAGAAGCCACATTCAGGATTATACAGGACTAGGCTGGATCTGCTCTGAAGGACTAAAAGGCATAAAGAAGTGCATGGGTGTGTGTGGGAGAAGACCAATACAATGGAAGGGAGGAAGAGGTTGACAAGAGGTAATACTTAAATCTTATGGTCATTGGATTTAGCTCAGAGAGCGAAGAACAATTAGATCAATTGGGGCACAGAATCGTATTGTGCCCTATAGAGAAGTAGAAGGGTAATAAACAGGCTGGTGGGGAGGAGAGCAATACAAGGGAGGGAGAGGTTGGAGGGTCATTTAAAAGGCACTATAATAAGAGGGGAATAATAAGAAGGGAGGAATGGGAAGGGGAGTAACATTAGGGAGGGGAAAGAGGGGAGACTGACTAAAAGCAAAAAGTTGGAGTGGAGGGTAAGAGGAATAAGAGAAAAGGCAAAATCAAAGGAGGAAGTCAAAATGGAGGGGAATACAGACAGTAATGATAACTGTGAATGTGAATTGAATGAACTCACCCATAAAAAAGAAGTGGATAGAGAATGGATTAAAAACCAGAACCTTACAATATGTTGTCTACAAGAAACACACCTGAGGCAGGCATATATACACAGGGTAAAGGTAAGAGGGTAGAGCAGAATTTACTGGGCTGCAACTAAGACAAAGAAGGCAGGAGTAGCAATTATGATCTCAGACAAAGCTAAAGCAAAAATAGATCTGATTAAAAGAGATAACAAAGGTAATTACATCTTGATGAAAGGCAGTATAAATAATGAAGAAATATCAATACTCAACATATATGCAACAAATGGTATAGCATCCATATTTCTTTTTTTTTTGTCTTCTTTTTTTTAATAACCCTTACCTTCCATCTTAGAGTCAATACTGTGTATTGTCTCCAAGCCAGAAGAGTGGTAAAGACTAGGCAATGGGGGGTCAAGTGACTTGCCCAGGGTCACACAGCTGGGAAGTGTCTGAGGCCAGATTTGAACCTAGGACCTCCCTTCTCTAGGCCTTGCTCTCAATCTACTGAGCTACCCAGCTGCCCCCAGCACCCATATTTCTAAAGGAGAAAGTAAAGGAGTTTAAGGAGGAAATAGATAGTACAACCATATTAGTGGGGAACCTCAACCTTCCCCTATCAGAATTAGATATATTGAACCAAAAAATAGATAAGAAAAAAGTAAGGGAAGTGAATGAAATCTTAGAAAAATTAGAGCTAATAGATTCTGGAAAAAAATAAATTGGGATAAAAAGGAATTTGTTTTCTTTTTCTTCTTTTTCTTCTTTTCAGCAGCACATGGCACATATACAATGGCTGGCCATGTACTAGGGCATAAAAACATTGCAATCAAATGTAAGAAAGCAGAAATAATAAATGCATCTTTTCAGACCATAATGCAATAAAAATCATAATCAATAAGTGCTTATAGAAAGGCAAATTTGAAAACTAAATAATCTGATTTCTCAAAACTGGTGGGACAAAGAACAAATCAAAGAAGCAATTACTTACTTCATTGAAGAGAATGACAATGAGGAAGCAACATATCAAAATATATGGAAGGGGGCAGCTGGGTAGCTCAGTGGATTGAAAGCCAGGCCTAGAGATGGGAGGTCCTAGGTTCAAATCCGGCCTCAGACACTTCCCAGCTGTGTGACCCTGGGCAAGTCACTTGACCCTCATTGCCTACGCTTACCACTCTTCCACCTATAAGTCAATACACAGAAGTTAAGGGTATAAAATATAAAAAAATAAAAAAATATATATGGGATGTAGCCAAAGCAGTATTGAGAGAAAAATTTTTATCCCTGAGTGTGTATATAAACAAATCAAGCAAGGAAGAATTTAGTGAATTGGGTATGTAACTTAAAAAACTAGAAAGAGAACAAATTAAAAATCCTCAGATAAAAACTAAATTGGAAATCCTAAAAATCAAAGGAGAAATTAATACAGTTGAAAGTAAAAGAACAATTAACTAATAAATAAGACTAGGAGCTGGTACTTTGAAAAAAAGCAAATAAAATAAAGTACTAGCTAATCTAATAAAAAAGAAAGAAGAAAATCAAATTAACAGTATCAAAAATAAAAAGAGTGACCTCATCTCTAATGAAGGGGAAATTAAGGTAATTATTAAGAACCATTTTGCCCAATTATATGGCAATAAATATGACAATCTAGGTGAAATGGGTAAATATTTACAATAATATAAACTGCCTAGATTAACAAAAGAGGAAATAGAATACTTTAAAAATCTCATCTCAGAAAAAAGAAATTGAACAAGCCATCAAGGAACTCCCTAAGAAAAAATCTCCAGGACCAGATGGATTTACAAGTGAATTTTATCAAACATTTAAAGAACAACTAATCCCAATACTATACAAACTATTTGATAAAATAAGCAAAGAAGAAGATTTACAAAATTCCTTTTATGACCAAAAACAGAGAAAGAAAACTATAGAGCAATCTGTTTAGTGAACATAGATGCAAAAATCTTAAATAAAATATTAGCAAAAAGACTCCAGTAAGTTATCACAAGGATTATTCACTATGATCAGGTCATATTTATACCATGAGTATAAGGGTGGTTTTATATTAGGAAAATATAATTTTATTAATAATAATAATAATAAACCATATAATTGACCATATCAATAACCAGACCAACAGAAATCACATGATCTCAGTAGATGCAGAAAGAACCTTGTAATATTAAAATTATGAGGCTGATAGTAGCTTGATAACTTTATTTAAACAAAGTAATAATAGGAGTAGTAAAGAGAAGTAAAGTTAGGAAAGAGATAGAGAGGTATTTAGCTTTCTAATTTATTGGCTACCATGATGGCCTTGTGGCTAACTCTGACAGGGGTTCCTCCATACTCCATGCTCCAGCCAAAAACCCCCCCAAAGACCACCTGGTCACCACTTATAAGGTCTTTTCTCCACCCACTAGCTCTCACATGTCACATCTCAGGAACCAACCATAGTTTCTTTTTTTTTTTTCTTTTTTTTTTTTTGCATTCTAGAATCTACATACCTTTTTTTTACTTTTTTAAACATTTATTAATATTCATTTTTAACATGGTTACATGATTCATGCTCCTACTTTCCCCTTCACCCCCCCGCACTCCCCCCACCCATGGCCGATGCACATTTCCACTGGTTTTAACATGTGTCATTGATCAAGACCTATTTCCAAATTGTTGTTCCAACCATAGTTTTTAATTTGCTTGGGTCACCCAGAGGGGCAGTGCCTGCGGAATCAGTTTCCTGTCTTGGTTCCTTAACTTCTTTTCTCTGAGGACTTATCTATATCTGAATTTACTCAGTGGCCTTTGATCTCCAGGTTAGTGAGAGATGACATTTTTTAAAAAAGTGACATAATGGAGAGCGAGAAATTTGCTTCTGACAATCCTCCCCTGTGACTCTATTGGGAGACAAGTGTTAAAATCTCCCCACTTGGGGGTCCTGAGAGATTAACATGCCTAGTCTCCCCAAAGAATCATTTCATATAACAAGCTTATACCTCTAAAGCTTCTCTTACTATAGGTGTATAAAATATTGCATTTTATCTAGAGGGAATTACAACAACTTGGGGATAAGAGGGAAAGAAAAGAGAAAGGAAAATAATAAATGTTGCAGGGGTTGTGGCAATATTGGGACACTAATGCATTGCTGGTTGAGTTGTGAATGGATCCAACCATTCTGGAAGACAATTTGGAACTATGCCCAAAGGGTGTGAAAAGACTGCTTCCCCTTTGATCCAGCCTTACCATTGCTGGGTTTGTACCCCAAAAAGATAATAAGGAAAAATACTCACACAAAAATATTTATAGCCACACTCTTTGTGGTGGCAAAAAATTGGAAAATGAGGGCGTGTACATCAATTGGGCAATGGCTGAACAAATTGTGATATCTGATGGTAATGAAATACTATTGTGCTGAAAGGAATGATGAACTGGAAGAATTATATGTGAACTGGAATGACCTCCAGGAATCAATGCAGAGCAAAAGGAGCAGAACCAGGAGCACATAGAGACTGATATATTATGACACAATCAAATGTAATAGACTTCGCTAGTAGCAGCAATGCAATGATCCACGACAATACTGAGGGACTTAGGAGAAAGAATGTTATCCACATTCAGAGAAAGAACTGTGGGAGTAAAAACACAGAAGAAAAACATATTATTGATCACACGGTTCAATGGGTATGACTGGGGATTTTGACTTTAAATGATCACTCTATTGCAAATATTAATAATATAGAAATAGGATTTTAACAATGATACATGTATATCCTAGTGGAATTGCTCATCAACTCCAGGAGGTGGAAGAGAAGAGGGGAGAGAAAGAGCATGAATCATGTAACCATGGAAAAATATTCTAAATAAATTAGTTAATTAAATAATTTTTAAAAATAAACTATTATCTGGGGAAAAAAAAGAAATGTTTGCAACATCCTCTCCAGAGTTATTTCTCAACTCCCACTCTGACTGGCAGGCTGGTTCCTCAGAAGACAATGACTATTCTTCTCTTTCAGGGTTCTAGAGATAAATCAATAGGACTGGTTTCTAATATGATCACTTCTGAGTCTCTATCTTGTATGTTTCCCATTGTTAATTAACCAGCAAAACTCAATTAACATTTTAAAAAAGGATTTGCTAAGAAGATGTGATTGGAACAGGAATTAACCTCCTCTTTATTGGGGTACAAACTACCCCTTAACATTCAAGACCACTGGGAAGAGGGGTCCTTAGATTTAAATTAGGATGGTAGTGAGACACTTGCATGAAAAATACTTGGGACCAAGTGGTACCTTGTGACTCCTGGCATGAGAAGTCTTCTTTTCTTTCATAGAGTGCTTATGACCTCCCTTTAGGTCTAGGTCTCTGCTATTCTTTGAGGATCTTTGATCTCCTAGAGACAATCGTTAGAATTTTCCTCTGTAAGAAGAATTTGGCCTTCCAGGAGCTGTTACCATTCTTAGGGTCTTTCCATCTCTGTCTTCAGGAAATCCTTTTGCCATCTAACCACTACCACTTTCACAGTTTTAACTATTTACCAGTTTCTGGGGAATCTAATTAGGGTTAGAATTAACCCTAACTTTAATGGCTCTGATGGGTCTTCCAGGCACCAGAGCATTGCTCTCTTAAAAAACAAAACAAAACAAAAAACAACTAATTTGCCTGAGATCAGGAGAGAATAAAGCAAAAGAAACAACAGCAGCATGTGTTTACAGACATAGTAACAGAGTAATGGACCAAAGTGGTTACTTCTTCCCACTCAGCAGTTCACAGTTGCTCTGCCTCACTTGAAGCCAGGAGCGAAAATAAGAAAAAAGTACACAAAGTATACGCCCATTCAACTCCAGCTCAGTAACTCAGGAGGCATTGCTTCTCACCTAGACAAAAGACTCTTTGTAGTCCCAGTCTTTTAGTCATTCATGGCCAAAACCATAGACACCAAGCCTCTACACTTTTGGATTGGAACTAGGTAGGGACTATCAGTACATGCTTTGCATAAGCCACTGGGAAAGGCAAATCTGAACATGACCAGAGGCCTAGGCTCTTATTGGTCAACCACCTCCATTAGACAGAACAGAAATGAATCTTAAACCCAAACTTTCTCTCTCTGTCTCTGTCTCTGTCTCTCTGTCTCTGTCTCTGTCTCTCTCTCTCTTTCTCTCTGTCTCTGTCTCTGTCTCTGTCTCTCTGTCTCTCTGTCTCTGTCTCTGTCTCTCTCTCTCTCTGTCTCTGTCTCTCTGTCTCTCTGTCTCTGTCTCTGTCTCTCTCTCTGTCTCTGTCTGTCTGTCTGTCTGTCTGTCTGTCTGTCTGTCTCTCTCTCTCTCTCTCTCTCTCTCTCTCTCTCTCTCTTTCTCTTTCCTTTGGAATTCTGTGTTTGTTCTGTATAGTTGCCTGTTCACACCTACTTTGACCTAGTCACAAGATTTTGCAATCCCCAGTATTCTACTCTAATGGAGCTGGGATCTCATTGATTTGGGAACTCCCTCCAGTGATGCAGAGTATAAACTATTAATCCCTATTTATCCTCTGAGATTTTGGTGCATCCCAGGATGTCCACTCAGAATAATGAGGGCCTTTCTTATGTTCTTAGGTATCATGATCCCAATGAATTATATGTTTGTCCTTTGACTATTAACCCCTCTCACTATGGGACCAGCCTGTCTCTTTCTTTTTTATTATTCTTTTTATCATCCTTTAATGATATCTTTTACCATCCTTTTCCTTCAGAATTTCATGTTTCTGATAGTGTGGTAACCAATTCATGACTACTGCATATCTCCTTCTTGCCCTTTGAGTGATCTTTTTCCTGGACATTTCCAAATCATGTCACCTATACTCTTGACACAGTCTTAAACTGAGATGTGCAAGTAAATTAACATTATTAGCATTTTCTCCATCACTTTCTTAAATCTATACAGTTAACACAACAATAAATCAAAGTCTGATTTATATCACTGATCAATTTCTGAGGTGTAAATAATCATAGTGTATATTTAACAATTTGGCCCTGGGATCATTGGGGGCTGGCTCTGAGATGTAAGATTTTTTTTCCACTTCCTTTGTTCATAGCCATACATCCATATCAAGTCATGGTCATTTCTAAATCATGCTACTGCATATAAAACCACTCTATCATTTATATATTGTCTTTCCCCATTAGAACATAAGCTTCGTGAGGGCAGGGACTTTCTTGATTTTTGTATTTGCATATCCACTGCTTAACAAAACACTGAGACATCAACAGTACTTAATAAATTCTTTTTCCTACATTTCATCATTCAATTCATCATTCATTCCTCAACTTGAGTTCTGAAGAGATTATAGTATTCTATAACTCACACAGTTCCAAAATATGATCTTTGTTTCACGAAAAAACCTGGAATCTTAAAAAAAGCTTATTAATTTCCTAAAAGCAATCCAATCTACTCTCATACTTTGTTCAATCTCATCCCAGTTCATCACTCTGTCCACAGTGATTGTTGAATTAAATACCCAATTCTCTAGAGGTCATTCCCCAAACTTCAAGCTGATATTTGCTCCAGGAAGATCAACTTTGAAAATTAATATTGCAGCAGCATAAGCAAGAGATGGGGGAGAGGTGGACCTTCTCTGCACATTCCTGGTATAGAAGTTAAATGCAGTCTTCTTTATATAAATTAATGGGTTGATAGGACAACCACCAAATAATACAATGACACAAGTAAAAAATGTGGCATGGATTGGGTTAACCTCAACTCCAATAACCTGCCATGTTTTGTTTTTTTTTAATCTTGTTTATTCCTCTGAAGAAAAGAAATCTCACAAGGAGGATTGTTTTCTAATCTCTTTGCTCCTTTAGGTCCTGTAGGGAATAACCTCCAGAAATGACTTCAAATCGAGTTTCTCAAAATCCAGATACATGATATGGCTGATTTTATGTCGTCCAAGGATGGACCTGAAAAATGAGCAAACGTAGAAATAAAAATAAGTATATGCCAACACAAGTAAGATAAACTCTCCGATGTCGAACTTCTCATCCCGCAGAGCTGATACAAGTTTGACGCTGGGCGCTGTGTGCAGAGTTCAGGCCGACAGCAGGCCCAGTGACATGTTAAATCACCCACATGATGTATAGCTTAATGAACCCCCTTGTGTTGATCACGCTTGGCATTAATCAAAAGCCATGAACAGATTCCCTTATTTTCTCAATGCTGGTCTGATAAACTGCAATTTCATTTAACCTTGGACAGCAACTGTAATAGCAGAGCGGCACTCGGGACAACTGTCAATACCTGCCCAGCGTCCCAGTGATTAAACTGCAGCCGGGAAGCAGGCCATGAATTTTCTTCATTTGAAATTAGAATTTTTATTCTTAACCACTATTTGCATAAAATATGCTGGAAACACTGAGCTAGGTAAAGATTTGCATTGACCGCGGTAGGAAGGCGCCCAGCCACATTGTAGAATATTAACGATCTATCAGTGGACTTGTTCACTGGGTTTCTTGTTTCTTTGTTTGCTGGTTTTTAAAAAGCCCTCATGGATAGCAGGAACCACTACGTAGAGAGATCCAGAGGAAACGGATTCTGAAACAAATGTTTTAACAGTTTCACTGATGGGCATGGGCACCAGCTAGATGACACCAGATCATAGATTTAACACTGGAAGGTGGAGGGCAGTGGTGTCCAGCTGCTATGCGAATCACTCTATCAGTTTGTCAATCAGCAAGCATTTTTTTAACACCTGCTTTGTACCAGCCATTGTGCTCATCTCTGGGGACACAAAGGAAGGGGAAAAAATAGTTCCTGTCCTCAGGGAGTTTATAGTTTAAGTGGGAAAGGACAAGTACATAAATAGGTACATACAAAGCAAGACTGTTCTGAGGCCAGACAGAGCCTGTTGGGGGAGGACACCTTCCCCATCCCCACCCCCCATTATAATCTTAAAACACAAATCTTTGTCCCTCCTCTCCCCGGAAATCTTTAGCGGCTCACAATCATCTCTAAGCTAAAATACAACCTCGACCATCTGCCATTTAAAAGTCCTTGCATCTAGATCCCATGTACCTTCCCGGTCTTATGCCATATACTGTATTATTCTCCATAATATGCACTCTGCTCCAGGGTAACAGCCTTGCATTTCCCACCTCAGACTGTTCCCCACTTCCCAAATGGTCCTCCTTGCTTGCCTCCTGTGCTGCGAAGAACTCCTTTCTAGAATTGCCCCGAAGCTCATCTCGGATGCTACATGTTCTGATGTCCCCACTTGTTACAGCTTTGTCCGTTTTGTGTGGGTGGATTTCCTCATCTCCATCCACACGCTGCCTACCTCCGTAACCTCATTGTGTACCACTTTGTGTGCATTTACTTACCTGTATACATGTTGTAACTTCCAAGTAAAATAGAAACTTCTTTAACATCAAGGATGGGTTTCCTTTTATTTTTCTGTCTTCATCCCTCAAAGGTAGGGCAATGAAATACACATCTATATATCACCTATATGACCTATAGCACACATGTGTGTGCTTGATTAATATTTGTTGATTTGTACTGAATGTGGTATTCATTGGAGCTAGAGGGAAAAAAAGGCCACATGACCCTAGGGAAGACTCTGCTCCTCCTTCAAGATACACACTTGTATCTTATAGCTAGACACTGAGTCAAGAGGAATTCATGACCTTGATTTATTGTTATGAGGTGGGTCCAAATCAAGGACTAATTCCTTCCCTTTGCCAGACTTATAAAGATGAGGATGGAAAGGTAGGTTGGAGCCAAGTTGGAAAAAGCCTTGAATATCAGAAAACAGGCTTCATTGATACCAGTGGGAAGCGCTGGTGATATTTGAGTGGAAGAGTGTCATGAGTGGATCTATGCACTGTAAAGAAGACCCTGTCATTCTCCTCATGTGCCTGTCTCTGTTGTTGGTCTTATCAACCAATCTCTGAGACACCCAGGTCTCAGAGCCATCTTTGACTTTTCCTTTTCCTTTCCCCCATATATCCAATCAGTGACTGAGTCCTTTTCATTTTCCAAGTTCAAACTTCAGGAGATGGAAGGTATGGTAGGTCACCCAGAGTTGAGGCATAGCATAGCAGTGTTAGAAAAACAGAAGATTTTAAAGGGGAGGTATTCCAGGGTAGGATTGGATATATCGTTGGAATGGCTAACCAAGACAGGTTAAGGAAGTAGATGAAACCTCAGCAGTATAGACTAAGTACAATAGGAAGCATTTGGGGGACTAAAATCAAGATAAAGACAAGGGAAGATGAAGGAAGAATAAAGGTATAGGAGAAGTGGATGTACAGAGGATTGTGAGCAGGGATGAGATTATCAGCAGAAAGACTGCTTCTCACCTCTAAGCCTTAGTTTTCATATTCATAAAATGGGGGAAATGTTTATGTTCTCTTGTCAGGGATGCTAAAAAAAATGGTATAAAGGGCTTTAAGGAAAATACTGTGATTATTAACATAAGCAACTGATCTGAATTCAGAGATTTAGAATTCCCTATTTTAGAGGATGCTATATTAAGAATTGCAATTTAGGGATTAAATATCTATCTTAACAATAAGAACGTGCTTGATTTCAGGTTTAAAGATGTGAAATACCAACCACATCCAAAGCAAATCTTAAAAAAAAAAAGGAAAGTAAATCTGAAACTGCACAGTGCCCAGGTCTGGGACTCAAGCCCTTCTGGAATGTCCTGATCAGTTTTAGGCACCATATTTCAGGAATGGCCTTGATAAGTTGGAAAGCAACCATAAAGAGCCTCCTATGCAAGTTACCTAAAGGCAGTAGGGCTGTTTACCCTAGAGAAGAGAAGACATGTGGCAGGGGGTGTGAGATTTGTCTTTAAGTAAAGAAAGGACTGTCAAGTGGAAGGGGGACTTGACTTGTTTGACTTGGCCTTTAGAGGGTAGTCCTTAGAAACAAAGGTAGAAGATGGAAAGAAACAAATTTTGACTGAATGATGGGAAAATTTTTTTCTTCCTTAAGGCTTTCCCCAAATTGAAGGGTCTGCTTTGGTATGTTGTGCACTCCTGAGGAGGTCTTTAAGCAAAGGCTAGAAGATAAATAACATCATGCGGATGGACTTCTTTCAAATATTTGTCAAATTAGAAGCATCTCAGGTCCCTTTCATGCTGAAGTCTTCTGACATTCTTAAACTGCTTGATGGTCCACTTTTAAGAAAGTCCACTTTCTTAATGATGTCCCTTTCTAAAATTTATTATTAAACTTTCACTTTAGGTCTTAGACTAGATACTAAATATCAGTTCCAAGATAGGAGTTTTAAGAGCTAAACAATTAGGGTTAAGTGACTTGCCCAGGGTCATGCAGCTAGTAAGGATCAGAGGCCAAATTTTAACCTAGGACCTCCAAGGCCTGTCTCTCTATCCACAGAACCCTCTACCTGACCCTTTAATGATGTGTATCTTTAAGAAATTTTTCCTTTTGTGATGTTTTTTAAAATCAATGTTCTGTTATTTTTATTTTTTATATATTTCTTATTTCTTATTTTTATGTTTTAATATTTTATTTTATTATCGCACCAGAACACCATTATGTGTCTGTTTTGTTCTAGATGCAAAGAGTAAACTCTCTGGTCATTGATGATTGAGATACAGAAATCCAGGGGTCAGAATCCAGGATAAGTATTGTGGCCAGCCCAAAAGCAATGCCTTGAGGAGATTTTATGATATTTTGGATTGAGCTTCTGGATCTATGCCAGTGAAGATCTCATCAAGGCTGTGTAGGAAGTGAGCTGAGTTTTGAATCTACTCCCTCAGATGGGAAAGTGGCATAAAGGAGAGTATGTTTCAGGGGAATTGGGGGAGAGGTTTGTGTGTTTGTTCTTTCCTCATCTTTGAAGTAAACAGCCCTTTGAAAAAGTTTTCAATATTAAGTGGTTAAACATAAATGGGTTGTAGTCACTGGCCCCCAAACATATAGGAGGAGGAACATCTCTAATGGGGGCTCAAGAAGTTACAGTAGAGAAGAAACACATACAACTGTTTCAAAGTACTTTGGATCTGTGAGAGTAGATATAGTCCGACTGTAAACTGGTGAAATCTGGTTTGCCTGGCATGGTCCCAGCCTTTACCCCAATTTTCAGGCTCTTACTAGGATGGTACCATTAAGGTTAATTTCCCTATGTCCTGGTCTTTCACTACTTACTCTTTATTACAATTTTTTGTTAAAAAATTTTGTTGTTGTCTGTCCTTCATTTTCAAAGAGGACCAGTGTCATGACAATCTCAGGATCGGGGTTCCCTATGTTTGACTAGAACTGATCAGTCCAATATGAGTTTGGAACACTCCACCACAGCTGGGTCACAAGTAATCCATTAAAACATTTGGGGTGGGGGCAGCTGGGTAGCTCAGTGGATTGAGAACCAGGCCTAGAGTTGGGAGGTCCTGGGTTCAAATCTGGCCTCAGACACTTCCCAGCTGTGTGACCCTGGGTAAGTCCCTTAACCCCCATTGCCCACCCTTACCACTCTTCAACCAAGGAGCCAATACACAGAAATTAAGAGTTTAAAAAACAAAACAAAACATTTGGGCTGGAGATGTCTCTGGATTTGCATAGCTCCTGTTTTCACTGTGCCAGTGTGATTCTTTCTTGTTCAGAGAGTCTGCTTCTTATTTTGATATGGGCATGCCCTGCTGGGTGGTCCTTTGCCAGCATCTCCCGTGCCCCAGAATTGATATCGAAAGTTCTTCAGAGAGACCACGAGAGTGTTCTTGTATCGTCTTCTGGCCACTGTGTGAGTGCTTGCCTTGGGTGGGTTTTCCATAAAATTGTCTTTTAGACAGTGAGGCGCTGTGACCAGCCCACTGGAGTTGTGCTCTCTGAAGCCGACTGAAGGCTGACAACTCAGCTCTGGGGCATCCAGTACCTTGTCTAGCTGGGTTATCTTCAGAATCTTCCAGAGACAATTCAAATGCGCTGGTCTTGTGCATAATAAAACGATTTCCCTCCCATTGGTGTCATATTGGCTCTATGATATCTGTTTGAGCCTTGGGAAACTCTGGGACTTTAGCTGAAATGTGGACGCTGCTCCTCCCGTTAGCGTGCTGCCCACTATGGGCACGCGAGGAAGCTGTACACCGAGGTTGTCCCTACTAGTAGCTATGAGGAACGTCTTATATATCAATAAATGTTCTTAAAATTATCTTTATATGGACTTCTGCTGTTCATCTGAACTCCTTTGCACTAACTATACTGACTCTGGAAAAAGCAAAGGAACCCACTTGAAGTACTGACTCTGTGCCTGGAAGAGAACTGCCCTATGATCTAGACTTGTTCAGCATCAAGGGCGAAAGGTGCTCCCCAGGCACACATATATTCCTGGTATTCCAGAGCTGTCAGAATCTGTAGTGTCTTTTGATCTCGTGTACATCCACTATGGAGGCTTCCTAATTGGAAGATTTGGATTAATTTTATTACTTGCTCTTTTTGAACCTGTTACTCTGATTAGATGAAATGAAAAATTAAAAAAAAAAAAAAAAAAGATCCACTTTACTTCTTTCTTTCCGGGTCCCTCGCTTTATTATCCCTTCTGGGATTTTTCATTTTCTTAAGTGTTTTGTCTGTTATCATAGATGAATAGTCATCAATTCACGGAATGTTTAAGGTACCAGAGATGTTAATATCGCTTTTTAGTCCAGTCCTCACAGAAAAAGGATGCCCACTAAGACCCAATGAACAAGTGATGGTCTGAATTCGACAATTTGGTGCACAAGAACAAACATATTAAGTGCCTGCCAGATTTGCGAAACTCTGTGCTAGGCACTGGAGGAGACAGAAAGCTCAGATTTTAGAGAGGTCTGAGCACACGCACTTTATATTCCAGACAAGGATAGTGAAGAGAACAAATAATTCTGATACCAACTGATATAAGGTGAAATGATCTCAAGATGGCCCCCAAGATTAGCTGGATAAAACAGAAGGGCCAACCCTGAATTCAAGCCTTGGCCCTGCCCCCCAGTATCTGATGAACTGGATGACAATGACAGTGGCTTTCACCCAGGTAAAGTCATAGATCCCGCCATTCCCAGGATCCCATGTTATAGATTTATAACCTGAAGGAAACTCAGAGACAACTTAGCCCACCCTCCCACACCCCATTTTATATTTGAAGAAAGTAAGGCTCAAAGAGATTACCCTAAGGGTAAATGTCAGCCTTGGGATTTGAATCCGGGATCTCTAACTCCAAAGCCAGTAAACTGAATCATCTGGCTCCCCAAATCCTAGTGTGATTCCACCTTACTTACACGGAAGGTGTCATATCAATGGCAAAATGAAATGGAATTTTAAAAAGCAGGTTTCCATTCTAATCATGCAACCTTGACTGAGTCATTTAATTTATGCTTCTATTCCCCCAACTGAAAAATGATCACTCGTGAGCTCTCTTTTCTTTGAATGGATGATATTATTGTACAATTGTAAGGTGAGAATATTACAAGATATAACATTAAAGTCACAGTGCATTAAATGGTCTTGCTTTTAAAAAGGCCATTCGGAAATGTTTTCTGCTTTAAAAACCATGAAAAATCCATATTTATGGTATTTTTAATTACTGTCTAATAAACCTCGAAATTTATAAATACACCGACAACATAAATTAATAGGAAATATTACATCAGAGAAGGAAATCCTTTAGCCAGACCTGCTTCATATTAAATTAGAATAAGTAAAACAATTTATTTTAATGCTATGGACAAATCACAACCCTCTGTTCTTTATTGTCACCTAGAGTTCCTTTTAAAAAGTTTAAAAAATAATAATGACCTACACAATAATGAAATAATGAAAGTAACTCAAGTCCCTAATTAATTCGCTGGTGTCTGAGCCCCACCAGCAAATGGATCAATACCTGAATCCATAGTTTCACTGGTTACTTTATGTCCTCTTAAAAGCAGATGAAGCATTATCAAAATCATAAAAAACATATTTTATCTCTTTGTATTTATCACCCTTATTTTTTCAGAGAAAGGAATAGAGTCCACTATTCCCTTTTCAAATCATCCCTCAGTGGAACAAATCTTGGTCTCTCTTAAATGCTGATATTTCCGGTGGGAATGTGGATGGCAGCCCTCCATTGAAGGGTGAACAATGCCCAGTCCAGGAATGCCAACTTTTATACCCTTAAATGAGGATTTTTATACACTTTTAACTTCATGAGATAAATCAAACTCAAATGCCGGAAAGAGATAATCAGTCCACTAACTCTCCCAGATTATTATCTGACTTAGAATTCTTATGTTTAGAGAAACTTCCTTCAAAATATACATTGTATTCATCTAAATGTAGTGGATATTATCTACAAAAGGTGTTGACTTGTGTTGTTTTTAATTCGTTAGATGCAAGTGAAAATATCCAGAAATACATTAAAATTAGCCAGAAGTGAAGAAAGTAAGAGTTCTTGGTTTCCAGCTTTCTTAACACAAGAAAGCAGTGTCACAAGCCTACTATAACCTATCAAGGTCTTAGAGATTTTGTGAAAAACAAAACAAAACAAAACAAAAACACAGTTGTCTAACTTAAAATCTATCATAACTTTATAAAGCATGCTAGAAAGGGTGTAGAAAAAAAAGTGTGGGCCATGGTAGCTACAGAGATCTGAGTTTGAATCCTGACAATCACACCTACATACTATAAACAGAAACAAAGCCCTTCTTCTGTTCACTAAGTCTCAGATGCATTATTAGTAAAATGGTGATAATAATGCCTGTATCACAGTTATGTGATTTAATTTGTTTAATAAGTTTTGTTAATGCCTTTAATTTTCCAGCCATTTCTAGATCTGCTCTCCCCTCCCAGCTTCCATGAACATCCCTCATAACAAAGAGAAGCCGTGAAGAAAAACCACAGTATCCTGCTTATCCAAGACAAAGTGTATCTCTAGCCCTGAAGGGTTGGGAATTTTTATTTATGTTTGTTTCTTTTTTCTTTTGGAGTAGAAGTTTTTAATCATGGAAGTAGGAGCAGAGATGAAAATTCTGAGGGTAGGAGGTACAGTTCTCAGAAGTTTCATCAGGGTGGGGAAAAGATGTGGCTACATGAGGACATCCCTGGGAAGAAGGAAGACTTCTACTCCAGCTACGTTGCTAAAATCCTGAAGCAAGTCCATCAGAATTTCAGCTTGGGAATCTTTAGTCGCCATTCCCTTCTAACACTTCCAGTGAGCTCATTACTGATCTTTGCCTTCACACGTTCCAAAAATATCCTCAGCCGCTTACTCTGCTTGAGTGTGCAGGAATAGAAAGCAAGCTTAAACGACACAGTAGGTAGAGATTGGATAGGAGCACTCTGCTTTGCAGAAGCTCTGACTTAGCCCGTTTGTACTATAAAGAAGGTAAAGTCAGGCAGCAGCTCTTTGCTGGAGATTTCCATTTTCCTTACTCGGGGCAATCTTTCTCCTTTCCTTGTGAATCATCTCTAAGAACATTTTGTAGTTCAGGGCCCTGGGAGTTAGCACTTCCATTTGTCGACATAGTCATCAAATCCCCGTGGTAACACATTTTGGGTGGTGGGGAGAGGAGAGAAAATCCATCTTGGCAAATAATTTCTGCTAATCATTTCACATAGATAGAATCAAAAGGGCTTACTACTTCAGGCCTGATCAATTCACTCTGGGTGAAGCATTGAGCTGGGCTCGAAGGATGTAAATGAAAAAACAACAGCAACACTCTTTGTCATCTAAGAGTCGACATTTTCTTGGGAGATATAACATAGAAACAGAGAAGCATATAAGAGATGGGACTGGCCAATGATGACCCAATTCTAGGAACTTGTGCTTTTGGTCAGTTTCCTTCTGCAAGTAACCGGAATAGAGAGATCTAGACCTCTACTTCAAGAGGGAGAGAGAGACAGACAGACAGACAGACAGACAGACGGAGAGACAGAGAGAGAAAGAGACAGAGACAGACAGAGACAGACAGAGACAGAGAGGTAGCTATAAATGTAGATGTAGATAGACATAGATATAGATATAGACAGACACACACATATATCAGGAAATATATATTTATGTATTGTTGAGTTCCTTCCACTACAATAACCACATAATGAACAAATGGACTTTTGATTTTCTGCTGAATTAGAATTATGTGTGCATTCAAAAGGCACTAATTGGTCAAAGTTAGACTTTTTTTTTTTTTCCTGGCTACACTGAAATAATGAGGTGTGAGTGGCAGTGCGAGCTTCCCAGTCGTGAGAAGGAGAGCTAGTGTCATTGGTCAAGGACTACAAATGAATGACCCCATGATTGTTTGCGCCTTTGTTTTATCTTTTTTTTTTTTTTCCTTTCTCAGGCTAAGGAGTACTAGAGAAACAATTGAGTAAGTTAGGATCTAATGAACTTCAAATTGTTGGGAGAACTCTCAGAAGTCCAGGAACTGAAGTACATGTCAGGGTTTGAGGTCAGCCAAGCAAAGTTTTCTATAATAGCCCTGAGGACAAACCAGGAGCCTGCTCAGCAGTGGATTGACTCCATAGCCAATATTTTAGGTCCTACAAGAAAGGGAGCAACTCTATTATGTATTGTCTATAGCACATTTGAAAGTAAACTTGGACTGAATGCTTTGAAATAGTTAGATGGTACAAAGGGTTGAGTTTGGGGTTTGGAGTTCAAATCTAGTCTCAGACACTTACTAACAAGTCACCATCCTGTTCCCCCTCAGTATCCTTATTGATAAAATGAGATTAACTATAGTATAGTACCTGCCTCGAAGAGCCGTTGTGATGATCAAATGAGATAGTAAATATAAAGCACTTAGCACAGTGTCTGGAACATATTAAGCGTTATATAAATGTTAACTATTATTACTTTCAAGTTGAGTCCATTCTCTCGAAGGACAAAGGTAGCATAGGAGAGAGATTGACCTCAGATATTGAAGGAAATGTTTGTACTTCTGATTTTGCTATATCATCACAGTAAATGCTAATTTTTGTTAAAGAGAATAGAGGGTATCTGTAAATCACAAGATATAGAAGACAAAACATCCAAATTAAGACTTTAGCTCATAATAATAGGAAGACAAAGCCTCTGAGTACCCTAGAACCCTGATGGAAAAAAATAATGGAGTTTTTCTCTGGACACCCAATTTGCTATTATGTGAGGTGATTGGGAGAACAAGTTCATTCTTTCTGTCTCTGTCTCTGTCTCTGTCTGTCTCTCTGTCAAATAGATATAAATATATATGAACACTATAATAATTAATATAATGATAATTATAATAATAGCAAGTGTTTATATAAGGCTTTGAAGTTCATGAAGCCCTTTAGAATATTATCTCATTTTGCCCTCTCAAAACACTTTGAGGTAGGTGTTATTTTTCCTTTCAAACCTTTTTTATTTCTATTTTGAAAAAATACTTTCTAAACTATGTATCCTTGCTAATGAAATCTATACATTCTCCTTCCCCTCTCATGACTTAGTAATAGTTTATTTAAATGTCATTATTTATTCAAATATTCAAAAAATGTTACTATTTTTTCCTTTTCTGTGCCTGGGAAAGTACTCTGCATTAAATATCTATTAAAAAAAAAAACCCAAACAAATAGACAAAGTGGATCTATTGTCCAGACTACTACAACATGCAGTTGCCAGTGAATTTCAACAAAGGTAGGCTGAGGCAGGTTCTCTCCATGCACGATAATACTTTATAAATTGGCCACAAAACTATTAATAAAGGGATCAATGGCTTGCCTTGATTTATGTCAAAAACATCTAGATGAAGACTTAATTCATTTTCATAAAATTAGAATTAAGAACAGGGCAGGGTAGTCCCCTACCAGCAACAGCCCCCTCCATCCCTCCTGTGACTAAGAAAAATTCACTGTATGAGTCCACCTGAAAGGTTAAAAGATTTCTTTGGACAACAAACCAAACATCCTTGAAGGATAGCTAAGTGGTATAAAGATACTGGACCATACTCCCTGGTGTCCATCCCCATCCTCTACTGAGAGCAGAACTCCTTGAAGCAAGAGTAGAACAGTGATAAGCAGGAGAATGGGAATTCTAAACTTAATTCATTACTGACTAGCCACATTTCTGCACTGATTCAGAGACAAAGAACCATTACTTAGGCAGTTACAGGGCAAAATTAACTGTAAATAGGATCAATACAAAATGATATGGAATCAATTTAATTTCCTCAATACATTTGGAAAAAAAAAATCTATAGAATTTGCCCATCACTCTGTGTGTGTGTGTGTGTGTGTGTGTGTGTGTGTGTGTGTGTGTGTATGCACCACAAACTTGGAATTAGGTCTTGGACATACACTGAAAAGAGACAAAGCTCAGGTCTTAGATTTGGAGATTCAAAAGGTTAGCAGCCTTGATTGTTTTGGGGGAAATTGCCAGGTTTTCAAAACAATGATTCCAAGCTTCCTTTGAGGCAAAGGCCTATCTTTGGTATGCCCATTTTCTTCCAGGATGGAACATTACAATCTCCAAATAATTAAAATGGAAGTTTTCCCAAAGAGTAATGGAGAGGTACTTGGTAAGCATGAGCAGGCTATAATCCATTACAAATGAATAATCCTCACAATTCTGAGGGATTTGTGGAAAAGACGCTACCCACATTCAGAAGAAGAACTGCAGGAGAGGAAACACAGAAGAAAAACAACTGCTTGAACACATGGGTTGAGGTGGACATGATTGGGGTTGTAGACTCAAAATGACCACCCTAGTACAATTATCAATAATATGGAAATAGGTCTTGATCAATGAGACATGAAGAAATCAGTGAAAATGAGTATTGGCTAGGGCCGGGGTGGGGGGGACTGAAGGAGAGGGGGGAAGTAAGAACATGAATCATGGAATCATGAAAACATTTTTTTAAAATAAAATGAAAAAAAATGAATAATCCTCAAAGAGAAATCCAAGTAAATGATGTCAGTAGAGCAATAGATAATCCTAAAAGAAGATGTGTTAGTTGCATACTAAAAATGAGGGGTAATCATAAAGATCCTAAACTGCTTTGTCTTTCTTGACTGTGCCCTACCTCCCCAAACCAGTAGGTTTATTGCCAGATCTTGCCAATTCCATTTTCATGTCTCTCACATCTGTCTCCCTTTTCCACTCCTATGGTCACTTAGTTCAAGCCCTCGTTGCCTTTGGCATGGACTCCTGAATGAGCATCCTAACCAACCTTTCCATCTATAGCTTTTACCTTTTCCAACCCATTTGTGGAGGCAATCTTCTGGTTGACTCTTCTAATCCCAATTTAGAGGAAGTTGGGTTCTTAGAACATGGCTATTGCTTCTCCTTTCAGAAATTTTGAAGTAACCATTAGAGTGGGGAAGTAGAGTATGGAATTAATACTGTAGATCATAAGCCCCCAGTAGAGGGTAACTCTCTCCACTAATCATCACTTGACCAATTAACCAGTTTGTTAATTATCTTTTAGTTAGGTGTATATTCAGAGCTCATCTAATAAGAATATTTGGTATAAAATATTGCCCTAAAAATCTAGAACATGTTCTCCCACAAGTACGCATAGAAGCTATGGGAAAGAGTGCTCCAGCTTTAAAAAGAAAGAAAGAAAGAAAGAAAACCCCTCATATAGCAAAGCAATAAACTCATTGCCTGATTAATGGAGCTTTCTTGGAGCTTTCTTTTTTAAAAAAAAAAACCCTTACCTTCTGTCTTGGAGTCAACTCCAAGGTAGAAGAGTGGTAAGGGCTAGGCAATGGGGGTTAAGTGACTTGCCCAGGGTCACACAGCTAGGAAGTGTCAGAGGTCACATTTGAACCCAGGACCTCCTGCCTCTAGGCCTAGCTCTCAATCCACTAAGCCACCCAGCTTCCCCCTTGGAGCTTTCTTGAATTTCCCCTTGTGGAGTCATGAAGCTGACTTTACTCAGTGTGTCTAGTTTGTCCCCAAAAATCCCAGTACAGACACTCGTTACCTGTCATTGTTCCAGGGACTGTGCTAGGCAGGGGTGAGCTGGAGCCAGCTCAAACTGCTTGTAAGAGACAAATGTTCATTTTCTTAGTGTGAACATTTACACTGTGGAATTCAGCAAGTGCTACAAATCAGAGCTTGATTTAGAGTTTTTGTTTATTGCCTACAGTACACTATTAAAAAAGGGATGGAGAAAATGAGAATAATGCAGACTAAACTTAAAAGTGGATCCTATACATCTATATTTTTCAGAGCTGGTTGTTCAGATTCTACTACCCATGGGAAGTTCAAAATTTACCAACCTTTTGAAGATTGCAAAGCCCAGGGAACGAGGGAGAAGGTGCATGCTTTCCCATCTCTCCCCAAAGTGGTTCTCTCGGCTGAGTTTCTCTCTTTACGCTGGCCTGCTCTTGGGATTTCTAATTCTTAACTAATGTGTAATTTTTATTAAAACTCAGAAAGAGAGTGACTGACTCCCTCTTCAACCATTCCTAAAGTTTTCTGTGTCAGATTATTTAATTTTATGCAAGCACTGAGCAGCATTTTGCCCCTTCCAAACTGATTAAAAGATTTAATGACTATGGCTGATTCATTGATAGATGGATCCAATAGAGGTGTTTCCTTCTGCTCAAGAAATGAAGATGTTGTACCTGATTGGTTGTTTTTGAGTTGGTTGATAAATTAACTCCCACCTGTATACATTGTCCAGCCAGCTGGCAAACAAGTATACCAAGAACAGGTCTGACCATCTTTTTTTCCTGCTCTGAGATTCATTGGCTCCCTGCCCCATCTAATGCAAAATGCAAATTTCTGCATTTGTCCTTTAGAGCCCTTATCAATTTAGCTCCAGTCTACCTTTCCAGAACTAACTCCTCCTCATGTGTCTAGGGTCCAGGCAGAGTGTCCACCTTGCTATTTCTCACAGACATTCTATCTCTTGTCTATGCCTTTGCACAAGTCATCAGTTTCCCATGCCTATAATGCACTCAATCATTGAATCTTCCTCTTAGATTTCCTGTCTTACTTCAAAGGTCTCCTCAAGTATAATCTTATACATAAAACCTTTCCTGATTTGCCCAGCTGGTCCATGGTCTCTACCATGGAAATTATCTTATATTTGGAATGGAAATGGAATGGACAGGGATTTATTAAGCTTGTTTCAGCTGTTTCCATTATGTCCAGCTCTTAGTGACCTCATTTGGAAATTTTCTTGACAAATAGACTGGAGGGCTTTGCCGTTTACTTCTCCAGATCATTTTACAGATGAAGAAATTGAGGCTAACAGAATTAAATGACTTGCCCAGGGTCTCACAGCTAGAAAGTATCTGAGACCAAAATTGGACTCAGGAAGATGTTTCCAGACCTGGAATTCTACCTACTGAGTCACCTAGCTGCTCCATAAGCTTACTTTATTTACTTTAATTTATTTCCATGTTTATATACTCTTTCTCCCTGACAGAACATAGGCTTTTTAGGGAGAGGACTGTTTCATCGACTTCTATCCATTCTCAGCACCTAGCAAAACACCTGGGGCATGATAGGCACTTATAAATATTTGACAGTTGTTTGATTGAAGCAGTTTAAGGACTGTTATGTGAACACGATTGTAGATATCTGATCTTCTGCTTAGCTTCCCTTTGAAGACAGAATTAGGGACAGGAAGTGAAGGTTTGAGATCAGTAAAAGCTTAGTAACACTTAAAAGATATCCCAAAGTTGAAATCAAAGGAAATCTCAAGGGCTGGAGGGCCACTTGCATATGCTGTGTAGCATTTCTTCTGGACTCACTCTCATTTTTCACTCACACTGGCAAGCTGGGTCCCCAGAGAGAGAGACTGACTATTTTGCCTTTCATGGTTCTAGCAATAATCCTGAGGGTTTGTGGCTTTTCATACCATTGCCCATGAATCCCTAATATAGCTCCTCTAATATCAATCAACCAATTAATGTTAATTAGCATCTATATGGGGATAGTAATGAGGACAGAAGTTACAAAAGTATCCCTCAGATCAGAGAGAGCCTGTGTGTCTTGTATATACATCAATTCACTGAGGAGAATGGGCTCAAATTTGAAGCACGAAATATGAAAGTTTTGAGGCACACACATAGAAACCATGTGATGATGAGGAGTCCCTTGTGTCTCCTGGCCCACAGAGCCTTTTTCTCCCTTTGAAGAGTCCCAGTCATGCCCACTCCTGGGAGGGGTATTCACAATAATACAGTTGCTCCTGAGTAGCTCTGCTGGCCAGCTCCTTTCAGGATGTAGTCTCTAATGATGATGGATCAAACCACCACTGCTGGGGTAAGTCAAGCTAGTTTGTTTCTTATTTGGTAACAGCTACTGCTACTATCAGATCTAGTGGTCTCTGTCACCAACTTAAGCTGCTGAGGGGAACTCTGGGAGCTCTTCCAACATTCTGAAGCTCACAAGGTCACTTGTGATGATCAATTCCATCTATAAATGCTCCTGTACCTGGGATGGTCAAAGAACAAAAACAAAAAAGGACAAAAGGATCCGCGGTTCCATGCTTTCCTAGACTGTTGGAAGCTCAGGGGAGATAGGGTCCACTGCTTCTCATCTGTCCTCACACAAAGGCCACTGTAGGGGAAAAAACAAGAGATAACCCACTCAAATGTTTTATCTCTTCTCAAATCCTTTTCTTTAGGCAGTAAGAAGACTTCTTACCACCGCATAAATGGATGGAAGCTCACCAGGTCTCCACAGCTAGGATAGTTATACATACTCTAATGAAACCCTTAGAAAAGAAAAAGAAAAACCCTTAGAAAACCCCTTGAGTTCTAAGGGCTGGGCCCTCATTGATCAGCATCCCCCATCATAGTTTTTAAAAGGATTGTTTAGGTATGATTTGGCCTAAATTCCTTCTGCAGAGAGCTAAAACTAACGGCGATTGTATCCCAGGTCATGTTTCACAAAAATGGGTCAGTGCAAGAAGAATAAAAGACATTCTCAAAACTACTTTTTAAGGCCAGATTCAGTGGGTGAGGGCAGTGTGAAAACATGGTATGTAATACAGTAAGGTTGAGAGAGTGGGAGGAACAGGGGAGAGAGTCAGCATCCCAAAGCTTTCTATTTTAATTGATTACTATTGCTAGACTGGCTGGCAGTGTAGCACCATGGCCAGAGAACTGGCCACAGGGTCAGGAAGACCTGTGTTCCTGCCCAGATTGACTCAAGTGACCCTTGACATGTCAAGTGATTTCTCAGTATCGTTTACAACTTTTTATAGTTTGAAATCGCAGAGAAGGTGCTAGCCTGCCCGTGCAGGTTGAGGGAGTTTGCTCTTCCAAAGATGAAGACCTAATTTCAGTGGCTATCTGTATCACTGCTAGCCAGATGTTCAGCTCAGTTGTCTCCATGCTGTGGAACTGCCGTCAAGGTACTCTTAGAAATTCAGTGCTCCAGGAAAAAGCCCTATTCTCCCCTCAAGTTCTCACTTTGGCTCTGAGAAAATCTCACTTCTTTCAAAGAAAATTTGAGATCGTGTATAAAGGAGACCCTCAATACTTAACCCTCCTTCTTTCCCTCTTTCCCGCTCCAATCTCCTTCTTCTCTTCCTATATTTTTTCACCATCTTAGAGTGAACTAAAGATTATTTGGAGAATATGCCCCAAGTTCAAAGGCACTGACTATACTGATATTGTATTTTCCAGCTAGAAAACCTTTTCCTTCCTATTATTTCATTTGATCCCTACAGTAGCCCTACTTGTGAAGTGTATAGCCCCATTTTAGAGATGACAAAGCTAAGGAACCCAGGAATTAGGCAACTTGCCTTGGGTCAAACAGCTAGTAAATGATAGAGAACGGCCTCAGACCCATCTATGCCTTTTCACTAATGCTTTCTTCAGTTTTTAATCGGAAAAACAAGTTTTCTAATGCAGCCTGTCTGGTGCAGTAGAAGGGGCTCAGGGTGCAAATCCTCAGCTATTCTCTACTTATGTGACCAAGGGAACATTGCTGTCCTTTTCTAAGGCCCAGTTTCCTCATCTGTAATGTAGGAAAGCTGGACAAGATCATCTCCAACATCCCTTCCAGTTCGGATAGCGGTCTTCCTAATCCTTGGCTTTGCAGTTAGAGGGGCCTAGGTTTAATTCTCTTCCTTATACTTTTCAAACTCCATGACTTTGAGCAATAATCTTATTTTCCCTGGACTTCAGTTTTCTCCTGTGCAAAATGAAGAGTTTAAAGTAGATGGCTCTAAGCTCCCTTCTAGCTCAAAATCAATGATCCTCTAAATTGTGATATCTCCTCTCCCTGGTCCTATCATGTCTCCTCTTCCTTGGGATGATTTCTATTTCCATTCTTAAGTTCTAAATGTACTCAATGCAAGAGGCAGAAACCGCTCATAGGCTCTGATTCAATGTGAGCATTTCTATGGGCTTAAGGTTTGCAAAGTGCTTCTCCAGTGTTAACTCCTTTGGACCCATTACCCAGAATTTTACCATGTTCCACTTGCTGTCAGTTAAGCATTGTCATGTACTGATACTGCTTGAAAAGAAAGCACTTTGCTTCCAGTTCTGGATTATGCGATCATCTCCTTGGGCTAAGATTGCCAGTGTGGGCCACAAGTAGATAAAATGGGTGTATCCTGCCCTCCTTTCTCTTGGCAGCTGAGTCCAGGGCCATCCAACACACCCCTCTGAAGGCCTCTAATCCAAAGCCCTGGGTTCTTTTCTACCTTATAAGAAGTCATTCTCTTTAAGAAAAATAGGAACTTTTGGCATATCCCCAAGAATAGAGGGCCATCCATCACTGAGACCAAGGAATGAAGAGGGGTGAGCAGGACCCACAAGGGCATGCATGCATCATCAGGCACAGGGGCATGTATGACGTAATAATAGCCCTGCCCCATCCTCTGTCAATATAGCTGCTAGAGGAGTCTGGAAGCCCAGCTTACTATACAGTGGCTTGAGCTCCTCATCTCTTCCCATGAGGAAATACAAGGGCAGAAGAAAGTCAACAAAAGCCTAATTTCTAATCTAAATTTCATATATGCTTCAAGTCTAGACAAGGCAAAGGAGGAAAGAACTAATTGGAAACAAATGACTAACTCCACTTTCACCGTCTGGCTGGCAGGATTTCCATGGACCTCTCTTTGCTTAGTCACCATTCAGTTTGTTGTTTTCCTTCTCTTAGTCTTGCAACATACAAAATATCACCGAACTTCAAGAAGAAGGTAATGATGATGGATGGATGTTCTGATAATGAATATAAGGTGGAGGGGGAAAAGGAGCATGGAAGAGAAAGCCCGGGGTCCAAAGTCAGAGAACTCCATTTCTTACTGTGTGGCTCTGGACAAATCACTATCCCATTGTGGCTGTTGACATACTCTTAAAGGGCTAGTCTAGATGGGCCTTGAGGCTCCTGCTACCCCATTCTGAATCAATGAGCCTCACCAGAAACCTGATGATAGGAAGAAGAATTAGAGCTGCCCAATTGGGGAATCAGCTTCCTCAGGAGATGGGGGATCCCTCAACAGACAGCTTGGTGGAAATGCCCTAGAGGGGATTCTTGATAGGTTGGAATAGATGTCCCCAGGGGCCCAGGTGGTTCTGAAGTCCTAAGATTCTGATTGAGAGTCAGTAGGGCATAATAGAATGAATAGTGGGCCGGGTGTTTGACAATCTGGGTTGGAATATCCCCTCTGATACTAAACAGATGTGGTTCCTAACCTTCCTGAACTTCAGCTACTTTGTGGGAAGGATGGAGATGATAGGAGCACCTCTCAAACAGGGTTATTATAAGGATCAAAGGAGATAATGCACAACAAGAGGGTTTCATTTGAATCAAAAACTCCTCTACTAATGCAGATTTGCACCTTCTCTCTGACCTATTCTTAGAGAATTACCTGAAACACTGAGGAGGAGAGTGGGAGATGGAGGGGGTGGGGAAGGTGTAGCTAGGTGGGAGATCCTGGGTTCAAATTTGACTTCAGATACTTCCTAGCTGTGTGACCCTGGGCAAGTCACTTGATTCTCATTCCCTAACTCTTTTGCCTTAGAACCAATGCATGGTATTGATTCTAAGATGGAAGCAAAGGGTTTTTTAAAAATGCTGAGAAGTTAAGTAAATTTTTTAGTCTCACACAAGCAGGATGTGTCAAAGGCTGGATTTGAACCCAGGTCTTTTTGGCTTCAGAGAAAACTATCTAGTTCCAGTGTATGGAAAGCCCTGCAGAATGTCTGTAATTTTCTAAAATGCAGAAGGTCTTTGTTTATTCTTAATTAAAGCCATTTCTGTATTTTAATAATAAAGTGTTTTCCAAGATCAAATAAACAAATGAAGAGGAGAATGAGTCCCTAGAAGAACAGATAATAAAGTGATAATAGTGTGTGGAATCAAATAGTCTTCCTTTACCCCTAAATAAAAACACGAGTGTCAATTCCAGAGCCATTTGGCTGAGGAATTTGTTTTCATTTACTTCACACCCTCCTTCCACCACGCTGAAATGTGCTTAACAGTTACCTCATTTATCCTGCCCAATTTTTCAGTTATGACAATATTTGCCAAGAAGAGGGAAAGCCTGAGAAAAATTAAAAGACCTTCAATGAAGGTTCTGAGGGCCTGCTTCTTTATAGCACAGCCAGAACATATGTTTCTCCCTCTTTGTAAAGTCGGAAGGATCCAGATTCTCCAGCCCGGGAATGGAATGAAAGGTCTAAATTGTTTCAGTGCAATTCTGAAAGGTTTCATCCCACTCACTCCGGTAGAGAGTGCTACTTAGAGAAGAGTGGTCTTGTACCTGCCAAGAGGGCCCCCATAAATGGGACACTTAGCACATACCACCTCAGGGATAAGTACCAGGCTAAAATGTTTTCCACTGTCAAACAAGCACCTCACTCTCAACTTTTGCTTAGAAAGAAAAAGAAAAGAAAGAAATGGAAATAGACTCCCTGTCCAATGGCTAACGGACTAAATGTCTCCACTAGCTATGGGGGGAATCTCTCCAACACAGGGCTCCCCACAGCTGCAGCTTTCTCTTTGGAGGACCAGTGAAACTAATGAATTCTTCAAAATTATGTCTTTAAATACAGAAAATAAAATGCATGTTTACAAAGGAAACCAATTATATTTAAGTAGAATCATCAATCTATTTTTTAAAACAATAGAACAAATACATAGACTCCAGGGTAAGAATTCCTTTAGTTCATAAGGTATTTGTTATCTTTGACTCAGAGGCACTGAATTCCATACCCTAACCCTAATGCTTTAATATCTTTGGGACCTGGAAGAGATCAACTAACTTTCCTCGCCTCAGTTTCCTCATCTATAAAAGGAAGGGTTTGCTTAAACTTAATGACCTTTGTGTTCCTATCCAAATCCAGAGCTAGGATTCGAAGAACATTCAGACCCTGTTTTCTCTTTAACTTCGGTCAAGAGTAAGAGTCATCCTGGGAAAATGACAACCCTTGGGAGTGAATAATCAGTGTTCCTCTCGTGTGTGTAAAGACCAACCTTCAAAGTGGAAAATGATCAACCTTTAATGATAATAATAATAAAGTTCAACAGATGCTTTACAAATATCTCGTTTTATCCTCACAGCAACTCTGGGGGGCTCTTATTGTCATTCTCATTCTTATAGATGAAGAAACTGAAGCATAAAATAATAAAGTGACATAGGTCTTTTTGATGAGATTCAGTACTCTATCCACTGCACCATCTCATTGCCTAAGTTCAGAAAACTGAGCATTGCCCTTTCCCTACTCTGGATACCAAACACAGAATAGATCAGTTCTAGAGATACTCCTAGGACCCCAGACTTCAGTGGTATCTGGTCTGGCCCTTCTCTGAAAAAGAATTGATTCAAAAAAAAAAAAAAAACACCACCACCTCAACAATTGATTGTCAATCTATCTTAATTTTTCTCACCTTTTAACTATCATATTTTATTTCTCTATCATCTTCTATTACCTGTCTACCTGTCTATCATGGTTTATCTATCTTTCTTCCTATTTATTCATCTATCTACCTATCTTTCCTTTATTTGATGACCTCTAAGAAGGGGAACTCATGACCTCCTGATGCAATCCATTAGACTTCTAGATTGGTACAAGTCTTAGGAAGTTTATTTTTATATACAATCTAAATTTGCCCCTGCAATTCCAACCCATTGCTTCTACCAAGAAAAAGTAAAGCTTATTGTTGTTCATTTGTACCCAATTCTTTGTGACTCAATTTGGAGTTTTCTTGGGAAAGATACTGGAGTGATTTGCCATTCCTTCTCCAGCCATTTGAAAGATGAACCTGAGGCAAGCAGGGTTAGGAGACTTGCCCAGGGTCACAGAGCTAGTAAGAGTCTGAGGCCAGATTTAAACTCAAGTCTTCCTGATTCCATGCCCAGTATTCTATCCAATACACCACCTAGTTACCCACAGCAAGGTAAGTTTCTTTGTAAAGTGACAAAACTTCAAATCCCTGAAGATGGCTTTCATGCCCCTTCAGCTTCTCTTTTCTAGGCTAACCAACCCCAATTTCTTCAGCTGATCCTCCTTTAGCAAGATCTCAAGGCCCTCCACTATCCTATTTGATGTTCAGTGGCTCCAGCTGGTCAACTTATTTTCTAAAATATGCTGCCCAGAACTCAGGACATAGGCTGTAGAAGTGGTCTGACTGGGATAAAGTACCAGGGGATGATCACCCAACACACACACACACACACACACACACACACACACACACACACACACACTGTATTCCATAATGAAGTCTAAGTTCATATGGCCTTTTTGGCAATCACTTGCAATGATAATGTTGACTAGTATTAACCTTGGAGTTTACTTCAACCTCAAGACTTTTATCACCAGAATGGATGGTCCATCCCTCCTCTGTTCTCTACCTTGGGAGTTACTTTTATGAATAGAAGAATAGCATTTAACATTTATCTCCATCAAATTTCATTCCTCCCTTGAAATACCTTAAAGACCTCTCCAATATAGAATGAATAAATAATTAATGATCATAAACTGTCTATTGATTGGCAGTGGTCCTTCCCATGGATGAAAATAGCCTGACTGATCAATATTTGCTTAGTTTTAGATGTGCTGAGTCACAGAGGTTCTTTTGTCCAAGGCCACTTGTGACCAGTGCCATGAATCTCTGAGAAGTCCTTTCATCAGAGATAAGAACAGTTTATAATCTGGGAACAAGGGTTTTCTCTGAATGGAATGAACTGTCCTGTACAGGAGGGAAGCCCAAGATCTTGGCCTTATTTGGTAGACTAGCTCTGTTGGCCAGATGTGAGGCAGCAGGAATAACTCGGAGTCAAACTGTGTATTATTGTTCATTTGTAGTCCTGAATAAATTGGAACTCTAAATGCATTGGGCCAAATATAATAAGGTGAAATTTAATGAGGATCAATGTAAAGTCTTGTACTTAAGTCCAAATAAGTGCCACAAGTATAAGATTGGGGATGTGTACCTACTCGGTAGTTCCTCTTAAAACAATCCAGGGGCTCTGGTGAACATCACACAGACAGTGTGGAAGGGCACCCGATAATGCTAAAGGAAATTTAAGGTATATAAAGAGAAGTATCCCTTCCAGAAATAAGGAAGGGATAGACTCTGTACTCAGAGCATGCCTGGAGACATCTATTCAGTTGTAGGTTCCACAGTTTGGAAAGGGTATTGATGAATCTGAAAGGGTTCAGCAGAGGGAAGTCAAGACAGAAAAAGACTTTCTATCTATCTCTATCATATGAGAATCAGTTGAGTGAAATGCAAATCAGTATTCATCCATTAGTCTCAGGGCCACTTTGGGTGAGAGGCAGTATTTGTTCCCCAGGTTTCCTGACTCCAAGCTTGCCCCTGGATTCACCAAGCCACACTGCCTTTAACTTTCCATAATAAATATACTTTTAATGAAATTCGCAGGTACTTTTCCAAATTGCATCTGTTTGGTTAAACTCATTTTCCTAAGGAAAGGACCACAGGCCCTGCTCTATTTGGATTTTCCCTAAAGTTCAGCTTTCTAACTAAGGAGGAGTCATTGTTCCCCAGAAAAAGATTCTAGGCTTTTTAACGGCCATTGTTGGTGAATAGGGCATGTTGATTAGCAGAAAATAACACTAAGATTTTATGGCCTTCTTTCTATTCCTCAAACAAGACACTCCATCTCTTGGCTCCAGACATTTTCTCTGGCTGTCTCCCACATGAAGTGCTCTCCTTCCTCATCTCTGCCTGCTGCTTTCCCTCGCTTCCTTTAAGTTCCAATTAAAATTTTGTCTTCTCCAGGAAGCCTTTCCCAACCCTTTAATTCTAGTGTCTGCTCTATTAATTATTTGTGATTTATCCTACAGAGAGCATGTTTGTATATAGGTATTTGCTTGTTGTCTCTCCCATCAGATTGTGATCTCTTTGAGGGCAGGGACTGTCTTTGGCCTTTTTTTGTTTCCCCAAAGTTTAGCACAGTATCTAGCACATAATAGACTTTTTTAAAAATTAATTTTATTTGTTACAGGGCTAGGCAATAGGAGTTAAGTGACTTGCCCAGAGTCACACAGCTAGGAAGTGTCTGAGGCCAGATTTGAACCCAGGACCTCCTGTCTCTAGGCCTGGCTCTGAATCCACTGAGCCATCCAGCTGCCCCCCACATAATAGGCTTTTAATAAATGTATATTGATGGACTGACTGATTGAGATTCTAAGAGGAAATCTTGAATGTGCCCTGGTTCTAAGCCTGGGCTGGAATCCCTTGAATTTTTGGCCCTTCTAGCTCTGGTACCAACTAAGTATTCATTTAGCTATGTGTGACTGTACTGTCTGTCAAATAAACCAGAAGCTCCAGCATTATGGGGATTTGTGATTCCCCTGGAGAATATGGTTTCCATAAACCAATGAATAGATTACTATGCTCTATAAATCCAAGATTTTCAGCTGTGGCAAAGCCTTCCTCTGGTACTCTTGTACTAGTAGATATGAACTGAAACACCTCTAACTTGAGGCAAGAGGGAGCAGTGAAGACAGAGTACTGGTCTTAGAATCAGACAACCTGTGTTCAAATCTTGACTCAGAAGCTCAGTGCCTATGAGAACTTGGCAAGTCCTTTAACTTTAATAGGTCTCAGTTTCCTCTTCTGTGAAATGATGAGGTTTCACCAGTTGGCTTCTAAGGTTCCTTCCAGTTCTGAATCTATGATCTTATGAGACAATGCTTAGATATATTGCTTAGATCTGCATCCCAAAAGATAAAAACAACAACAAAAACTATAAAATAAATATATCATGTACCCTTCATGGCTCACATACTCAACTCACTAATGGCTTAAATTCTCAAAGCGGTGACTATTAATGATTGGAGGATTCTAAGCAAAATCATATGGATAATAACTTCTTAAACCCTACCCCAGAAGCCCCGATCAGTGTGCTTCCCCTTCACTAATTGACTCTTTTTTTTTTTAAACCCTTATCTTCTGTGTATTGACTTATAGGTGGAAGATTGGTAAGGGTAGGCAATGGGGGTCAAGTGACTTGCCCAGGGTCACACAGCTGGGAAGTGTCTGAGGCCGGATTTGAACCTAGGACCTCCCGTCTCTAGGCCTGGCTCTCAATCCACTGAGCCACCCAGCTGCCCCCCTACTAATTGACTCTTAAATAAAATGGCACTACACAGAGGGAACAGACAAAACTCTATAAGACCTCACTATCCTTACTCTCTCCAAACAGTTTTCATCAAATTCACCATGCTGGTCAAAGAGATGAGCTCTTCCAAAGTGTGGCTTTTTGCAGAGCAGTGTGTTTCTGTGGGATTGACAGCTCAACTGGGCTTGTCTTTCCTAGAGTGTAGTGTTTTGATTAGGAGAGTCAAATTGTTGCTGGACTGGGTCACCAGGATGGATGGTGAATGTATTCTAATGTTCCTTCCTGGGCCATTAGATTATCTTTCTTAGGGTATGAAATCTCAACTTGACAGATCAGTCTGCTTGTCTTCTAGATTTGCTCCTTAGTGGATAGTTTTCTTCCACTCTCAGCCAGTAGGGGGAGATCTTGGGTGTAGGGGTAGGAATGGCAAGACTACTTCCTTCAGCTAGGGCAATGACACAAATCTTTTCAATATTTTTTTTTCTTACCCAGAAGTCCTTCCCCTCCATAAGTTTATACCATGAAGCCTTAGGATGATTAGTTTTCACCTCCCATACTTCTCTAGGAATTTTATGTGAATGAATAGCTAGATACAAGGGGAGGAATGCCACAGTCTGGTTGCCTCTTCACATGCCATTAAGGTTTTTGACCCTCCCACCCTTTTCTAAGGGTGGAAATGTTGCTTTTCCATGGAAAGCTTTACCTTCATTTTAAATCCCTTTCTCTCTGGCCTTCTCAAGACTAAAGTCTCACCTACAGAAAGAAAAGAATGTTACATTAAAAATAAAACATTCAGTACTAGAAATATTTTTGATTAAGCAATTATTGTTCACAGAGTACTGTGCTGGGCATGGAACAACTAGAGGACATTAGATAGCTTGTGCCCATTTTTACCATGCTCATTGAGTAGCTCTGTGATTGTGACCCTCAATCTAATCCAATCCAATCAAATCAGGTTCAATGAGCATTTACCTAGTACCAACTGTCTTTTTGGACATGGAGAAGAGCTGAAACAAAAATGTTACCTCCGTCTAAGAGCTTACTTTTTAATGACCTTCCTTAGTTTATCTACTTCAAGGATATAAAATGAGAATGCAATGAAAGTCCATTCATTTTATTTTGTTTTATGTGTTTGTTTTGTTTTTCTAAAACCCTTACCTTCTGTCTTAGTGTCAATTCTTAGTATCAATTCTAAGACACAAAAGTGGCAAGTATTAGGCAATCAGGGTTAAGTGATTTGCTAGTTCATTCATTTCAGGTTTTGTTAATTCAGAATATATTTCAGACATGGACATAAGTAAGGTTTCCCATAATACCTCATTCCCATACTTCAAAGATCTTCAATTTTATTCAGAGAGATTCTCCATCTGTGGATGGAGATAATAATCCATCTGCACTTTGGTGGATAGACAGTTACAGTGGCCAAAAACATCATCCCCTTGTAACCAGCCTGTCAGGCTTTAGTTTGACTGGTCTTCAGGCATCAGACACACAGTCTATCATCACTACTATATATCTTCCTAACTGAGAAGGGACTGTTGGATCTTCCTCTCCCTTGGACCAGTGAGGAATCCAAGGTCATTGCTTTTCCATACCAATATATCAAGTGGGATTCCCATCATTCAGTGAGTTCACTAATGTCATTTCAGCAGTCCTACCTTGGACTGGCAAGCAGTAGGCAAATCAGTATATGCCATCCAGTTCAGAAGTCCCAGCAAACACTGAGCAAAGTTTACTAAAGAAATAAACAGATTAACACAGTTTGGCCCTCTTCTCTATCATTCATCCAGTGGGCTAAGGACATTTAGTCCTCTTGCCATTGTTTGGGAAAAGAAGCCCTAATAGCTGAGGAAATCAAGCCATGGCAGATCTGGTACCAGAGCTGAAACGTTGACAAGATCTAGCATTCTAAGAGGTATTGATGAGGAGGAAAAAGATTCCAGGAATAAGGGATCCCAATCAAAAATGAAGAGGTAGGAGATGAGATGTGTTGTAAGAGGACCAGCAAATAGGATTTCAATGCAAATGATCTGCCAGATTCACTGCTAAACAAACCAGCAAAGAATAAATACCCCAAAAAGTGATAAACTGTTCAGAAAGCACTGCAATGTTGCTGAAGAGCCAGTCTCAGTGTACTAGGTGCTCTGCTAAAGTCAGGAAGACCTAAGTTCAAATATGACATTAGATAATTTCTTGGTATATGACCCTGAATAAGTCACTTTCCATCTTTCTGCCTCAATTTCCTCATGGTCAAATGGAGATAATAATACCACCTACCTCCCAAAGCTACTGAGAGGATCAAATGAGATAACATTTGTGAAATATTTTACAAGCTCTAATGTGCCAAATAAATATTATTAAAATATAGAGTTCAGTTCTCTGTCATTTCTGATTACAATAAGAATAGAATACAAATAAGATTGTAAGGAAAATATTTAGGAAAGCACTTTTGAAGTCCTCCTGTACAAGGCAGTACATATTTTTGGTCTAGTTCCTTTGTTCAGATGACTTTCCTCCTACCATCAGTCCTTTGGTCTCTATTGATTTATTTGATGGAGCTCACTTCCCTTTCATTCAAAATGATCCTAAGAATTGGTGATATTTATACAGTGCTCCAAAGTGCCCTGAGCAGCTCCCCCCTGACTGCCTCTTTGTCTCAGGAAGACTTTAAAAGGATCTAGCCCAGCACCTCATAACTACCAAATGGGCCAAGATGACAAAGACAGGCACAGATGAAAAAAAAGCCAAAGATGGAACAGTCTCATTTTCCCCAACATAGGAACCATTTTGGTAGTAGAAAACAATGAAACAAATTAGATGCCCATTGATTGGGGGAATACTCAAAACACATTATGGTACCTGAATGACCTGGCTAGTAAAACAACAACATTGGATATAAAGAATTCCAACAAGCTTGGGCAGGCTTACACAAACTCATTTAATGAAATAGGCAGAATCAAGAGAGCTACTGTCTGGGGCAGAATTTGAACCCAGCTCTTTCTGATTTAAAGTACAGGACCCTATAAGGTGAAGTGATTTGCCCAACACCATACAGATGAGGAGTGAAAAAGTGAAGATTTAGCCTCAGTTTACTCCCTGCTGTGACCTTTCTGTCCAACATGAGATGGTGTTGGGGGGGCTGTATCAGTATCCTCCCATTTTGTACTTCTAAAAAGGTGCCTGAAAGAAAAAAGAGGGACCCACATACCTGAGAGTGATGCAGCCCCACTTGGGTGAATGTGTTGCTTTGATCCCTGGAGCCTAACCACTTCTCCAGAGTGAGGGGCTTTTTTTGTGGAAGCTCCAACCCCCCCCCCCCCGCCCCCAGCAATGGCCCTACCTGAATAGCCTCAGGCCCTCTGCCCACAGGGCATCCCCATTCCCTTCTCGGACTTGTTCTTCAGCCTCCAGACGCCCTCAGCTTTTCCAAGCTGCCTCCCTGTCCCTGGTACTGGCCCAGCAGAAATCCAAAAGACTAGCCCCCGCCCCCGCCGCCGCCCCCGGCCGCCGCCCCTGCCGCACTCTCCAACTCCCTTGGGTGTAAGGATCTTCTCCACAGAGTCCTGCCCCTTGGCCTGTGGCTAAAGAAGACCCAGTCCTCTGGGAAAGGATGAAAACCCAAAGCGAAGATGACAGGCTCAAGTCCTCCCGGGCAGCGGACAATAGTCCAGGGGCTAAGGGGAGGGGGAATCCCCTTTTCTTAGCAATTCAGAGGTGCTGAGTGGCATCACCTCCCAGGACTCCAAATGCTTCCTTTCTTGTTATAATCCTCTTAAATTCTTTTCTCCTCTCCCCCAGTGATTTGGCCGGGCTTTGGGCCTAATTCTCTCCCCCTGCCCCTCCTCCACACCGCCTGATTCTCTCCGGGACAGGAAAAAGGCCTCCCCGGCTCTCACGTTTAGAGCTCATTATAGGTGAATGCGGCGAGGTGTTCCGGCAGGAGGGCGGAACTAATCACTTATCTAAATAGTCCAGACCTTGGGGCCCGGCCTCCAGCCCGGGGCTGCTGCGGGGAAGGATGCTGAGGATGCCGCTGCCGCCGCCTTTCTTTGGGCTCCAGAAGGAAACGCGGAGGCCGCGTTGGTGGGGGCTCCTTGGGGCCAAGCCCCCAGGCTGCGAGGCGGTGGAGAAGCAGTTATTCAGCAGCACCAGCTTTGGGCCAGCCACTGTGTTGAGCTCCAGAGACCCGGAGCCCGGCTCTGAGGGAGGCCCAGCCCCACTTCTACCGAAGCCGCTTCGAACCTCGGCTGGCCAGAGGCCAACCCTGCCAGAGGCCCCCACCTGGGCGCGATCTAGCGGTGGAGCAGAAGGAGGCGAGGGCAGAGGATGCTGCCCTCTTCTCAGCGCAACAAAGGGAACGGCTCGCCATTCAGGAGCCCCCAGGAAGCCCCGCACCCAGCCAAGCCCAGACCCAGAGCGAGCAACAAAACCCCAGGCCGGCGATTCAGCCGCTCTGAAAGGTGGGACACAAAGCAACAGGACGGAGCAATTTTAATCAGGAGCGAAGATTACCATAATCCCCAAATGGGCTTACTGGGAAAGAAGAGCCGTTTGTCCGGGCCAGACACGGTTAAGACAATGGGAGTGGAGTGGAAAATTAACCCAAGCAAGGCCTGGCTCTGATGCTGGGGGAACCAGCCCGGCCTGGCCCAGCCTGGGCCGGCCCGAGCTGGGCAGAGCACTACCGAGAAGAAAGGAGTCCGCCAAGGGGAGCAAAGTCACCCTTAGAGGCTGGAAGTGACCCGAGGCTGGGACGGGAGCTGCCGCAGCCAAGGCTCCCTCCCCACTGCAGAACACCCAGCACCCAGGGCCTCCCCAGGAGACCGCAGAAAGACTCCCCAGTCCCCCCCCCCCACCGCTGTTTTGCAAACCTCAGCGCTATATATACGCACACATACATATGTGTATATAACACAGAGTCAGCCTGATGTGTCAGCAATAGGATGCTGGTTATTATGAGATTCCCAAATCTGTGACATGCTCCATGACATGGAGAGCTCCGGAAGGTTTTCAAAGCATTTGTAGAATATGACTTCATTTTGTCCCCACAACAATCTTGGGGAATAGGTGCTATTATTGTCCTTTTTTTTTTTTACAGATCAGGAAACTGAGGCACAAAGTGTTTAAGTAACAGTGCTGGAGATCTTCCTAAATCCATTGCTCTGCCCACTCACTGGACCACCTAGCTGCTTCATAGGGATGCAAGCTGTTAATTTTATTTTGTGATGCACAAATACGTTTGTGCATTGAAAAAATGCAAACTAGCATTATTTTTTATTGTGACTATAAAGGAATAGATAGTATATGTGGTAGGTACAGAGCAGATCTCCAAGCCAGGAAGACCTAGGTTCAAATCTCACCTCTAATACACACAGATGATTTGACCCTGGGCAAGTCATTAGCCTCCTGGTGCTCTAGGCAGTAGCTCTCCATCTTGCCTTGGTAGAGGGTCTTTCTAAGATGGGTAAGTCACTTAACTGGGTTGGCTTCAATTTCTTTATCTCTAAAACAAGAACTTTGGGTTGTGGTCGTTCAGTGGTTTTAGACATACCTGACTCTTTGAGACCTCATTTGGGGTTTTCTATGTACACAAGCATACTCACATGTATATGTACATGCATGCATGTGTGTGCATGTAAGTACCTATATGTGAGCATGCTTCTATATGAAATTGAATGACTTATCCAAGGTCTTCAAGGTAATAAGAGGTAGAAGTAGAATTCAAATTGTTCTCCTATCTCTCTTCTCCCTTTGACAGTCAAACTTAAGATGGATATAGAGGTCACCTTGCTTTTCCTATGCCCCACTCACTTCTCACCCCTTTATAATCTGGTTTCATTCCCCAGCATTCAACCAAAGTACTGACTCTCTCCCAGGTCGCCAAAAACCTCTTTATTACAGAATCCAATGGCTTTTTGTCCATCTTCATCCTTCTGGACCTCCTAGTGCTTCTGAACACTCTTTCCTCCCCCTGGGCTGGAGTGACACTCCTCTCTCTTGGTTCTCCTACCTTCTAAAAGACAACCCAGGCTCCTTTTTAAGTTTCTCATCGATGGAATGTTGTCTTGAAGGAAGATTGGGTAGGCCACATTGGCTGGGGTAAGAAGATGGGGTGGAGGATAATGAGTAATCATTCTGTAAAGATAGGCTGGAGCCAGTTTCAAAAAGACTTAAATGTCAAATAGATGAATTTGTATATTATTGAGGCTATTGGGTACTTCAGTGGTTAGAGTGCTGGACCTGGAGTCAAGAAGGTTTGAGTCACTTACTAGCTGAGTGACCCTGGGCAAGTCATGTAACCTTTACTTGCCTTAGTTTCATCTGTAAAATGAGGATAATAATGGCACCTATCTCCTGGAATTACTGTGAGATTAAATGAGATTATATTTGTAAAACACTTTGAAAAATCTTAAAATGCTATATAGATGTGTGTTAATGTCATTTATTCTAGAGGTAAAAGAAAGCCATTAACACTTCCTGAGTAGGAGAGGTCATGGACATATCCATTCAGCTGTCACACCCTGACACATGCTAGCTCTGAGCAAGGGATTTCTCCTCTCAGGATCCTAAGCAATTCTAGTCAATATTCTCCCATAGGTCTTCTATGGATAATTCACCCAACGGATTTATGGGATTTTTTTTTTTACATGGCACTGCAGTAAAATGGGAATGTATAAAAGACAGTAGATTAACTTTGGAATGAGGAAGACTTGAGTTCAACTCCTGACACTCACTACAAAGACCAAGCTATCATTGAACCTTTTGTTGTGCCCAATCAACAATCAAAGACTGTAGATTTCTAAAAGTATAGTTCTGATCTTCAGAGAGAAGAAGCAGGGATCTTCCACATGGAAAGTTTCCCTACAATGATGAGATCATGCATCTGTCTAAAGCAATAAGATCATAACAATTGCATATGAGTATCAGAATGATAATCAAGATAAAGGAATGACTGCAGATGAATATGCAAATTCAATTTGTTATTAATTTATTTTCTCCTATAAAATTAATTTGATCAAAGAATTCAGAATCAACTTTCTTCCAATCACTCTTAAATCAAATTGCTTAATATTCCTACTAGGAAAATCATCCCAGGAGGTAAAGATTTATGGTATGGATTTAAAAAATAAATAATTCACTGAATGCATGATTTAGAGTATTGCTAACTTTCTAAAAAATGATCAGTATTGCTATTTTCTCTTGATTTGGATGCCTTTGATAATTCAGGAATGGGAGATCACATTCTTTTCCTCCTAAGGGTGGGATTATGGGAGGTAAAGAAGATGGAGGCTTTAGGAGAAAAAAAGGCAGAGGGAATATGGATTCAATTTCTGACTTGTCCAAGAGTTACAACTTCCTTGGCACAAGTTTTCTATTCAGAAAAATATGGCATTGGACTAAATGACTTCCACAATTTCTCTAAGCACTAATCAGTCAATTGATAAGCACATTAATGAACATAATTGCCAGGGATACAATGAACATAAATCCCCTGCCCTTGTGGAATTTATATTCACCTAGAGTCAGGAAAACTTACTTTACTGAGTTCAAATCTGGCCTGGGCTCTGTGACCCTGGACAACTAATTTAACACAGTTTGCCTCAGTATACTCATGTATAAAATTAGCTGGAGAAAGAAATGGTAAACTACTCCAGTATCTTTGCCTAAAAAAACTCAAATGGTATTGAGAAGAGTCAGGCACAACTGAAAAATGACTCAGTTACAACATACTTTCCTAGAGGAAAAAACGTGATCCAAAAATCTCTTAGGAGCATGGTAAATTAGAAACTATGCAACCAGTTAAGCATGCCAGGTATGCCTTGGAAATAGGATGGAAAGAAAGAAAGAAAGAAAGAAAGAAAGAAAGAAAGAAAGAAAGAAAGAAAGAAAGAAAGAAAGAAAGAAAGAAAGAAAGAAAGAAAGAAAGA
>NC_058134.1:12473564-12505779 GCF_016433145.1 Gracilinanus agilis | reverse complement strand
AGGAAAAAAGAAAAGAAAGACAGGAAGGAAGGAAAGAGGAAGAATAGGTTCCATCTGGGGAGCAGCACTTTGGGGCTTTGCAATATTCTCTAAATACATTCTCTAATGTGACTCATGATGACCCCGTGAAGTAGGTGATAATGATTCTTTAAAATATCCATGTCATAGATACAGACTTTTCCAGGACCATACAGTATCTGAAGATCGACTTGACACCAGATCTTCTTTACTCCAAATCGATCATTCTCTCTATTATACCATGGGAGGGAAGGAAGGAAAGAGGGAAGGAAAGAGAGAGAGAGAGGAAGGGAGGGAGGGAGGAAGGAAGGAAGGAAGGAAGGAAGGAAGGAAGAGAGGAAGGAAGAGAGGAAGGAAGAAAAAGGAAGGAAGGAAGGAAGGAAAAAAAAGAAAGAAAGAAAGAAAGAAAGAGAAAGAAAGAAAAAAAAAGAAAGAAAAGAAAGGAGGAAAGAAAGAAAGCTTAACTTTTATTATGATGACACAAGTTCTCCTAAACATTTAAATTTTTTTACATGTCCAAAGATAAGAGTTGATTCCATCAGAGGAAAGAGTAGCAGAGCCAACAGGATCTCATTCCTCCACATCTGCCTTTTTGAGAACATGGGAAAAAGTAACAGAGAGTCTTCAGTTTATGCCTCTTGTTGTACATAACAATATCCAATTGGATATGACAATGTTTGGGGTTAATGCCAACCCACCATCCATTGATTTGGAGGAAAAGGTCATATTATAAATTCAACCTACTGGCCACAATTACAAAGCGGGATGGGATACTAAAAATAGACCCACATTCCCTCCCTCCCTCAGGGGCAGAGGAGAAGAACCCTGGCTTTCCTCTCTTGGAGCATCTTATGAGTTATTTGTCTGGGATTGCAAAATCAGAGAGAGGAATGTGGCAGCAATTCAAAGTTGGTTTAGCAGGGATTATCCATTTGGACCAGGTGGAATTTATGAAAGATTGTTTTTTGATCCTGAGGCATGCTCTGTCAGTTTAATGGAGTGTCGGCTGTCTTCGAAGTTGATTATTGTGGTTGTTACCATTCCATTGTAAATGAGAAAAGTCCTCAGTCATGCTGAATGAGGATATTTATATGTAAATAGAAGACATTTTTCTGTGGCAATACTTTTATTCCTGGGATTGCAGGGCATGTGATATTCCAGTGACTGCAGGAACCACCAAAACCCATGGAGGCTTAAAGAGAACTAGAACCCACTGGGGATTGGAAGCATTTCCTTTGTTCTGTAATCTCACTCAAAGCTTTAGTGGAGATGGGGGAGGAGGGTGAATAGAGGAGGAGGGCAAAACAGTAATAGGAAGACACTATAAAATGGCACAAATAATTCTAATGCACATAATACCAAAGAGTATTTTTTTCAGAGAATCATAGATTTGGAAGAAATTTAAGAGTTATCAGGTTCAGCCTTTACTGGAAGCCCAAATCCCCACATTGATGTTACAAGACAGAGGGAGCTCAGGTACTCCCAAGAGAAAGTCTCTTGTGCTTTAGGACAGATTCTGTTCTTGGGAAAATTCTGCTTTACACTGAACCACAACCCACTTCACTGTACCTTTCATCTATCTGTACTAGTTATGCTCTATGAAATGCTACAAAATTGTTTACTCTCTTTCCCATATGAAAACCTTTTAAATATCTGAGGAGGGCTTCTGTGAGTGCCTTAAAGCTTGCTTTCTCTAGGCAACGCATCTCCATTTCCTAAAACCTGTCCTCATACAACAGGGTTTCTAGGTCTTGCTCCTACAGATATCTTTAAGCTTATTAATGTTTGTCTTTTAAAATAGTGCCTGAAATTAAAATAAATAAATAAATAGATAGATAGATAAGTAGATAAATAAATAAATAAATGTAAATAAAAATAGTGCCTGGAATTGAACCAAATATGCCAGATGTCTTCTGGCTAAGTACAATACAACTGTTTTCTGCTTTGGTTTACTATACCTTTTGTTTTCGTTTTTTGTTCTGAATGTAATTAATACCAAAAAATAGAATCCTTTCACATATAAAGTAGAAAAGAGGATTAAATGTGAAAACATGAAATTCATTCATGTCACTTGCTTTTTAAAATATATATTTCTTTTTTAAAGAAAAAATTTCTTTTTCCAACTAGATGTATAAACAATTTTAATATTTATTTTTAAATTTTTGAGTTCTAAATTCTCTCCCTCCTCCTTGAGAAGTTAGCAATTTGATATCATTTACATATGTGCAGTCATGCAAAACATAATTCCATATTAGCCAAACTGTAAAAGAAAACAGGCCAAAACATAGAAAAAAAGAAAAAGGAAAAACATTTTTTAAAACGATGTTTTGATTTGCATTCAGACTCCAATAATTGTTTCCCTGGAAGTGGATAGAATTTTTCACCATAAGTCAATTTGAAATTGTCTTGGATCACTGTGTTTCTGAGAATAGCTAAGTTATTCACAATTGATCATTATGCATTATTGCTGTTACTGTGTACATTGTTCTCACTGCTCACTTCACTTTGCATCATTTCACTTTGCATCATTTCATATGTCTTCCCAAGTTTTTCTGCACCATCCTGCTCATTTCTTATGGCATAATAATATTCCATCATGATCATATATCACAAATTTTTCAACCATTCCCCAAAAGATGGGCATCTCCTCCACTTTCAATTCTTTGCCAACACAAAAAGAACTGTTATATTTTCGTACCTATAAGTCCTTTTCCTTAAAAAAATTTTTTTTCTTTGTTATACAGAGCTAGTAGTGGTATTGCTGAGTCAAAAGTAGTGGCTTTGCACAATTTAATAGTCCTTTGATTGTAGTTCCCAGTTGCTCTTTGGAATGGTTAGATCAGTTCATAGCTCCACCAATAGTCGAGCATAAAATATATATATAATAATTTCAACAATTATTTTCAAGCTGTCTTCTTTGTTTATGTTTCCTTCTGAACTTCCTTTTCTTCTGTATATTTAAAATTTTTTTTCTTTCTTTTCCACTATATTTGCATGTTATTATATGTATTTTTATATATAATAGTATTATACAATGTATTTTATATGTGTATATGATATATGTGTATGGATGTGTGTATATATATATGCATATGCTACATATCTAGTATTATATGTGGGACTATATATATACTTTTAGCTTAATAGACTTCAATATACCCAAAGTCACATTAGCTTTTCTAGTAGCTATAATACAATACTGAATCATATTTAGAGCAGAGCCCCCCAAAACAGCTGGTGACAGTGTGTCCTGAAGTCAAGTAGACCTGAGTTCAAATCCAGTCTCCCTAACTGTGTTAGTTACTTAATCTTCTCTGTCTCTATTTGCCTCAGTTTCCTGATCTATAAAATGGGGCTACTAATAATAGCACCTACCTCTCAAGGTTGTTGTGAGGATGAAATGAGATAATATTTGTAAAAGCACTTAGTATAGTGCCTTGCACATAGTAAGAGGTATATAAATTTTTATTCCCTTCCTTTCCATCCCCCCTATTACAAAAGTATGACACAGTGCAAAGAATGTTAGCTTTAGAGTCAGAGGACCTGAATTCAATCTTGCCCATAACTCTTAGTGACCATGGAAAGCCATTTAACCTTCTAGCGCCATGATGGAGAACCTATGGTACATGTGCTAAAGATGGCACACAGATACCTCTCTGTGGGCACACATGCCACCACCTGCCAGAGTTAGTTACTAAAGGCAGAGGGACTCTGGTGGAGTTGCTCCCTTCCTCCTCTCCACTGTGCTTCCCTGCCCCTCTGCCCGGCAGTTCAGTAGAAGCACTTACTCCCTCCCCTGAGCAGAGCACTCAGGTCACCTCCCTCGCTTTCTCCCTCCCTTGTTTGGGGTAAGGGGGAGGCAGTGGCATTCAGCCTGGGGTGGGTGGGCATGGCATATGGTCTCTAAAAGGTTTGTCATCACTGTCCTAGGGCTTCAGATTCCTTTTCTGGAAAATGAGAGGGTTGGATTAGATGAACTTTGAGGTCCCTTCCATCTCCAGCACTAAGATCCTTTTCACAGAAGCTTCTATTTATTTTCATTTCCCATAAAACCACAAAGGACTAATACTTGAATCTCATCATTCAACCTTTTCTGAATCCATCAAATTGTACTATTACCTAACCTCTCTCTCTCTCTCCATTATTTCCATGAAAAGTTAATACAAGATATTTTATCAAATGTGTTGTTAAAATGTGGGTAAATGATATTCCCCAATCTTTCCCCCATCTAGGAGGTTAAATGGCTTTCTATGGTCACTAAAGTTCAGTAATTCTCTCAAAAGAAAGAAATCGAGTTAGTCTGGAATGGCCTGTTATTGTGGAAGGCATGTGGGCTCTAAGTCATCAAGACTCCCTTTCCTAAATGTTCACCAACCATTTCTAGAATGATACAAGCTCACTAATATATAGTTAGAAAGCTGTTTTTTTTCCTTCTTTTTAAAAATCAGTATAATATTTCCTGAGAGATTCTTTCATTGATTTGAGATGAAATTATTATTGATTTGGCCCTTTGTGAATTGATTAGGGGTGAATTGGTTGGCTTGTTCTGGTAGCTAAGAGCTGTCCTTTTGTGCATGATCTATAAAAAGGGGCCAACAGACCTGACTGACTACCTGTTTTGTGTTTGCTTTTCCCTCTTTTTTAAATGGGAGGAGCAAATTAAAGCTAAGAAAGGACCTCCATATTCTATTCCACCCCTAACCATTCCATTCTACCTTCGTACTTTCCATAATCAAATGGCTACTTTGGAGTAAAGGCTCAAAGCACTAGCTTATGAGACCCAAGCAAGAGCCCTTGAGGCTGAAATTCCTAGTTAACCTTAAGAGAGGTAGAAATCTGACTTCTCTTCCTCAGATATGGAAGTCATGTAAAAAGTGACTGTGACCAATGTGACCAATGGGTAAATTCCTGATCCCCAGCTTTCAGGAAGTTTTTAAGAATTTTGAGTGCATGTGACATTCTAGTTTTCAAGAAAGAGAATTCCAGGGTGTCTCTAACCTCTTGGGAAGAAAAAATGAACAAATAATTCCTAGATCTGAATGCCCCTTGATTTGACCTCTAAGATAGAAGAAGAAGAGTTTCTGGAATGATGTCCTAGGTCTCAAGTTCCTGGTTTCAAATCCATTCATTTTCCACCCTGATTCTACTGTTGTTCCATCTTCCAGAGTTGGATCCATCTCTAGGGATACCCTAGAGATCCTATCTAGGAAGACCTAAGTTACTCAACTCCAAACTCCATTAAACGAGCCTTCTTTGCCCTCATCATTTTCTGCCCTAAATATGGGTAGACTTCTTCCCATTTTCTTTTTTTTTTTATTAATAGAATTTTTCCCATATATCTCAGTCTCTCTCTCTCTCTTCCCCACACCATATAAGGCATCATCCAGCAAATATATATATATATATATATATATATATATATATATATATAGAGAGAGAGAGAGAGAGAGAGAGAGAGAGATTGTGTCTTTCACATTTCCATTTTTTAATTCATTCTCTAGAGGTGAACATTCACAAGTTATTCTTCAAATATTAAATCTGTCGCTCTGTGATAGGAGCTGGTTCTCTTTGGAGACCTGCTCCAGTGGAGAAGGGAAAAGAGAGAGAAAAGTCCAACATAGATAAGAAGTTGACAGGGCTGAGGGGACCATGAATGGGATCATGGATTCCATTCTATTAAGCACACAGGTCCATTATTTATACAGTTTCTATACTCTATGATCAAAGGAAAATAATGTATCAAGAGCACACATCCTTGATGCCAATTAGAGTATCTAGCTACAGTTAGAAGTACTCTTCACCCAATGGTAATCTTCAAAGCTTCTTTTGGTCTGGCATTGCTGACATAAGAATTTCTTTAGAAGTACAAAGGTACCAGGTTATGGCTGGGCATATGCATGAAGGCCACTTGTTCCAGAGATAGAGCTCAAGGTTTTATGATAGTAAGGTAGCTGGTTAGGATATTCTGAGCCAATTAAGAAAACCAGGTGTTCTTAGATAGTGATTTGTAGACATACAAGGTCAAGACCAGTCCTTTCCAGGGTCTGAGGCAGTTCTACAAATACACCTTTTCTGGCTGCTTTTGCCTCAATGGGCCTAGAATGTCCTTAGGGACTTGTCATTCCCCCCGCCCTTTTTAAAAAATCATAAACCTGTATCTCATGGACTGAAGCCAATAAATCTCTAACACTATTACAAGTAAATAGAATAAAACATATATGAAGAGGTACTATGATTAAACAAATGAGAAAAATAACAATAACAGGAATAGTATGCACCAAAATTTGAGACAAACTTCCAAAAGAATCAAGAGATTTGAAAGTATCCAATATAGAATTAGCTGTAGTGTTTAGATTAACACCTAGAATATGAGTATTTTCTATAGTGTGAGAGCTTCTAAGTCTTCTAAATCTAGAGATAGTTTGATTGCCATACTCCTAGTAATCTAACTCTTATTTTTGTCCGTGACAATTTTTCATCAGATTGGTTAAAATAAAAAGGTTTTACACAAATGATTACATATCTATAATAGCATTTCAGTGACAATCTTGTTTTGATGGTTTCTAATTCATCTCCTAAATAAAATACTAGTTGTTCCAGGAGATCTATTTTTGCAGCTAAGTCATCATTCTAAAGGGACCTAGGTGGATTTAGTGTCTATGAGGTACAATAAGTATATTTCAATAATGAAAACAATAAAATAATAAATAAATATTTTTAAAAATATTAAAAATAAATAAAATGATTAAACTTTAGCTGGGTATTCTTTTATATATACGTATATAAAACCTTTACCTTCCATCTTGGAATCAATTCTGGATATTGGTTCTAAGGCAAAATAGTGGTAAGGGCAAGTGACTTGCCCAGAGTCACATAGCTAGGAAGTGTCTAAGGCCAGATTTGAACTTAGGACCTCCCATCTCTAAACCTGGCCCCCAATCCACTTAGCCACCCAGCTGGTCCCTAGCTGGATATTCTTTTATCTTCTTCTTAATCTTCATCTTTATGGATCCTATTTGTCTGGACTCTGGTCTGTGTGCTCCAGGTAGTTTGCAGAATCTCTGAATAGATCCTCCTATTAGGAAAAAAAAAACTCTTTGCAAAACTAACATATTATGAAATAAATTCTTCTACTTCAGGAGATATAAGAATTCCTGAGATCCTAACCCTTAATCTAAAATTTAGATTTTATTTCTTTTTTAATTAGTTAACCTATACTTGTGACATGTTCATTGTAGATCAATCAGAGTCTCAGTGGTCTAAAGTCATTGCTGAAATAGTCTATGATCTGCTTTGTTTGTTTTTTAAAAATGAAAATTCTTACTTCACAAATTGCATTTGGTATCAATTAAAAAGACTTTTGTCGGGGGCAGCTGGGTAGCTCAGTGGATTGGGAGTCAGGCCTAGAGATGGGAGGTCCTGGGTTCAAATCTGGCCTCAGACACTTCCCAGCTGTGTGACCCTGGGCAAGTCACTTGACCCCCATGGCCCACCCTTCCACCTAGGAGCCAATACACAGAAGTTAAGGGTTTAAAAAAAAAAGATTTTTTTCCTAGAAGAAGTATAGAGAAAAAGATCTTCCTTTGAAATATGCAGAGTGTTTAAAAACATGCGCAGGCGAAGGCTGTGATAGGATGTTACCAGGGCCAATTCACTCAGGGAGCACCAGCATCCAGGTTTGGAAAAGGCTCCACATGGATTGGCTGATTCCCACCATTCACTCTTCCTCTGAGTGCCCATCAAATACCAATGAAAGCAAAGCTTATCTCCTGTGGTTCCATTTTTCTTAAATGACAAAAAGTTCTACACATTATCAATAATATTCCAGTTCTAGTCATTTTCATAATTTGTAAGCAAGTTGCTTTTATGTTCATGTAACCTAACACTTTCTAAAATTTTTACTTCACATGAATGTAAGAAATTTGTGCTCATCTTATTAACTTTGTTGCATGTTTGTATTAGATGCTTTATTTAAATTCATGTTACTACGGTGGTTAAAAAAACTGTCCTATCCCATCTTAAATTCCATTTAAAGTTAGTATAATCCTACTGATGACAATGTGTTCAGGGCTCTCTAAGAATACTCAGAGGGTCGTAGCTGGCTTCTCTGTTGTGGCAGGAGTGAGGAGTGATGAGATAGGTTTACTCTCGAAAAAAAGTCTTCCAGAGTATAGAGTCACGTGTTTAAAATCATAGGGATTCTGTTTTCGAAATTAAGTGGATTTCCATACATAAAGGTCAATAATGGAATCCTTTTTCCAATAAATAATGAGATAGATTTGTGGTCAGGAGATTCTTCTCTGTCCCCTCGTGTTATCTCCTTAGCCAGTGAGGCTATGAGAAGGGGAGGGGGAACTGGGCATGGAAGAATGGGACTTGAGGAAGGGGAGAGCTCTAGTTTCCCAGTTTTTGCTCAAACAATTCATCAGTGGGTGAACCATCAAGTTTGTTTTCTATCAGTTCTGGCCTACCAGGGTAGCAAACAATTTCTTTTGAGATATACTAAAAAGTTTTCCTTAAAGTTTTTATTCTACTTCTCCACTTCTCATATGGGCTAGTATAATTAGCTTTTCATAATGTAATCATTAATTTATAACATGAAAGTGTCATGATCTACACGAGAACATTTACATGAAAAACTGACATTAATATTGAAAGATACAGCCTACATTTTCTCCCATAAAATTTATCCTAAATATCTAAACCATGAATCTTTCATTTCTGATATATTCATCTTGGTATCTAAGTAGTTAATCCAGTTGCCATTGTCCATAAATCATTGAAAGGAAGGCATTGTTTCTTTCATTATTGCTTAATGGCTTAATGTATAATTACTCATTTAGTTTAACTGACTCCAACATATTAGCTGTTATATCTATAAAGAAAGCATGTTCTTTATCCTGAACCTTAAGACTTATACACGAGAATTTGTTATATCTGAATTTATAGTTTGGGATCTACAGTTTCACACATAGTGCCCATGTGGTATTGGTATAATAAACTCTAGTTGGGAGAATTATATCGAATTAGCATGTGTAGTTTTACAGATTATTTTGCATGGGCACAGTTTTAGAGCAGTTTTTATGCAGTTTTAACTTCTATAAAGACCTTTTTCCCTCCTGGTCTCCAGGAAATCTCATATTTTTACTCAGTGATTGTTTATAAAGGTGTCTGGATATACTGCCAAAACAAACTCAAAAACTTCTGGGCATTTGATCCAGCCATACCACTGCTGGGTTTATACCCCAACGAGAAAAGGAAAAAGACTTGTACAAAAATATTTATAGCTGTGTTCTTTGTGGTGGCAAAAAACTGGAAAATGAGAGGATGCCCTTTGGTTGAGGAATGGCTGAACAAATGGTTGTATCTGTTGGTGATGGAATACTATTGTGTTCAAAGGAATAATGAACTGGAGGAATTCCACGTGAACTGGAAAGACCTCCAGGAATTGATGCAGAGTGAAAGGAGCAGAACCAGGAGAACCTTATACAGAGACAGATACACTGTGGCATAATCAAATGTAATGGACTTCTCTACTAGCAACAATGCAATGATCCAAGACATTTCTGAGGGAACTATGAGAAAATGCCACCCATATCCAGAGAAATAATCGTGGGATCAGAAACACAGAAGAAAAACAATTGTTTGATCACATAGGGATATGATTGGGGATGTAGACTCTTAAACGATCACTCTATTGCAAATATCAACAATATGGAAATAGGTCTTGGTCAATGACACATGTAAAACTCAGTGGAATTGTGCATTGGCTGTGGAAGGAGGGGAGGGAAAGAACATGAATCATGTAACCATGGAAAATTTTTCTTAATAAAATAAATTAAAAATTTTTAAAAAATTCTGGGATTTTTTTTTTATATTTTGAAAAAAAAACCTTGAATTTTCATTGGAATTGTTTCCATCTATTCTAATTGCCTTTTGTTCCTTTAAAATTTCCTTCTTCACATATATTCCATTTTAAAAATTCCTGTTTACTCTTTCACTTTGGTTGCAATATATCTTTATAACTGATCAAAATTTAATCAAGCCGCCGACTAATATCTTGGGGGCTCTTATATTATTTCTCTAAAGTTCATGTAAGGTAACATCAATTATGTATCCCTCAACTCATTTTGTCATTTGGGACATGGAATGTCCATATTAAAATTTCATAGCTCAAACAAGCTGTTTGATTTGTCAGGACTGGTAACATTTTTCTGCTTAAATGTTTCTCTAAAATCTCTGAAGTACGCAGTTAAGGCATATTCATTTTTACGTTTTATCATACAATGGTTTATCAGCTTTGTAGTCATTCTTATTGTTTTGCTGTTTTAGTCCCTAAATATCAATGTAAAATAATCGTAGGCACTTTTTCTCCTTCCTGTGTGTGAGGAAGGCATTAATAAGTTTGTAGGAAGTTTCAAGTCCTCAGCTAATATTATCTCAAAGTTGTCTTGCTTGTAATTTAGCATGGCTTCATCTCCCAGTAAGTGTATATTGCTTGGGAAACGAGGAAAAAAATATCTTTTTATGGGGTGGACATGATTGAGGGTGTAGACTCGAAACTACCACACCAATGCAACTACCAACAATTTGGAAATTGGTCTTGATCAAGGACACATGACAAAACTAGTGGAAATGCGCATGGGTAGGGGGGGCGCGGGGGGGGGTTGAAGGGGAAAGGAGGAGCATGAATCATGTAACCATGTTAAAAATGAATATTAATAAATGTAAAAAAAAAATAAAAAAAAAATTAAAGATAAAAAAAAAATCTTTTTATTACTAACAACCTGTCTTTCTATTCCTTTTTAACAACTTAGATTACTATACTTATAAAATTTGCATGTTTTAAAACCTTGATAATAAATTACTCTCAAAGGATATTAATTAAAACTCCACAACTTTCAAATTGGCTTTGATTAAAGTCCTTTAGCAATGTTTCCTTTATGTTCCAATGCAACATCCTGTCACCTTCTTCTAGTTGCTTTGTCACCATCATTATCAAATCAATTTAGTCTCAAAATCTTTACTCTTTTTTCCCTTTCAAACCTGTGCTTAAAGCGGAATAGAACTTCTGGTTTTGCCTCCTTATACCTCAAAACATTTCTACATAATTGATTGAATTTCATCAATATTATTCTGATCTATCATTTTGTGTATCTATTTTGCACTAGAATTTTCACTTATTATCTCCTTCTCTATTACTTCTATCTCATCTGGCTTCTCCTCTTTTACACTTTATCGCAAATAGAAGAGAGGAAACTACACTTAATTGCCTATAATTAATAACCTTATACCTAGTCCTATTTGATTTCTGGACTGGTCAAATTTTCCTTGTCAATTGCATTATACACACATACAGTTTGCATAACACATTTGCATATACAGCCTGAATCAATTCAGGTGAAAAAATTAATTTTCTTTACAGTACAAATACATATATACTTTGTGTTCACACATAATCACATTCTAATGAATTGTATTTGAATACAATTTGAATGTAAGCCCTAGACCATGAATTCCTTCTTCTTCATTGTACATACTTTAAAAACAATTCATATATCCTAATTAAGTACAATACTGTTTAGAAATTCCATTTTTTGCGCTATGCCAAATTCTTCATACCTGTGATAATTCACATTCACAGATTAACAAATTTAAAACTTCTTATATTCAAGTCTCATTATGTGATCACTTGTTGTTTTGACAGTACATGCATTAAAATAACATCTCATTTGAAAATCCAAAATTTAAATTCTAGATAAAGTTCTCCACATTACATTGCAATTTTTTCCTAAATGGATTTTGTACTTATATTATAGATCTTATGTTTACAAAGTAGCCAGTCCAGTTTTTGCCTCTGTAAAATAAAAGTTCCCTCTCTGTGTCCGGCTGGCTATTAATTACATTCAGATAATTCTCAAATTCCGTTCAACAAACATAGTTGATATGTCTAATCATTTGAATCTGAAACCACTATGCATTGCAAGTCCTAATGAGAATAAACAATTCCCTAACCATAAGTTTTGTGCAGATTTAAATTTAGCTAAAATTTCATATTTAACTGATAAACAATTATTGCAATGAATGAAATTACACTATATCACAGTACATATCAGAATCATTAGCAATTTCCCAGTTATATATATCAATCTTTAAGATGAAATCTAAGTAAAAATCAAATCAAATTGTGGGATCGAATCTCCCTTTTCTGTTCTGATCTTTTCTCTTTCCTTTCCTCAGGGGCACATCCAGAAAAGGGAGAAGAAAAATTGCTGAACATATATTTTTGCCTTTGTCCTCTGTTGAGAATAGAGGGCACAATTAATTATATCCCTCTGTGGATGATTTTGGAGGGTAGGAGATTTCACTTACCAATCTCCCTTTCCTTTTTGTGAGCACCCAATTAAGAACATAGGGACAAGACTGAAACAAGAACAAAGAAGAAACAAGTCAGAGAGACAACATTGAACATAGACTGTGGGAAGCATGCTTGAAAATCAATGTTCTTAATTAGAATTCTGTTATTGAATGTACTTGTTCTTCATGTTGTGTTATGGAGTGTTAAAAAAACATCTTCTTGTTGTGTCTCAGTCTGAAAACTTCACTGAAAAAGTTCATTCTGTGTTTTCCAGGGCACTGGCCCTTTAGGTGAATGATTTGGTTCTGATGGAAGTGAGCTGTGCTGCTCTGTCCTACTCTGTTGTGACGTACTTTTCTCTGAGCAATTCTTGCCTTCTTTCTTTCCTTGCTGTCTTACTCATTGTGAAACTAAAGTATATGGAGTATGTATCTCTGAAGTGTGTAATCCCTGCCATTAATTTAACCTCAAATGAAGAAAAATTCTCTCATTTATCCTGAATAGGAAGTAAGATTTATACTCATAATGATACTCGTGGCCAAGAGCTTTTTGAATAAGACACCCATTTGGGTGGTGAGGGTGGATGAGTCTTCGGGTCAGCAGAAGTCTACCTGGGTCTTGTTCAAGCCAAGTTGGGCGCCATCTGATAGGAGCTGGTTCTCTCTGGAGACCTGCTCCAAAGGAGAAGGGAGAAGAGAGAGAATAGTCCCAAGTGGATGAGAAGATGTCAAGGTCAAGGGGGCCATGAATGGGATCATGGATTCCATTTTATTAAGTACACAGGTCCAATATTTATGCAGTTTCTATACTCTGTGATCAAAGGAAAATGATATATCAAGAGCATACATCCTTGGTGTCTGTTGGAATTTCTAGCTACAGTTAGGAGTACTCTTCACCCAATGGTAATCTTCAAAGCTTCTTTTGGTCTATCATTGCTGACAAAAGGATTTCTTTAGAAGTACAGAGGTACCAGGTTATGGCTGGGCATATGCATAAAGATCACTTGTCCTAGAGGTAGAACTCAAGGTTTTGTGATATTTAGTTAGCCAGTCAGGATGTTCTGAGCCAATTAAGAAAGCCAGGTGTTCTTAGATAGTGATTTGTAGACATACAAGGTCAAGACCAGTCCTTGCCAGGGTCTGAGGCAGATCTACAAATATGTCTTTTCTGGCTGCTTTTGCCTCAATGGGCTGAGAATGTCCTTAGGGACTTGTCAGCTCTGTATAATGTTCTCTTTACACTCTTAATGATCTCGTGTAGTTCTTTCCAAAGTTTTTTTAAATTAATTTTTATTAAAAATTAATATTGATCATTTCTTATAGTGCAATAGTATCCTATCATAATCATGTACCTCAATTAGGTTAGCCATTCCCCAATTAATGGACATCACCTTGATTTCCAGTTCTTTGCCTCAACAAAGAGAGCTGCTATAAATATTTTGAAGCATTATACATGCCTTTCCTTTTCCCCTGATATCCTTGGGAACCACACCGATTAATGGCATTGCTAGGTCTAAGGGTTTATACACAGTTTTATAGCTCGCTAAGGGTAATTCCCAAATTGTTCTACAAAATGGTTGGATCAGTTCACAGTTCCACCAAGTATATCAGTGTCCCCAATTTTCCATATCCCCACCAACATTTGTCATTTTGTCTTTTTTTTTTTTCATTTTAGCCATTCTGATGGTTATGACGCCATACCTCAGAATTGTTTTTGGTTTACATTTCCCTAATCAGTAGTGATTTAGAGCACTCTTTTATATCCCTGTATATGGCTTTGATTTCTTCATCTAGAAACTGTTCATATCTTTTGTCCATTTATCAGTTGGAGGTCTCATCTCACTTTCTGCCTCTTATTCTGACTACTATAATAGCTGCCATCCTCTAGAAAGAGGATTCATGGTCTCTCCTGTGTGGATTCACCATTCTTAGATCTCCCCAATTGTTGGATTCCTCCCTGGTCCCTACTCCCCTATGTGTATTTTAATAAGCAATCAACACACATAAGTGAGGAAACTCCTTGAGGTCAGGCACTGATTCATTTTTTTGTTTATATCCTGAGGATTTATCCCAGTGTGGGGAACTTAATACATTAATAAGTGCTTTTTCATTCATTCATTCAGCTGCAGAGGGAAAGTGGTATGATAACAACTCAAGAAATGGTATTCATAGAAAGTGGGACCATTTGGCTGAATGGGGGCATTTCTGAGTCCCTATTCTTTTAGAGGTGACAAAAAATATCTAGCTCACGTGATGGCCTCAGTCCTCTCAACAACATGCTAACAGACATACCTTTCATAGGAAGATATAATCAGAGGCCCCCAAAAAGAATCACTTTCCCAAGAGATTGAGCCAGGTTTGTGGTAGAATGTAAAGAAGACTGAACTTTGAGTCAGAAAGTCTTGAATTCAAATTCTGACTCAGACACTTAGCTCTGTCACCCAGGACAAGTACTTAATCACTCTTATTGTTAGTTCTCTCATTTATGAACTGAAGACTACAACAAAGTTACCGTGAGAACCAAATGAGATAATACACATAGAGTGCTCTGCAAACACTAAAACATTAAGTACTCACACTTATGCCTATTAAGCTCATTGAGAAGAATCTCCTTTTCATTAAATAACCTTTTCTGAATTGAAGTTATTTTTAATTTCTTGTTACAAAGATAAAAAAAGCAACTCCAAAAGGAAAAAAATAAATTGTATGGTCAAAGTATAAATCAGCTAAGCGCCTTATCCTTTTATTTCTGTCCAAATTTTAGAATGAAAATCTGGGTGATATCCCTATCATTTGTCGTAAAGCTACATGATCTGATTCAATGAATACTAGTCATGCATTACCTTCTTACTTGTTAATAAATTATTTTTTTCACTTTCAAAGTCACAACAATCTATTACTATATTGATATAATGAGCAAAATACCATATTTACTGTACCCTTTTAATTATTAGGTGTTCTGTACTGTGTAAAAAATAGTATTTTACATGAAAACTTTCAAAAACTCTATTCCTAACCTATTCATAACATTTGAAGTCATATGTAAATTTCCTGTCTGAGCTACTATATATTTGCGGGTACTGGTGGCAGCAAAATCAACCTAAAGAAGCCTAGAGCCCCAGAAGAAATGCTTCCATAATAACCCTGATTTGGACTTCTCTACCATTCTCTATTATCCACCCATTCTCTCCCCAGGACATACCATGCCTTAAAACAGTGATGGGCAAACTATGGCCCATGGACCAGATGCGGCCCCCTGAAATGTTCTATCTGGCAGGGGGACATTATTCCTAATCTGATGAATACAATGAGTAGGATACAATACAATGTATTATATAAAATAAAGGGTTGCCTTAGAAACAGACTGACAGAGGAACATTTCCTTTCCTTTGGCCCCCTCTTTAAAAAGTTTGCCCATCAAGGGACATGAATCGGCAATTTTCAGATAAAGAAATCAAAACTGTCAATAAACACATGAGAAAATGTTCTAAATCTCTAATAATTAGAGAAATGAAAATCAAAACAACTCTGAGATATCACCTCACACCTAGCAGATTGGCTAAAATGATAGCAGGGGAGAGTAATGAATGCTGGAGAGGATGTGGCAAAATTGGGACATTAATGCATTGCTCGTGGAGTTGTGAACTGATCCAACCATTCTGGATGGCAATTTGGAACTATGCCCAAAGGGCACTAAAAGACTGCCTGCCCTTTGATCCAGCCATAACATTGCTGGGATTGTACCCCAAAGAGATCATAGATAAACAGATTTGTACAAAAATATTTATAGTCTCGCTCTTTGTGGTGGCAAAAAACTGGAAAATGTGGGGATGCCCTTCATTTGGGGAGTGGCTGAACAAATTGTGATATATGCTGCTGATGGAATACTATTGTGCTGAAAGGAATAATAAACTGGAGGAATTCCACGTGAACTGGAAAGACCTCCAGGAATGGATGCAGAGGGAAAGGAGCAGAGCCAGGAGAACATTGTACACAGAGACTGATACACTGTGGTAAAATAGAATGTAATGGACTTCTGTACTAGCAGCAATGCAATGACCCAGGACAATTCTGAGGGATTTATGGAAAAGAACAATACCCACATTCATAGGAAGAACTGCAGGAGTGGAAACACAGAAGAAAAACAACCACTTGAACTCATGGGTTGATGCAGACATAGTTGGGGATGTGACACTAAACAACCACACCAATGCAACTATCAATAATATATATCTAAGTCTTGATCAATCACACATGTTAAAACCAGTGGAAATGCGTATTGGATATGGGGGGGGGGGTAAAGGAGGGGTGAAGGGGAAAGTAAAAACAAGAATCATGTAACCATGGAAAATTTAAAAAAAAAAATATTCAAATCTAAAAAAAAAATTTGCCCATCATTGTCTTAAAAGATCTATTAAAAGAGGCAGCTGGGTAGCTCAGTGGATTGAGAGCCAGGCCTAGGGACGGGAGGTCCTAGGTTCAAATCCGGCCTCAGACACTTCCCAGCTGTGTGACCCTGGGCAAGTCACTTGACCCCCATTGCCTACCTTACCACTCTTCCACCTATAAGTCAATACATAAAAGTTGAGGGTTTAAAATAATAAAAAAAAAATTTAAAAAAAATTAAAAAAAAAAGATCTATTAAAGGGAATGTTGTTGTTCATGAGTCATTTCAGTCACGTCCTACTCTTCATGCTCCCATTTGGGGCTTTCTTGGCAAAGATATTGGAGTAGTTTGCCATTTCCTTCTCCAGCTCATTTTATAGATGAGAAACTGAGACAAACAAGATTTTGCCCATGATCATATAACTAGTAAGTATTTGAGGCTAGATTTGAACTCATGAGGATGTCTTCCTGATTCCATACCCAATGCTCTCTTCAATGTGCCATTTAGATGCCACTGAAGGGAGTGAAGACGTAATCTGGAGAAGACTTCCTGATTCATGATGACTGTCTTCAAGTATTTGAAGAGATGTCTGGAGGAAGAGGGGAATGTACTTGTTCTGCTTGGCCTCAAATGGTAGAAGAAGAAGATCAGCTTCTCAAGGGCAGGCATGGATTGTTTTAATTTTGTTTTTGAATCATTGATCCTTTTACATGGAAGGAACTAAGTAAATTCTGATGGAATCATCAGCAAGAATTTATTGTCTACTATGTGCCTAGCACTGGACTAAGTGGAAGGGATACAAAAGCAACAATGAAAAATCCCTTCCTTCAGGGAATTGTATTCTAATGGGGAAGACAATATGTACACAAATAGGAATTATATGAAATATGTACAGAGTAGATAGAATGGTAACCATTGGAGGAACATAATAAGTTGTTAGGGGAAAGAGGTGGCACGAATGAGAAAAGATTAGAAGAACAGACTCTGCTCTGTGGCCTCAATCTTCTTTGTACCTTTAGAAAAATAATCATGGCATGAAGGAATCTCTCCTTCCCTGCCTTCATGGACATTACAACTCGAAGATGTCATGTTCACATATGAAGGGTCAGGCAAAAAAAAAAAAGCAGCTAGCTTGCAGTTAAGATGGTAGAGAGAGTCTCTGGAGCAGAATAGCTGAGGGCTTTCAGATAATTACTCTGGCAGAAAAGGGGACAACAAGAGGACAACAGATCCAATAATGATAAAAAAAAAAAAAAAAAAAAAAAAAACCTCAGAGAAATTGAATCCTTCAGGAAGAATAGGCTTGCCCAAGGGTATAGCAAGTGTTTCTAGGCACTAAGGAGAAACTCCAGAAAAATTGAGGGTATGCTCCTTGAGGAAGTCTTCCTGAATGGACCAGTAGTGGGCTAAGGGTATCTGGGGTACCAGGAAGCAAGAAGTCGGGAGTGCTCCAAGGAAGAAGCCCAAAATTGGTCTGAAATCCACAGGACTCTGACCCTAGAAGTGAGAACAGGGTTCAGAAAAGCACAGACAGGAAAGTTTCACTCAATCTATGATATCCCAAGGATTCTAAAACGTATATGACACTGAACTAAGATGACTGAAGGGCCTTAAAGAATCTGGGTCACTCTACTAAACAGACATAGATAGCCCTGAAATCTTCTATAGACACCTCTGAAAGTGAAAGTCAGTAACAGAATCTCAAATAATTCAAGTCAAACAGTATCCCATAATCCCATCCAAGGGGATAGGGCCAACAAAAAAATCTGGCCCTGATACAAAGTCCCAGTTCAAAGACACCTAGATCCCACAGTTTAAGAAATCATAGTGAAAACTACCCATGGCTGTTAAAGCTGGAGGGTAAAGTTAAAAAAAAAAATTAAAACAAACCAGTAATCTCCTGAAAGAACCCCAAAAAGAAAATTCCTAGAATGCTTTAGCCAAAATCCCAAATTTCCAAGCCAAGGAAATAAAAATGCTTCATTCAGTTGGAAAGAATTCAAGATTCAAGGAGCTACAGTAAAGATTACAAAAGATTGGCAACTCCACTTCAAGGAGAAAAAAGGCCAACATACAATATTTTCCTAAAGCCTCAAGAATAACTTGCCTGTCCAAAATTTGATATAATTCTAGAGAAGAGGAAAATGAATTTTTAGTGAAGTAGAGGACTTTTTAAACTATTGATGAACAGACTATAAATGAGCAGAATTTTTGAAATGCAAATATTAGAGTGAAGAGAAACTAAAAGGTAATTATATTTGAAAATTTTTAAGGTCTTCATCACAATTAAAAGCTAATATTTTAATGGGAAAGAAGAAATAAATGATCCTTTAGAATCTTAATATTTCCAAGGGTCATAGAGGGAAATAAATAAATCAAAAAGTGGGATTGGGATTGTTTTGCTCTGTACTGATGGCTCAAAGCGAAGAAAGATAAGAGAGACAATGGAAAGAAAAAATACACTAGGGAGGAATGCGGAAAGAAAGAGATGAAATTTACTATTACTATCTCACACAATTTGGATGTGTGAAAAGACTATACAAATATGAGTGTGGGGTGGAAATAAATATCACAGAAATTTTATTTTATTTTGCCCAAGGCAAAAGAAGATCAAACAGAAATGCACAAAAATTTGAATTGCATGAGAATACAAGTTTTATGTGCCAGTATGTTAAATCCAAAAAGGAAACAGGTAGGAACTGGGAGAGGGGAGGGTTCCAAACTTTGTCAGATGGATCATGGACGACAGAAAGGAAGAAAGAAGGAAAGAAGGAAGGAACTCTTTGATCATGGTATGGGTAAGGGAAAGAGAAGAGGGGCAGAGGAAAAGAAATAGATGACTAAAGTTAAGGGTCACTAATGTTAAGTACATTTTTCTTTCACCAGCATTTTTTGTTGTTAAAATAGGTAAGGGGAGCAAAGAGAGGGGGAAGTATAAGATAATAGTATGGAAAAAAATATATATATACAACTAATAATCATAGCCAAGAGCATGAATGGAATGAACTAACCCATAAAATAGAAGATGATAGCAAAATTGATGACAAAGCAAAAATCTAACAATCTGTTTCTTTTTTTCTAAATAGGAAACACATGAAACAAAAAGAGATACAAAGTTATCATAAAGAACTGGAGCAACATCTGTTAATGCAGTCAATCTGAATAATAAGCAAGCTATCAATCATGATCTCAGAAAAGATAACAGTAAAAATATTTAAGATGTATTTCTTGTAAGCAACATAAGGTTAGATTCTGCTGTTTTTAACGGGTGAATTCATCCTATTCATATTCATAGGGATGAATTTTAGCTGTGTATTTCCATCAATCATACCCTTTTATATTTTTCCCTCTCTTTGATCCCTGCCCTTCTTTTTACAAAGAAGAGGATGGTAAGAGAGAAGTGTGCTCAACACTAATGATCTATAATTGATGCTATTTCCACCCCATTGTCCTTCTTTTCCACTATTCCAATCCTCAGTCATACTCTTGCCCTTTGTTTCTTTCATTTAATCTTAACGGCTTACCCTCTAAAGATGAAATTTGTTTATTTATCATAAACTCTTCCCTGAAGTTGCCCTCTAAATTCCTTTTGAATTTGTTTTACTATTTCTTGTCATCTCATGGAACCACTGATTTTTGTTTGGACCATTCTAATTTTTTTTTAGGGATTCCTTTATTGACTATGGGTTAGTATTTCCTCTCCTGATCTATTTATTCTTTACCTATTCTTTATTATAAAGCCTTTATTTGATCTATATTTTCTAAATCACTTGCTTCATTTCTTGTTCCCCAAGAGGCTCTGAAAGTATTTTTATTCTGTTTTATAAGTTTGTGTCACAACTATAACTAGATCTTTAACATTTCTTTGTTAGTAGTTATTTTCCTCTGCTTACTCACATTTCCTACTATATTTCTTGAACTGGGACTATGGGTCTAGGCTCAGCTCCATATACTTCTGGAAGAGAAGGAAAGGGAGACAATAAACATTTGTTATGTACTTCCACTGTGCAAAATATACACTTAACAAATATTATCTAATTTGACCCAATGATCCAATGCCATTTTAAGGAATCATTTTGCTATATAAGGTCCTGATCTCTATTATCTGGGAACTGAGTGAAGTATTTTTTTTTTGTTTTCTGTTTTAATTTTTTTAAACCCTAATATCTTTTTTATATATCCTTCTATGTTAATTTTATTTGTTACAGGGCTAGGCAATGGGGGTTAAATGACTTGCCCAGGGTCACACAGCTAGGAAGTGTCTGAGGCCACATTTGAAACTAGGACCTCCTGTCTCTAGTCCTGGCTCTCCATCCACTGAGCTACCCAGCTGCCCCTGAGTGAAGTATTTTTCATCACTCTCTGAGGCAACTTTGAGGGGGGAAGTGAAAACTTTCAGAAGCTATAGGCCATAGTTTATGAGTCCCCTCTTAAGTTCAGCTTTGCAAAGTCTTGATACTCCTTGTTTCCAGAATCAGAGAGAAATAGTTTCAGGCTCCAGATGTCTTTGGTTTGCCCTTAGTCCGCATTCTGATCTTCATGGTGACAGGGAACAGACCTCTAAGCTCAGGGTTTCCCCACTTACCCCTCTGGTTCATCAAATTGAGAGCTTCTATATCCTGGTCTCCAAGGCCAGGTTTTCTTGCCAGAGCCTATCTGGATCACCAACAGGTTTCTGGCTTATCTCCTTGTTTGCTTTTGGGCTGGGAAAATGTACTTCTTGATTTCCTTGATTGTTACTGAATCACTTACACTTTTTCTTCCTTGCCAGAGTAGTTATATGAGAGTTGTTCTGTTCTACTCATAATTACTCCTCCGTTTCATCTGGAAGTCAGCAATAAGAAAAATAGATATGGTTAACAGAAATGAAGAAAATAATGACATTGTCTAATGGAATTATAGACATTGAAATAATATCAAATACATATTAAATATATGTTCACCAAATGGCATAGCATCTAAATATTTATAGGAAAATCAACCAAAATAAAAGAAGAAATAATAAAATGTAATAAGTATATCAACACTCTCCTTTAATATTAGACAAATTTAATAAAAAGGCAAAGTAATTGCTGAATAAAATTTTAGAAAATTAGATATGCTAAATCTCTGACAATTGCTGAATGAAGAAAAATATACTTATTTCTTAGCTGTAGTCCTCTATGAAAATAGATCATGTATTTGAATAACAATCAGAAAACTACAGTTCAAAAACAAAATATGGTCTGCCACCTTTTTTATTTATTCAAAGGTATTTTGTTTTCCCAAATACATTTAATAACAATTTTTGACAAACATTTTCCAAAATTAAAAGATCTAAATTTTCTCCCTCTCTTCCCTCTTCCCTCTCAGAGATGGTAAGCAATCTGGGTTATACGTGTATTTTCATGCAAAACATACTTCCATATTGGTCATTAATGTAAGAGAATACTCATATAAAACCCAACCCCCCATATAAAAGCACAAATAAATTTACTAAACTGAAAAATAGTATGCTTTGATCTGTGTTCCAAATCCAACAATTCTATCTCTGGAGGTGGTTAGCATTCTTTGTAATAAGTCTTTCAGAATCATCCTGGATCACTATATTGATGAAAGTAACTAAGTCTTTTGCAATTGATCATCCTACAATACTGCTGTTATTGTATATTATGTTCTCCTGGTTCTGCTTATTTCACTCTGCATCAGTTCATGTAGATTCTTCTAGTTGTTGTTTTTTTCTGAAATCATCCTATCATTTCTTATAGCACAATAGTATTTCATCACCAGCATATATCACAATTTGTTCAGTCATTTCCCAATTAATGCACATCTCAATTTCCAATTCTTTGCCACTATAAATAGAGCTGCTATACACATTTTTGTACAAGCAGATCCTTTCCCCTTTTTTGATAATCTCTTTGGTATACAGACCCAGTAGTGGTATTACAGTATTACAAGGTATGCATAGTTTTATAGCCCTTTGGGCATAGTTCCAATTTGCCCTCCAGAATGGTTGGATCAGTCCACAACTCCAACAATGCATTAGAGTCCCCATTTTGCCACATCCCCTCCAACATTCATCCCTTTTCTTCACTGTCATATTGACCAATATGATAGGTGAAGGGCCGCCACCTGTTTTGGTATGGACCATGAGCTAAGAATTGGTCATATTTTAAAATAAAGTTTTATTGTCTTAATACGGAGACTGATACACTGTGGTACAATCGAACATAACAGATTTCTCTACTAGCAGCAAAGCAAGAATCCAGAGCAAGGCTGAGGGACTTCTGAGAAAGAAAACTATACACATTAGAGGGAAGAACTGTGGGAGGAGAAACACAGAAGAAAAACAACTGTTTGAACACATGAGTTGATGGGGGTATTATTGGGGGATGTAGACGCTAAATGATCACCCTAATGCAACTATTAATAATATGGAAATAGGTCTTGATCAATTATACATGTAAAACCCAGGGTCTGCTACAGGGAGGGGATGGGTGTGGGGGAGAAGGAAAGAACATGAATCATGCAACCATGGGAAAACATTTTAAATAATTTTTTTTAATGTAAAGATGATTTTTAGCTGGTGGACCATGCAAAAATAGATAGTGGGCCAGATTTGGGGCCCTTTGGTCATGGTTTACTTAGTCTTCTATTAGAACATAAAACTTCACAAAAAAAGCAGAAATATTAAATGCAGCCTTACTGAACATAAGACAACAAAAACATATATTCAGAAAATAGACTTTCAATAAAGGAATAAAAGGTAATTAGGGACTAAATAATTTAATTCTAAAAATGTGCTATTGATCAAAGAGAAGAAAAAAATTGTAGTGATTAGCTGATTGTTCTGATTTTATGCCATGAACAAGGATATCTTGCCCATCTCAGTCAAATCTGTACCTTCCTACAATACCCACTAATCAAGATGGCTGGTGGAACTTTCCCTGTCAATTAAGTTCAATTCAACAAAGCACCTGTCATGTGTAAGCTAAGACAAGGATTTCATAAACACCTCTAATGTATAAACCAAATGATCAAGGCATCAGAAATGCAGAAACCTAAACCATAATTCTTTTTCACTCAAAGTTTGTATTCTTCTTAAAATGTAGTCACAAAGCAAAAATTATGAGAATAGTGTGAGAACATGGACACACCACATAGATTCCCAATAATCCAAGTTTTTAATTGGAAGGAATCCCTAAAACATTGAGCCAATAGAACCTTTCCAGTTTGTAACCCTTTGATGAAATTGGTCCTGAACTAAAGACTCAAAGTTCTAAGTAAAATAATTTGGTAGGGTCCAAAGGACCATGCTCTAGAGTTGGAGGATCTGAGCTTGAATCTCTTCTCTGCCACTTACTTCCTGTGACTTAGGGAAAATCATTCTAGCTCTGTGAATCAGTTTCTTCATCAGCACTTCTATCTCTAGATCTAAGATTCTATGGCTATTAAAGTAGCAGCCATGGGGGTAGCTAGATAGCATAGTAGATAGAAAGCCAGGCTTAATGTCAGGAGGTCCTGATTTAAAATCTAGCCTCAGATACTTCCTAGCTGGTTGACCCTGAACAAGTCACTGATCCCCCATTGCCTAGCCCTTACCACTCTTCTGCCTTGGAACCAATGCTTAGTATTGATTCTAAGACAGAAGTTAAGGGTTTAAAGCGGGGAAAGAAAGCAGACATACTATTTGCATTACAATAGCTCACAATTCTATAATGCTACCTAAAATCAATTTTTACTTATATCTTCTGTTTTTACAATATTTATGATGTATTTATTTATATCATTTGTGTTTATATTTTACATTATCTACACTTTAAAATGGGTCTTTAGCCCTCTTCCCAGAGCAATCCCTTATAAGGAAAGCCAGGAGAAAACAAATATTTTGGGTATTAAAAAACCTTCAGTTATGTGCAGTGTTCCATCCATTGCATTTACCATGAAAAGTCTCCAATACTTTAAGATTTACTAAGCAAATTATTCACAAAAACCTTGTGAAGTAGGTATTATAGAGATTATTAATCCCTCCTCCCCAACAAGTCCATTCACTTCCAAAGTCACCATCACCACCACAACCACTATCCTTTACAAAGAAACTGAGAATTGCAGAGGTCAGATAATTTTCTTATTGCTGCCATATAATCTATAAACACTGGAGCAGGAAATTGTAGTTCAAATAATTGAATATCAAGGACTCTTCAGAGCAATATGCTGCCATGTTACTAGAACTTCACCTAGAATTTTTCAAAAAGATTTATCATTTTCTTTGGAGAACTTTGAGGTCATATAGCCCAATAGTTTCATTTGAGGAAGCTAAGTCCCCAAGATGTTAATCAACTTATCCAGTTTCACATGTGGTCCTTGGGTTGTTCAGGGAGGACTAGCACCTTCAATATGAGGGCTTGCTAATCCTTTCCAGGGCTGCTCATCCACCTTTAATGTTCACCTTTTATCCAACTCTCACTTGTGACTTCAAGAAGCAATAGCAGGCACAGCAGCCACATCCTGGTCCACATCGGCAGCTGTGCTCAACCAGGTTGAGAGTAGCCTACAGGTCTCAAACCCATAGGAGGATATCTACTCCAAGTCTGTGAAGACTTCCCTGGAACAAGTGGAGGAGAATATTTTTTTTTCCAATAGCCATGAAGGTATCTGAAGCAGGTGCTATGGAGAGTTTAGAGTTTAGTCAGACACAAAAGATGTCAAGGTCTCCCATTGCATCCTGGACCATCTCCATTCATCCAGACTTTTGTGTTGCCCCTGGACTATAATGACTCTGGAAGAGAAAGTGAAGCTGATGACTTCGTGCCACTCTGCCTCACTTAAGTTCCATTTGTGTGCAAGTCATCATCACACCCTGTGACATCGGTGATCCTCTTCAAAAATGAAAAAAAGTACAAAAATAACAATAATTTAATAGGTGGAAGACACAGGGTTCCTACCCAGGTCTTCTAAGTCTGAACCAAGTGTACTTTCTATCATTCTTCTTTGCCTCCATGATTGAAATTGAAATGGATTCAATGATTTGCTCATTGGCACTCAGCTTGCAAATGTCAGTGGTGGGGTTCACCTTATTATTTGATTCCAAACCCAACGTTCTATCTACTAAAGCATGATACCTTTTAGAGTAAATAAAAACAAAAACAAAACACTATCAACAACAGAAAAATAAAAGGAATCCTATTAAGAGATAAACAAATAAAAGAACTTATTGTCCTTCTTGCCTTTGCCTAAACAAACCATGTTGCTTGATATTTACATAACTGTTCTAAAATTTTCCTTTGGGTTAACCTACTAGAGTAGAAAGGAAACCTTCTTAGAAGACACAACTGGAGCTGTCATTCCACTGATGTAGGTATTCCAAATATTCCAAAAAAAAATACCCATCCTTCCAAAGATGAAGATAGAACCCATTTGGGGTCTGGAAGGGAATTCTTCTCTACAGTTTTTTAACTCTGCACCGGGGACTGGCTAGTGTTTATCTTTGAATAAACAAACTCATACTCAGCTATTTCATATTATCTAGTCAACCCCCAAAATGACCGTGTTCTACATCCTATTCTGTCATCCATCCACCCTGATCATATTGCCATCTTGTCTTCTTCTCACCTGGAACAGCATCCTTCAGATCAGATCTTCAGAAAAAAAAATATATCCTCAGTCCCTGCAGGAGATGATCCATTCAACTTTAGAACTCCCATTCTGGGCTAGTAAAGAAAATATCTTTTTTGGTCAGGCACTGATGATAGTTCATGAGTTGGACCTAGATTTGAATGAGAGGAAGAGAGGATGAAAGTTTATATATAAGGAATGGTGATATCCTCCAAAAACTCCAAGCTACTTATTGTCACAAAAACCTCATTTTTTCAATACCAATATTTTCTTGATGATGTCATGATAGAGGGTAGACTACCACTTCATAGTATATAAAATTCTACCCCATGAAGTAAAAAAAGACATTGGCACATATCCAATTTCAAATATTTACTAGCTGCATGACTTTGGAAAAATCATTTAATTTTGAGACTCCTTAAACAATTCCCTAATACTTATGTACTGAATTATAGATATGGTGTCCTATAAATTGGTGAAGGGACTCTCACGCTGGGAGTTGTCCCACATTAACAAACTTATAGCTCCTTTGTATATTAGCAATATAGCTGCAAATCTTCATAAGCCATGATCTCAGACACATTATACTTATGGGTGACCTGAAGAAAAAGGGAGAGATGTGTGGTGTGGTACCCCTGAAGAAAGTTCCCTGTAAAGTTTAATGGAAGTTCTCTAATGGTAGGAACTGTTTAATTTTTGTCTTTGTGTCTTTAGTACTGAGAACCAGGCTTGAAATATAGTAAGTGCATAATAAATGCATTTTAATTGCTTGATAGTATCATATTATCAACAACTATGATATACAAAAAGTAGTCTAAAAGGCATAATTCAGGACACATATAATTAGAAAAGAATGTGTGCATTTAAGCTGAATTGGTGTTGGTGCTTTCATTCATTCATTTATATCTCATTAAAAAATCCTATGAGATGGGAGCAATTATTATCCACATTTAACAGATGAGCAAGATGAAGCTTAGAGAGGTTATATGATTTGCCTATAATCATACAGCTAAGAAGTGCTAGAGGTGAATTTTAGTCCCATATTTCTCCTGATCCCAAGTCCTTCACTCTTTCCTCTAGGCTAAGATGGCTTTTATTTGAACCACACCCATGCAACCAGGAATAAATGCAGTGACTTCTTCAGTTCTTGGTTTTTCTCACCTACAAAATGGGGATAATATTTTCCTCCCCATATGCCCCCAGAGCTATTTATGAAATTAATGATGTTTAACATTGGTGGAGCCATTTGTGTTTGACAGATGAGAGCATCGCTAGATTCATCTGGAGCACCAGTATTAGTACATTCTCCCAAACCATCAGAAAGATATTTACCTTGTCTTGCTTAATTTGCAATTAAGGTGGTTATTAAGAAATTAGTTGTATTGCATAGCATGATAATGGCACCTAATGGATTTATTTGTACACGTTGATGAGACTAGAAATAATCATTAGAAGCTTTCTAGGCTATGCTTGGAGTAGAAAGCAATGGCTCTCAGTGGTCTGTCAAATCAGCCTGTTTCCTAGAAAGTTAGGCTGGCAATTACCAAGGAAACACTCAGATGATTGACCAAGCTGCCAGGTGGGAGAGAAATGAGCAGATGCAACCTTCTTCCTTTGTTGATCCACAAGTACCTCATTGCAACCTGTTCTTCCTTGACATGGGGAAGTAGGAAGCTCAGAGCACTCAGAGCTGTGGCTTTGGTGTTCTTTGAAGCTATGATCTTACATTTACTTCACTAATTACACATTGTTGGTGTATTTACCTTCCAGGGTCCATTCGTGATCTAGTGCTGCTCCCCAAACAAAGGAAATGGAACCCCAAACTCTTAAACAATGACTAAAACAAGAACTGCTGTACATTGTTAGCTGCCAAGCTTGGGCCATGAGAATGTAAACTACTTGAGGGCAGGGACAATTTTGCCTTATTGTCCTCAGGACCTAGCACGATTTTCAGGTGTTTAATGACTGTTCACAAGTTCTAGGTCTAGAGCTAGCAGAAAACTCAGAGGTCATCTAAGTCAACCCACTCCTTTTATGGAGGAGACCATTAAGGCAGGCAACTTAAGTGATGTCAGGTAACCTTCCCAATGTCACAGAGGGAGGTGATGATGTCAGAGACAGGCTTTGAAGCCAGATCATCTGACTCCACAGTCAGTGTTTATGGATTCACAAACTGATCACATTCTTTGTAGTTTTAGTTCTGCGATCCTCCTAAACCTTACTTCATGAACCATTCTCCTGTAAGTGCTTAGCAGAGTGCCTGGTACATAATAGGTGCTTAACAAACATTCATTGATTAATAGATGCCGGCATTCTTCCTATTGTCACTGGCTATGGTATGACACTATTCCATTATATTCCTTTGTCAAAAAATTGTTCAGCTACTGCCAATCATCGGACACAGAACTTGTTCCTGGATTCTGATCTCTTAAAATGCCAGGCCCAATGATCTCTTGATATAGGACCATGTGACAATCTTTACTTGCTGTTACTTCAACAATAGTTGTCCTCAAATTCTGAAGGTCTTATGACAAAGAATTCTATTCACCTCCAGAGAAAGTACCGCTGAGTTGGAAAGCATATTCTTTGTCACTTTAGCTTATTTATGATTTCATTTGGGGGTTTTGGTTTTACATGAGTATTTTGTGACACATGTTTTGCATGATAATACATGTATAACCCAAATCAAATTGCTTACCATCTTCAGGAGAGGGGAGAGAAAGGAGATAGGGAGACATTTTGGATCTTATAATTTCAGAAAACATGTTGAAAATTGTTATTACCTATAACTGGGAAAATAAAATATCTTTTTGAGAAACAATAGTTGTCCTCCATATTTTGACTCATAGCTTGACTTGGAAGTAGAAAAAACAATAGGTCATTATTACCTGTTTATCAGGCTATTTTTCCTCCTATAAAAGGTATAAATCTTTTTTTCCCCAAGAGCAATGGATAAACCTATTGTAGACAAATACGGCTCCATTGCTACCAAAGATGACTTCTTACATGAAAGGAAGTCTAGAAGAATTCCCAACATCACAGTTAAGGGTTAGAAGGAACCTTACATATCAACAGTTTCCTCATGGTAGGTTAAGGGAAATGAGGCTGAGAAGAGAGAAGGTGAATTGCTAGAGTGTAAGTGGGAGATACAGAACTCCAAAGTCATCAGTTCATATGCAACTGTCCTCTTCACCAGAGTCCATCAAGGAAAACATGGTGAGATGGAAAACAGAATGCATTTGGCTTCAAAAGACATATGTTCCAGCACCAACTTGTCCACTTACGACTTAGGTGACTTTAGTCCAGTTATTTAAACTCAGTGGGCCTCAGTTTCCTCATCTGTAACATGAGACTAGATGGAATAGAGGTCCCTTTCAGCTCAAAATCTCCCACTCTCTCTCTCTTCTTGTAATCAGAGTAACTAATTCCAATGTTTGAGCCTAATCACTATGATCCTGCCCTCTGGTCAATCAGGTGATGAGCATGTTTCTCAAGGGTATATTTTGTCCATTTTCTATGCTTGGGAATGGCCTGCTATGCTAAGTTGGGGGAAGTTTTTTGCTCATCCAGTGGCAAGCTGAGATCTGCCTGCAAAATCCACATTATGTCATATATTAAGTCACATCTGCTTTGGAGTACGCCATCTTGTTTCTGACCACTCACAATTCATCTTCCTTCTGATCTCCATTCTTTTCCTATTGTCATTATCCTGGAGCATACGAGCACCAAGGAATTTTAAGGCCCCTAAAAGGCCACCATGCTAACAACTGAGGACCACAGATCTAGAGTTGGAAAAGACCTTAGAGTTCATGAAGTCTAATCTTCATCTTACAAGTAAGGAACCTGAGATCGAGAGAATTGAAAAGGCTTACCGAAAGTGATATGTAGGAAAGGGATTCAAACTCATATCCACTGACTTCTAATCCAGTCTCCTTGCTACTTCTCATTCGGTCATCCAAACCAATACCATTACATATCCTCCATAGATTTAGAGTCAGAAGAGTTGAGTTCAAGTCCCAGGCCTGTCCCTTACTACCAACATAACCTGGGACGAATCTTTTATTCTAGTTGGGACTTAGTTACTTCATTTTTAAGATAAGGAAGTCTGACTAGATTAGAGATGTCAAATTAAAGTAGAAATGGGGTCACTAAATCATACATTAAAGATCCCTGCAGACATCAAAGTGATAACAGTTTTATTAGGTAATATTAACTGTTTCATTGTATTTTGCTAAGTATTTCCCAATTACATTTTAATTTGTTTGGGCAATCCTGGGGAGTGTTGCAAGTCACAGGTGGCCCCTAGGCAATAAATTGGACACCTCTGAATTAGATGAGCTTGAGGGTTGATTTCATATCTGAATCTATATTAGTATATACAATACACTATTAGTGATACAAAACTGAAAAAATGTATATATACACACACATATATGTACTGTCTAGCTTAAAAATAAAAAAAAATAAGTTAAGGATGTCTGACTTCCTCATACTGACAAGGTTCCCTAACATTTTGGTGACATGTTCCTATTCTGTGTCAGACACGAGCTTGTGATGGCACGTCTTGTGCTAACTTTTCTTCGGCATCCTGGCTCTCTTCTGACAACTCCCCTGGCTTCTACCCACGTCCCATCTGTTAGTGAAACCTTTAGGTCAAAGACCCACCAGACACCAAAGGGATGAGGTCACTCAGGGGGCTTTCATCATTTGTCTTCCTCCTATGCCTCAGCCCCCAAACCTCGGACAAAGTGCATATGGTGCCCCCGTCCTCCTAGCACGAAGAATAGTAGTCCAGTGTCCAGTGGACTCACCCCTTCTAGCAGCCTCCCTTCTCCCAGCTCTACAACACAAGCACCTTTTGGCCGGTACAGGTCCATTCCACAGGTACGCCACCTATCGAAAGATCTCTAGAAGTTAGGATCCTTAAAAGTAGAGATCATCATCTTCTCCATTGATGAACTTCCCTTCAGTAACCAGAAAATAGATGCAATTAGTCCAAATCAAAGGTTTATACTAAGATGGCCAAGAACTGTCATAATAGATAGCATTGTTTAATGGCCATAATGCACCAGGCACCAAATATTGTGCCATTTTATTCTCGCATCAACTCTGGAAGGTGGGTGTTGTTTTTATTCCCATTTTTGCAGTAGAGAAATCTGAGGCAGACAGGTTAAGTGACTTGTCCAGGGTCACACCACTAGTAAATAACCGAGGCTGGATTTGCACTCAGGTCTTCCTGACTTAAAGTCCAGAGCTCTATCTATTGACAGTAGCTCCAAATCACTGTCTCATAAAACTCAAGGACACTTTCTCTTCTTAAAATTTCTGAATTTAGCAAATGCTTCCTGCCAAAACGAACATTTGCATACAGAAAGTCAAACAGAAAGAGAGAATTGCATAGGAAGTTGCAAAGCTCCATTACATACAGTTTGCTTTGGCATGATCTCCCACATGTATTCGCACATAAGTGAGAGTGGGCACAGACTGAGCAGAATGGTAGTGAGGAACCTTAGGAAGGGAAACATGGCCAAGGCGTCGCATGCCTTCAGTACTACAAGGTCCCAGGGTCCTTTTCTTCTGCTGGTGCTCTAGTGCTGTATTTAGGAGCATCTCTGGTTCTCATGGCTAGGCTCCTGACTGCCATAATTAACCATCATTTCCCTCGGCTGACTCTGCTTCTAGGAATCACACTCCCCAAAACTCTATTCTAAGTTCTTCCTCCCTACCTCTTTATCTATGTCTGTATCTATCTATCTATATCTGTCAGACTTTCCTTCTCTCTCTCTCTCTCTCTCTCTCTCTCTCTCTCTCTCTCTCTCTCTCTCTCTCTCTCTCTCTCTCTCTTTTTTTCTTTCT
>NC_058134.1:12429031-12448719 GCF_016433145.1 Gracilinanus agilis | reverse complement strand
CAAGCCGGTGCTGCCGGGGTCTTACCCGGACTCGGCCCCGTCGCCGCTGGCCGGCGCCGGCGGTTCCATGCTGGGTGGCGGCGGGCCGGCGGCGCCTCTGGGGGGCTCCCCGCGCTCCTCGGCCCGCCGCTACTCGGGCCGCGCCACCTGCGACTGCCCCAACTGCCAGGAGGCCGAGCGGCTGGGCCCGGCCGGTGCCAGCCTCCGGCGCAAGGGCCTGCACAGCTGCCACATTCCAGGCTGCGGCAAGGTGTACGGCAAGACGTCGCACCTGAAGGCGCACCTGCGCTGGCACACGGGCGAGCGGCCCTTCGTGTGCAACTGGCTCTTCTGTGGCAAGAGGTTCACGCGCTCCGACGAGCTGCAGCGGCACCTGCGGACCCACACCGGGGAGAAGCGCTTCGCCTGCCCCGTCTGCAACAAGCGCTTCATGCGCAGCGACCACCTCAGCAAGCACGTCAAGACCCACAGCGGAGGGGGCGGCGGCGGCGGCGGCGGCTCAGCAGGGTCGGGCAGCGGCGGCAAGAAGGGCAGCGATACCGACAGCGAGCACAGCGCGGCCGGCAGCCCACCGTGCCACTCTCCAGAGCTGCTCCAGCCCCCGGAGCCGGGCCACCGCAACGGGCTCGAGTGAACCAGGATGCACCTGGCCCCCCCCCGACCGGCCCACTTAGGCCCCTGCAGCCCGCCCTTGGGGCCCAGTGCATGGCCAGGTCAGGTCCTCTACTGGCCGACTTCCTGTGCCCTGAGGCGCGCGGGGGGCGCGGGACGCTTTGGGGGTCTCCCTTTTCTCTCTGTGACACTTAACTTTGTAAAGGGGACATGGACGTGTAAGTAACTTGGATCGCTTTCTTGGACACTTTCTCTCCAGCCCCTTCTTTCTTTCCATCCTTCTTTCCTCCTTTTTCTATCTTTCACTCTCTGAGGAGTTAAAATCTGCCGCCTCATCCCCGTGCATCCCGGCTAGGGTTTGAGTTGCCCTCCCGTCACCCAGCTGTTACTTCTAATTCGGGAGAGTGTGTGTGTGTGTGTGTGTGTGTGTGTTCGCAGGACGGTTAGGGGGCCGCTTGCCCAGTCCCGGGGCCTTGGGGTGACTCAGTCAGGCACATTCGAGGAGATGCCGAGGAGGGCCTCTCAGGGCGGAGGACAGGTGTGGAGCTGGGTCGCCTTCCGTGAGGCGCTGCCTCCGCCTGTGGGCCGCTTCTGGCTTGGAAGGCTGCCCCTGAGCGGGGTTCCTACTCTACTAGCTCTGGTAGCCATTGAAGCGCCCTCTGCGTTCTGCTGCAGGGAAAGTGGCCCAGTTGACAGTTACAATTCACTGCACCAGAAACTTTCCTGGGTTCCCTCCTCCTCTCCGCTCCCTTCCCCTGGGTGAAACTTCCTACAGTTTGAGAAATGCTTCCCCCCCCCCCCCCCGGGCTACCTGGCCCGCAGCTTCCCTTAACCCGCACCCACACGCAGACCCCTAGCGTTATATATACATATATAATATATATACACAGACATCTCATATATAGTATATATGTGTATACACATGGATTGTTTTCAAACAAAAAAAAATCCTCTTTATTTCGCTCCACTTCAGTTGCAAACCTTAGTTTTCCCAACAGCCGCCAGCAAAGCAAGCCTTTCTCTTGAAGCCGCGCTGTTAATATTGATCCCAAAGTGATTTTGATCTCCTGAACTTAACTTCTGGGGTGAGGGTAGGAGTGGGGGTTAGGGTAAGCGTCTTTTTCTTATGCAAAAATGGCCTTCTTTCCGGTGAGACCAGATTAAGTATCTGTATTTGTCCTTTTTCTACCTCGCTCTCCAGCACTCCCCAGAGTAATCCCCCGGCTTTTTGTTCTCCCGGCCGCCCATTTGTGGAGTTCTTGTTTCTATATCTCCATGCAATCCGGTTGAAAATACTTAGGATTAAATTTATTTTATTTTCTTTGTGATTTAAACTTTTAAACAAGTGAAGATGCTTTGGTTAGCTTGCAGATGAGGCTTTAGTCCGAATGCCAAAAGGGAGGGGGAGGGGGGAATAGGACAAAAAAAAAAAATCTTTGTAAAATATATCTGAACCTAATGGTTTGTTCAACTGGAGAATCGTTCTAGATTAGTTAGCAATTAAATATAACTCCGCCAGTGTGCAGGTGTGAGCCGCAGTTGTCCAGAAGACGATTTTGTATAGTATTTTTCTTGTATATACTTGCAGTAAATATTTGAAAATATATTGAAGTCAACTTGAGATTTTTTTTTTTTTTTTGTCACAAGAAAAAAAAATATTCAGAGTTATTGTTGCAGTCCTAGTGAACTGCGTTTCTGGGGACTTGCTCTGGAAGTGGCCGTGCAGGGACCCTTTCAGGACCTAGTTTTGCTCGGATATTAATTTAGATAGATATCAAACTGTAACTAAGAGCTATTTGATAAATGTTGGATTACATTTAATTTAATGAAGCATGTACTTATATTTGCATTGGCAGTTCAGGCATAGTTAAAGTGGACGTTCTCCTATATTTCATAACAAGTGGGTTTGCCCCCAAACCCATGTATTAAATAAATGTGTCCAAGTGAAACCGAACGAACTTTGGCCTATGTGTATTTCCTGCAGGTTATCTTTGTTAACTGTTAATCCACCCTCCTGCCCTACACTCCAAAGGTTTGCGGGTTCTGCAAACTAGTTGCTCATTGTAATGTTGAAATCATTTGGATATTTCACATTGAAATGGAAAGTTTTTCGCTGGGACATTCTAGACTTGCATTTTAAATGCATGAGATGTAATTGATTTATTTGTAATATTTTAAATGGTATTAATAAACTCAGAGAAAAGATGACTGTTAGGATGGGTTAATTTGTATTTTCTTATTCCTCAGCCCTGGGGGAGTTGGCAGGTTTTCTCCGGCTAAATACTACCAGGAAAATCAAAGGTAGAAAAGACCCTGTTTTAAAAAAAATATCTATACATATATTTATATATACATTTATATATATGTAATATATATGTATGTGTGTGTGTAAAGGAAATCGAAAGATTTGCTTGCCTGATCCTCTTGACAGCTATATTTTGTGAATTTACGGAGATGAGGCTTGATGGTGACCATCCTCAGTAATTCATGATGTGCCAACAGGTTACATTCCAAAGGAGTAATTACTAACTGCTTAAAATTTGTTCAAATTAACCGGTTCTTAGAAAATGTTTTCTTTCCAAGCCTACCCTCCCGGAGGAAAAAATAAAAGCCAAGACAAAACGTGATCCCTGCCTGAATGGAGTGGGACTGCTCAGCACTCCTCAGTAAGGCCTAAAGCAAAGTATGGGTTTGGGAATAACTTTGGGATAGAAGGAGAGAAGAAGGTAAGGGAATTTGGCATGGGGGAGGGGTTGGTAATTGACAAAAATTTTACTTTTGTCATTGGAGGCTTTAGGTAAAGGTTATATAAGTTGAATATTCATTGCAGACTTTTCTGTGATTTAAATCCCCTCAAACCTCAAAGGAAAAAAAAAAAGATTAAGCTTGGATCTGTTCCACGGAAAAATAAATATGTTATAGATATAGAATAAATGCAAATATATGCTTTCTCTTTCTCTCTCTTTCTATCTATCTATCTATCCGGCACTGATTGCCACTTAAAATGTCTCCTTGAGCTCAAGTATTCCTTCAACAATAATTTTCTAGCTAAAGAAATTTTGCTCTTCCTGGATATTGTATCAGGCTTCTTCAGAACAAGCTCAGGGGTCCGATTTCTCAAGCTGCATAATAATATCGCTAAAACAACAAAGCCATCGCCCTGAGATTCTTCAAAATTTATCTTCTTTTTATCTCTCAACTTACCTCCCACAGTTGAGAATTTGTTTCCATCTGGAACTGAAATCTTTCCATTGAAGTAACTGGTTCTCAACTTGGGGAAGGAAAAGCAGGCTGAATGTTCCAGTTGTTACACATTCAGGAGTGAAATGGCAATTAGGGGTAAAAACAGATTATGAAAGGAGGTCTTGCCCGAGCAGCAGGCTGCCTCCACAGAGATGCATATGTTTGAAGGGAGGCCTGCAGAACTTTCCCCCTTAACCTCAGCAACAGTTAGGAGTTTGCCAGGGCTTTCTTGTGGCTGGAGCTTGAGATGGGATAAATGTTTTTTTGAAAAGTAAAACCGACTCTTTCTGTCTGTTTGTTCTGAGGAGTGATGTGCAGAACGCCATTAAATCAACATGCTTTCTTTCTTTCTTTTTCTTTTTCTTTTTTTTTTTAAATTGAAAGTTGCAGTGCAGAGGGCTTCCAAGAAAACTGGGCTGAAGGAGTTAAATGTGGTGGCAGGTAAGAAGAAAGCGATGGAACATTTATAATATCGGTTGTATTTGGTTGCCACAGAATCGATGGTTGATTTAAGAGGTGGTGACAATACGGAGAGCCGCTGTCTTGGAGAAGATTTATCTAGGGTGGCAGAAGCCAGACAGGTTTTCTGGAGTTGTACAGATGAACAAACTTTTGCTTTCTTTTCTTGTCTCTTCTCCTCGTCCCCAAAGTTGTGGAGTTTGGTTTGAATGATCACTGCTTTCAGATGAAAGTTGTTAGTCTGTGGAAAAGCAAATTCAGCTTTAGATTTAGATTGCATTGCTTGTAACATTGCCCGGGGAAGTTGAGAACTCTGCTGTTGGTCTGTCTGTCTGTCTATCTATCTATCTATCTATCTATCTATCTATCTATCTATCTATCTATCTATCTATCTACCTATCTATCCATGTCTCTCTGTTTCTGTCTATCTAGCAACTATGTAGAGAGAGTGAGGTTGTTTCCTCGCTCTTCCTCTGCAGCAAAGCCCCACTCTTTTTTAACTTCCCTTAGCAAAGACTTTAGCTCCCGGGGAAGGTAACAGGAGCCATCGGCTACCTTTGAACTCAGCAGCTAGCATCCAGCCTAACAGATCAAGGTATAAGGAGGTCAGTTGTTGACCTAGAGGTCAGGTCAACTAGGAAATATCAGCCTGTCCCTTTAAGACTGTAAAACAGCCCTGGTCTAATCCCCGATTTTGTTGGCCTCTTGATTTTATCCTTTTCCCCATTTGGGGTTTAGTATCCCATAAGGTGGCATCTATATTCCTTGCTCCACTGTCTTCTTTATTAATTATCAGCTTTTACTCAGTTGAGTAAAATGAGGATCTGTCAGTGAAGAGGGCATATTGTGGAAACTGATAAAAAAAATATTTTATGCAGTCAATTCACTTTTCCAAATTGGATAGTTTTCTACCCCAAATTTCATTTTGGAAACAAACAAACAAACCGACCAACCAACCAACCCTGGAACTCTTGCCTCCTTCTGCTTTCCTTTCCCCTTTGCTTCTAAATCGGCAGGGCAAAAATAAAGGGGACAAACCCAGCTCTCGTCTCTTAGGGCTTGATTCCTGAGAAGAAGCTGAGGACATTGTTGAAACTTCTAATGGGTCCTTTGGCCAAGGCTTTTCGATGGGATGTTACTGAAGGCATTTTGTGAGAATTTTCTTTGAAACGGATTTTAATTTTCCCCTCATCTAGGATTAGAACAAAGTTTACATGTTGTCTCTTGGTACAGGAAAAAGAAAACTTGGGGGGGTGCAATCTGGATTGGATCCCTTTTTGATTTTGAAGAGGGAATGAAGAGAAGGCTTATGATAAGGACATTTCTAGAATCTTGAGATTTATTGTTTTGTTTTTTGTTTTTTAAATGCCTTTTTTTTTAAACAGCTTCCCAACAGGATTGATTTGGGGCTGCTCGTAGTTTCAGTTTCAGCCGATTCTCTCTACAGGTTTTCCTACTGGTTTTCTTGCAGGTTTTCCCCTTCTCTGGGAAAAGGCAGGACTTTGTTGTTATCTCTCCCATAGGAAACCCTAGGCAGCTCTCTACCCTTTATGTCTTAGAACAATTACTTTCAATGATATTTCACAGTGGTCAGCATTTTTTTAGTAGTTCAAGAGGTTAATTTTCTCATAGCATTGGAGGGAAATGGTGCTAGATGGAGGCTCAGAAAGAGTGTGGTGAGGGATGTTGGTGCCCTCGGCAAGTGATCGAGCAGCTGGTGCCGGGTTCTGGCTGTATCATTTCAACATTTTGCATATTTTTTCTGTTTTCTGTTTCTTTCTCAGTTTCTTTTTTCTCTCTTGGCCTCCCTCCTTTTTTGGGGGGGGGGGAGGGGGAATCTCCTTTCTTTCCCTTTTTTTCCCCTCTTCACACGACTCTCCTTTCCTTGTTTACTTCCTTTCTAAGGGGAGGTTCAGTGGAAGACCAACCAAGCCTGTTTAGTTGACTCATCTTATTTTTGATAAGGTTTTGGTTCTGGGTTCTCCATCATGAGAAATCATTGCCTCTCTCTGAGTAAAGCTTCCTTTGAAGACTTCTTGGTTCCATGTAGTTGGGTTGGGATGTTGTTGTGGCCCAGTTTCTTTTTTTATGGGGATTTAGTTTAATTTAAATGTTTTTAGGGAAGATTGTGGGGAGAGCTGAGGTAGGCATTGGAAATGGTTTTGCTCCAGGCACTCATTTTATGGAAAGAGCCCCAAGTTGGGGAGGGAGGACAAAGCTTAGCAGGGGTGACGAAGAACCCTCTCCTTCCTTTCACTGATGCTTTTCATGGTTCTTTCTTCCAAATGGGGTCTTTAAAGTGGTATGTGGTTCTCTCCCCATCCAGGAGGAAAGGCTAATTATTTCTTCTAAGTTTCCCTCTTCTTGTTGGTTACTGGGGGGGGGGGGTGTTTGCTGGAGGACGGTGCATCCCCCTCTGTCGAGAAGTGCCCTCCTTTCCCTTGTCCTTCCACCCCGTGGAAGGCCTTCAAAGTCCCTGGGGTTGGGGGTAGCAGTCCCTTGGCCGGTCAGCTGGAGAATATTCCCATGCATTGGGGCTGCTGTGCCGCTGGTATGCAGAGGTACTTGCCATATTGTGTTTTGTTGTTGCTGGAGAATTTGCACATCAGTACAGGCAGGGGCAGGGGCTGGGGCAGGGACTGCTGGCTCTTTTGGGTTGCTGCCTGGGTCCCCCTGCCCCCAATGGCGCCTGACACACAAAAGCCAGGGGGCAGGCCAGCCGGGATACTTTCTGATGCTGCAGGCCAGTCAGGCAACCTCCCTCCTGTGGCGGGGACGGAGCGCCACCCTGTGCCCTGGCTTCTGCTCTGCAGCCACAGCTGCTGCCCGGTCTGACGGGCTTTGCTCTGTTCAGCTCACAGCTGGCCTCTTCCTGTGTCTCTGTAGAAGCCCAGGCCGGATGGAGGCAGAGGAGGGGGTCACGTTATGCTAACTGTGTGTGTGAGTGCTTATCTGCGTGTTCTGCAGATGGATGTGGGTGCTCTGGTCCTAGTCCTGACCCCGAGGGGGGCATTTCTGGGGCTGGCCTCGGTGACCGCTCCTTTACCTGGACCTCTCCTCTGGGCTCCTCTAGGGGCCAAGGGCTGCTCTGAGCCTAGGCTGCCTCCAGTCTTGCTCCCCTTTCCTCTGGCATCCCTCCTCGAGGTCCTACCTGTGGCCTTGATGAATGTAGTGGAAGTCTCCCCCCTTCTGCCTCTGCTCTCTCCCTTAGCCCTTGTGCTTCTCTGCCTGGCTGTGCTGAGCCCCTGAGAAGCAAGGGGGTCCTAGAGTCCCTGAGCAGGCCTGGCTGCCTGTCCCTGGCTCCCATGCCCTGACCCCGAGACCTCCCTGCTGGCCGATGAATAGCTCCCGGGTCTCTTGGCGAGCCTGCCTCTCTCAGTATCAGCCCACCCATCCCGGCCCCAGTTCTCCCTCTCTTCTCTCCTCCCCAATGTTTTGTGCTCTGTTTTCCCCCAACTCTGCTTGACCTGAGCTTGTCCCCATTTTCATCTTAATGGGGACTGAGCTCAATCTGGGAAGCCCAGGGGAGCCATCCCTCTTTCCTCCCTGTCTGGCTTCCTCTGATTCCTGAAAGCAAAGAATAGAGCTAGGGAGGAAAGTCATCCATGTGCTTGAGGGCTGTGGGAGTGGGTTTGGGAAGGGGGTGGGGGGGTGCCCAGAGGGGCCCTGATTTGGGCTTGTTTGTCTGGGACTGAATCAATGCATTGGGTGGAAGTGGGGGATTGTGTTTGTGCCTCTGTGTGGGTGTCAGAATATTGTGTATGTGTGTGCCTGTGCCCATGGAATAGGAGTCCTTTGTGGGGTGCCTTCTCTCCTGGTCCCACAGTAGCCTTCGTGCCAAGGCTTTTCATCTGCAACCCAAGACATTCCTAACAGAACAGCATTTCTTTAAAAAAAAATGATTGCCATTTTGATTTTGACATCAGCTCCATTTCCAAATAGGGCTGTCCCTTCCCCTCCCGGCCCGGTGACAAATGTCTTGTAACAAAGAATTAGGGGAGGAAGAAAAATCTGTAAAACTAAGAAACCCATCAGGCAAGTGTGCAGACGTATGCAGTATTCCACCCCTGCAGTCCCCCACTTCTGCAAAGAAGAAGGGAGCCCAGAAGAGGGAATCCTCCTCGAGCAACGGTAGATTGATTTTTGTCTTTTTCTGTTTGGGAAGAGCGACGTTTCTGCCGCATTACTGCTAGGCGGTGGGGTGGGAGGAAAAATCCTTTTGAGCAGCAGGGCTAGCAACGAGGGGGCTGGGTTAAGGATATACGCTGCATTCTATAGATTTCAATTCAGCCAGCATTTATGAACTTTGGAATGTCAGGCACCAGCCAGAGCCCGGAACTGGGGAGATGTTTCCGGGCAGCCCCGCTGGGGTGGGGCCGCGCTCGGAGCTCGCTCAGGCCCCTTCCGCAGTCATCTTTCTGTGGAGGCTCCACAGACTTCGATGAGCATTCGCTTTCAAAGACATCTTCTGTGTCTGCCGGTACCACTAGGCTCGACTTCCTTAATCCCAGGAAAGTAATAAGTGCTGATGGTTTGTTTTTATGTACACACCATATAGAGCATGCGTTTAAGTCACAATATGGTGAAATTGTGGCTTAAACATTTTTTTTTTTTTTATCTTCGGGCTTGCTTTAAGTAAACCTCCCGAGCTGTAGAGCTGGTCTCCCCACCAGCCTCCAAGATGTGTTGTTAAATGCACCCATTCACACTGGCACGCTGGATCACAACAATGGGGAAGAGGAAGGGCTCATCCTGTGGGTAATGCGGGCACGGTGCTTCCCATCTCCTAGAAAGCAACTGGGAGCTGTCTTCCCTAGAAACAAGCTGCTGGCGCAAAGAGAGAAGGGATCCCCAGATAGCCAGGGTCTGCCCAGCATTGAGATTCACATAGCTCTCCATCAAACAAGTCAGCGAGTCGGAGACCCTTCCCCCATCCAGCCATCTCGCCAGTCCCCACAAAGTTGCAAAGCACAGGAATTCCGGGGTCTCCCCCCTCCCTTCTTCTCACCCTATTGTGGCTAGGTGTTGCAAACCACTGGGCTACAAAGCGTCAGGCTTTGATCTCCTGGCTCTGTAATTCTTTAGCGCAGAGGGGTGAGTTTAAATTAAATTTCTTTCTCTGCTGATAAGTTCTAATGGGCCTCAGAAGGTGAATAATTATGCAATAACATTTCATGGGTTGTTGGAGTGGGAATTCCCACTGTGCTGTCACCAGGAACCGAATTCCCTTGATACTTTCCATTCTAAATGAGGCCTCGCAAGTTCCAGCCACAAGTGGCTTTCAAATCTCCTTTACTGCCGAGGAGCTGGCCAATTCCCTCCCTTTCTTCCCTTCCTCACCTCCGAGCCCTGGAAGAATTTTGTCACTTCCAATTGGAAGCTTATTAACTCTAGTCAAGTATTGTCCTGCGCTCCATTAGAGTTTTCATTATGGAGTAGTTAAAATACTTCCCTTGGCGAGAGATTAACTGCACTGGATGTGAAGAGAAAGGACAAATGGAAGAAACGGGTCTTAGATGACAACATTTAGTGATGATCCAGGCAGAGACTGGGATTTGCCTTCAAACACCTGACCTGGCGATCAGTCTGAACTTCTCCCTTGCTTTCATCAATTCATTATTTTTTCTTTGATTCAATAGAAAAGGGGTTGAGTTTGGCAACATCTGCACCTAGGAGACACGGCCAGTATATACAGAATATAGTATATAACAACAAAAAAGGAAAATGTTCCCTTACCTCATTTAGAATCCCTCTCTGCAAATTAAATCTGTAGGAATTTCTTTTTAAAATTCATTTCTTAAATAGTGTAGTTTATGTGTGTTTTTAAAAGAACAAACTCTTCTAGGCGTTATTGACTCAAGTGCATTCTCTTACGTATTTCTTTTTTTTTTTCCTTCCCCTTTTCCCTTTATAATTTCTTCCTCTAAATGGTTTCAGCTGCCACCAGCTTTAGGGTTTCTAAATAAACAACCAAGAAACAAGAGCCAGCTTATCAAGTTTTCAGGCTTGTTTGAAAGGGACTAAATCACCAATCAATTTACACCGTGTTCATTTTCACGTTATGGGAAGGAGGTTGGGGGGGGGGGGGGGAGGACCTGGGCTACCTTGGGTTATCTTTACATCATCTGGTGGTATAAGTCCTTTCAGTCTAGATTTTCAGGCAGTCTATTTTAAGTGCTGAAATAGAATAAAGAAAGTGGATTTTTTCCCCTCCCCAGAAGTGCAGGTGATTGTCTGGTTCAACCGAAAATAAAGGCTTTGTGCTGGTCCAATTTTGCCCTTAATTCAATGCCCCTAATTATGCTAACAATCTATCATCAGGTTTCCCATCACTTTAGCTGGTTTTGTGCTCCTGGCAATGCCTCGATTCTCTCTAGCATACCTGTCCCGTTCTTTTGACTTTCTCAGCTTCGAAATCAGGGCTGTGCCCCTTTCATGTGAACCAACAATGGCTTTTGTAGATTAGGGAAAAACTAGTCCGAGGTGGAATGTCTTTTAAAAATATGTTCCGGTTGACTGATGGTTGTTTTCCAGTATTTGGAGATCTTGCCTTATTATTCTCCAACTCCCTTTAGTTAGCTATCGATAGTTGGCCTCAAATCTCTGAAGTCTCTTTGTGGAACAGTAAAAATAATCTCATTCTTTTGGCAAAATAGAAAAACGATAAAATTAGAGAACGTTAAAGCCAAAAAACGATTATTGATGCCAGCTTATTCAACCTGCTATTTTTACAGGTGAGGAAACAGGCCCAGGGAGGGGAAATGAGGGAAAGAGCTGGGACCTAAGTTTCTTACCACCCTGCCTCCATACTTAGACTTTCCCCCATCACCTGTTTCCTCCTGCAGCTCCTTAGGGGCTGGAATGTTAGCCCTGACGGGTGCTCTGTAATTTGGTAACCTTCCTGTTTGTATGATACACGCTATATTTTGATCTCTCTCCTCCATAAAGAACGAGTCTGGTGAAGAGTTTTCATAATCAGTTTCTGGTTGGCTAAGAGGAAGGAATTCTTTTTTCTTTCTCAGGTGAGATGCCATCCATGTCGATTTTCTGATTACTTTACGTCAACTGGCTGTTATCATAAGGGGTGGCCTTGAGCTTTGACATAACAGGAACAAAACAGGGTGAAGGAAAGCGACTTTTGAATGGATTGCCAAAGGGACTGTGACTGGTCTTTCGCTTCGGTCACATTAGAGAGACCCGGAGCTTTGGTACTGGTTAGCAGGGCTTCCAGAACGTGGAAGTCCCTCGCTGAGCTGAGTCTCTAGAGCTATTATGGCCACTCTGCTTCTGTTATCTAAGGAGCCTCAGGAAAGCGGTCAGGGTTCTCTCCTTAGATTTCACCTGTTGCAGGTGTTGGAGGGCTCCAGCACATTCTAGAGTGAGGCGGTGCCTGGCTCCTCGCTAGAGCTGTTTAGCAGTTTATATTTGCAAGGAGTTCAAAATCCCTTTTCTTCCTGAATGGTCTTCATTTTTCCAATGAAGCAAGAGGAGTTATTCAGAGGCAAGGCTGTAAGCCAGAGATTCATGACTCACGTGTTCCTTGTGTGTTAGATCTTGCTTAGAAAAATATAATAATATGATTATTATTCATTACAATCCATGAACCTCCAGAAGGGGAGAAAATACCTTAATACTTTGTTTCAACTACAAGAAGCAATCATTTTAATTCCCTGCAAAATAAATTGGTAGAACATTAAGGATAAAAGGACAATAGCAGGATTGTCACTTGTCCCGGGATCATTTCTATGAAAACGCCATTGAAAAAAGATGAGACAATGATAATCGCAGTACTAATGATGATCATAATAACTTTAAATGTAAAACAATTATTTTATCTCCTTGTTCCACAATCTAGAGAACATTAAGTATGTCGGGATTGTTATAATAATATCATCTAACATTTTTATAGCACTTTAATAATGATGGTTACTCAGATTTATATAGCATTTGAAGGTTTACAAAGCATTTTACGTCATTATCGTCATCTCCTTTGATTTTCCTAACAGCTCTGTGAGGTAGGTGCTCTGAGGAAACCACCTTTTACCAAGTTCTCTAGGGAAGTTAGATCATTTCCCCAGCTCTGCACTGCCAGGGAGGGAGTGTAAGAGGCACGAATGGAACCTAGGGCGTTCCTGAAGAAAAGTGCAGAGATAAGAGCATCTCAGCTCTGGGTGAACCAGCTATCCTCTCTTCCTCACTTTTTGCCATCTTGGAAATTAAGATAATAATAATAGTGAATATTTACACAATATTTCAGTGTTCAAATGCAAATGAACCTGTATGCAAGTCATTTCATCTGATCTTGATATATTAAATTGAGATAACTTGATCAATTAACAGAGGATAGATTCTGAGAGAAATGATGAGAAATTTAGACAAATTAAGAATTTAGTAGGGAACCCATGGCAGGAACTGATGAACGTAAAAATGTATGAAATGTAGTGTTTTCACTTGCTAATTTCTTGCTTTGATTAGTCTTATTTTTCTGGGTAGGGAGGGGTTTGTGATATGTTGGCAGGTTTTTGCATTTGCATTTCACCTGAATCATAATCTAAAAAATATAAATAGGCCTATATTTTAGTTCCATTTCAGAAAAAAGTTTCTATTTTAAGATTCTTGTTCTTTTTCAGTCTTTTCGTTTACATTTCAGAAGCTTTCTTTGTCCTCATCAGAGTCTCCATAAAATGGAAATTGTCTAAATGACCAATAACACCATTGCTTTAGACCAAAATTTGCATCATAAAATGTCAAAAATGTTTTATCTTTTATCCAAAAATAAATGTTGGGATTATTTTGCCAATTTCATATCGATATATAGAAGATAAAAACATTTGAACTTCCAAGTTTTTTTTTTTCCTTCAGCATAAATTATCACGTACTAACCGATGGAGAGGGTAGAACCCTTTTCTTACTGTTTTCCATTCTTATCACTGGCAAAATGTTTTTCACTTTTCATCTTAGACAATATAAATCTAATTCTAGGCAACTAGAGACAAATGGAATATGAATGCAAACTCACTTTATAGATGAAATGAAACCTAAAAAAATTGGGCCATGGGAAATGTCTTCTGTCTCTATCATCTCATAGCCAGCAATACTTTGGCAAGAAGCTACTTTTGTTCATAAAAAAGTAGCTCTTGCTGCCTCAATAAATGTAAATAATTGCATAATATTCTATTTTTTAAGCTTAGAAAGTAAATGAAAGCTAGTGTTTTCTGGGTACTTAAGGGAATCAGTGGTGAGATGAAACTGACCTGGCTCTGGGCGGTCCCTTGGTCTTCATTGTTGTTTAGTTTGTTGGTTCTCTCCTTAAATTCCGAAAGGATTTACAACATAGCATGCAATATGACTTGATAAAATAACAAATTTTCAAGCACATCCAAATATGAACCAAGAGAATCAGATGTTCTCCCTCCCCCCCAAATCATTGTTGGTAAATAGCTTATATTTAACTCCTCCCCCCAACATTTCTACTGTTAAATCAAAATGCTACCGGAGCCAAGCTAGGCTAGAATTTGAAACATGTTTTTGGTTTGGAGTTTTAGCTGTGTATGTATCTGTGTGCATCCTTTTAATGGAATTCATTCGGCCAAGACCAGATACTCAAATTTAGATCGGGTGAATTCTTTTTTTTTTTTTTTCCCCAATCATTTTATATCCACCACCTGATTACATTGTTCCCATTTGAAACTCTTCAAACCTGGAAAAGAGCATCAGGTATCAAACTTGTATATTAGGGGCCCAGAAAAAATATAATGTTCCCCTCTCCCAGAATTTTATTTTCCCTTCAAGAGTTTATAGTCTTCTTTTTATCATTATGTATTTGTAGGCAACTAATGTGCTGATTCCCAGAGGGAACCCCCTCCAAGAACAAACAAACAAAGAAACAAACAACCTAGTCCATTATTTTCTGTTTTTTTTTTCAATTTTTTTTCTGAAGGCCTCTTATTCTGTCCTGAAATCTTATCAATTTTGATGCTAGAAATGACCTAGGTCTGAGATAGACTTAACTTAAAGCTACCCTAATGCAATATTGTTATTTCCACTTTTCTTGCTTCTAAGGAATTGGGGAGTATTAATTTTCCAGTACAGGCACCCAGTGAATTCTTACTAAATATTGGTTACTGAAGATGAGTGAGAAAATGACTTTTGAATCTGCAGCCAAACCATTGTCTATTATTCAACTCAAGGAAATTAAGCAAAACCAATATTGAAGAATCTTATTTGCCAATGAGAGAACTGGTAAGAATTGTGGAGTTCCTCAATAGTGGCTTCCAATGGCCTTTGCTCTAAGAGTTTATTTTTCCTTCCTTTCACTGTCCTTGGGAGACTGAGGAAAAACAACCAACCAAACTAACACAAAAATTGGAGATTTTAGAGGTTCTGTGGATTATTCAGAAGTGGATGGCCAGAGAGGGATTGTTGAAAATTCTGCACAGTTAAGGGAAATTAAGCTTGGAGAGAGAGAGAGATCTCTTTGTTCTCTATTTAGGGTGAAATCCTTAACCCTGATATCGGATTTCTTGTATTTTTTTCCCCACTTCATATAGTTCCAATATGTCAATCTTCTCCTTACTCTCCCTTCCCAAATTAGAAGTTAATTTTGGTTTTTAAAAAGTCTTTTTTAAAACTACGAATGCCTTGTAGAATATTATGGGGGCTATGAGTCATTTACACATTAGTGTGAATTAGTCCAATCAGCTCTCCTTTCCTGAATCATCGACCAAGATCATTTGTGGCCAAGGAATGGGAATTTTAGAGGAAGGGAGCAGATGAATTTGGAGTCTTTGAGCAGTTCTAAAGAAAGGGAGAGGAGACAGAGGACATGTTATACATAGAGTGAGGTTCTAGGCTGCTGGGAGTTTGGGCAATATGGTAGAAAGATGCCAAAAAGGAATAAGGAAGGTACAACTTTGCCTATTTGAAGGTGTTGTTCCTGGCCCAATTACTATCACCATGGACAGATGGTAAACTGTCTTTGGCTTCTTTCTCCCAGTCTCCCATAGGGCATAGGCTCCTGATCTCAGGAAAAACTCATGAACAGTACTCCAGGCACCAAAGTTCAGAAAAATTATGGGCTGCTGAAAAGGTAAAATCAAATCAAGAAGAGGACATCAAGTCAGGGAGCCTGACCCCCAGATGGTCAGAGTTGTTTCTGTGGGGAAGGATGAATGTTGAACTGTCTGCAGCTTCAGGCTGAAGCTGAACTCCACTGAGATTTCTTTTTTTTTGCAGTGGTTTCTGCACAAGTTAGAAATGGCTGACAGATGAAAGGCTATCCTGCCCGTTGTTCATCTGTGAAGCTAAACCCCAGAGTACTGGCTCAGGGGCCAGGATATTTGGGTTCTACTTCCAGTCTCATCCCTTATTAACTAGAATGTGGGGAAAATGACTGACCCTTTCTTGGTCTCCATCTCATCATCCATAAAGTAGCCAAGGGGCCGCAGGAAACAATTTTGAAGGTTTGTTTCTGCTTGAAAAATACCGGCATGCCTTAAAAACAAACAAAAAACAACAACAAAAACTCAATAAAAAACCACTAAATCTTGGGGTTGTTTCAGTTTTGTATAGAGAACCTGTTTCCTTGAAGGCACTAAACTAATTACTTTTGTCCTAGAGTTGTTTTTTTCCCACTCTCTTCTTTCAGACAATAGAATTGGCTCAATTCTGTGCCATAGGGTTCGAATCAGCTATTTTGTCCTCGAGATCTCTGATTTATTATTTGGATGATATTGGTCATATGGACCTCTTTCCCTGGAAAGTCGTTTGTCCTCTCTTTACCTGCCTCTTTCCTGCTGAATTCATCTATTTATTCAGGTAAAAGGTTCATTAATTTTTTATAACATTGTTGTTCCATTAGGAGAGTCCTCTCTTCCCTGCTGCCTCATCGAATGCTTCTTCGAGGAATAGTTAAAGAAATAAGCCAAGTCTTTGGATGTACTGACAAAGATGTCCATCTTAATACACACCCTCTCCTGAGAGATGTTCACCTTCCTTTTATTTTCCAATTCGTGAGGAGCGAGCTAGATGGAGGCATTAAACATGCGGTCCATCCCTCTGTTGTGGTCCTCAAGATGCCTGAGCTCAGCCTGAATCAGATCAAAAAGTAATTGGGAAATACTTAGTAAAGTAAATAAAAATACAACGAAACAGAACTATCGTTACAGGGATCCTTCTCTATGGTTTAGGGGCCCCCACTTCTATTTGAGTTTGACCCCACTGGTCTAGATGAAGCAAACAATTCCTGGTGAATAACATTCTCGTTTGGGTCCAGGTGTCTGGAGAGCTGGGAAGGGGTGCAGATGCACCAACTGTCTGTCCCCAAACATCTTCTATTTCAAAAGGATGATCTAGGGATGAAATGGAGAGAAAGACAGACCTGAAGGACAGCTTCTTGTTTTAGGGGAAAGAGAGAAGAAAGAAGTGCTCAGTGGGAGGAGGGATTCCAAAGTCTGGAAGAGAAAACCAGGCCTGAGAGGGGATACCAATTGACTTAAAAAAAATTCTGGCCTTTGTTTTTAGTATAACCTTCATTTTGAAATATGCTTCTTTTCTCCCCAGGGAGTCATGCCGTGTAACAAAGTTTAAAAAAAAAAAAAAAGGAATTTGGCCAAACCCAAATCACACATCAGCTGAGTCAGATGGTACATGCTGGGTTCTGTACTTATATAAGGAAGGAGGAGATACTTATTCTCTCTCTCTCTCTCTCTCTTTTTTTTAACTCATCTCCCATCTTACTGAGTATTTGTTCCAAGGCAGAAGAGTGGTAAGGGCTAGCTGTGGGGATCAAGTGACTTTCCAAGGGTCACACAGCAAGGAAGTATATAAGGTCAGACTTGTAGATGCATATTCTTTTCTTTTCTTGAGGGACCAATTAATGTTTATTTATTTATTTTTTTGTGCAAATGTCTTTGTTCAAAAATCAGTCTACTGTTCCAATACTCACCAGGCTCTTATATCTCACTTTTTTTTTCGTACTATGGAAAAATGTGTGCTGTGTCCAGGAACAAAGATCAAATGAGATAACAGCATTCAGAATTTGAGGTGCTACGTAAACCCAATGATGGCGATGAGACAAACTTGACTCCCTCGGGGAGAAGCAATCAGTTACAAATATGAATGCAGCAGGCTTTCCTCTTTATTCTTTATAATAATAATGACGGCGATGATGATACTATTTTATGGCACTTTAAAGGTTTGCAAAGCACTCTTCTTATGCTGTTTCAAATTTTGGTCCTCAGCTTATTATCCCTATTTTACAGAGTAGGAACTATGGTTGAGAGTATTTAAGTGACTAGCCCAGGGTCTCACAGTTAGCAAGCAATAATAAGAATAATTGTAATTTGCATCAGGCTTTCAATTTTATAAAACATTTGAGGGACATTTTCTTAGACAAATGTCCTAGTTAGAAGAGATAAGAATCCAGGCCCCCTACGAGTCTTCTAAAGACCTGATAAGCTATCATCTCCAATCCTGGAAGAGTGCTGGATGATATACAGGCATTGGGTAGATTAGTCTTTAGCAGGATTTGAAGACCTCAGTGGGATCTTCATGTGATCTAGCCTAGAGAGCCCAGATGAGGGTTCTTTTTGTTTTTTATGGATATCCCAGAACCAGAGTTTGGTGTCTCCCTAGTCTCCTGGGGCAGTGAAGGCAGATAAGTTTCCCCATAGATCACAGGAGAAAAATTCCTTCATTTAGCAATGTCTTATGTAATGGAACATGATAAGTGAGATTAGAGAAAAATGTGCTTCCTGACTTAAAAATATCCCTGCTTTTCTTTTGGGATGGAAGACAACCTTCATCTTCATTTGCTACTGACCTTACATAGATTTTCTCATGGAAAAAAACCTGTGGCAACCTAGAAAAAAACTAGGACAACCTAGACAATAAATATATTGGGCATATTTGTGATAAATGGAAGGCTGTAGGCCACTAGAGCCCAAAGTGTTAGGGAAATAGAGCCCATTAACAGTAACTAAAATATTAATATATAAAAAAATTACCAAGGTTATGTTCTTAAAATCACATCAGAAAGTCATCGATGACTTTGTTTTCTGTCTAGAAGAGACACAAGTTTTAAAACCATTTGTTTACAAGGACTAAAGTTTACCCTTCCATTTCATAAGTAGTGAATGTTGGGGACTCAGACCATACTGGAAAGACTCAGACATATAGACTCTATTTGAGAAAAAGCAACTTTGTATATTCAAAAAGAAAACAAGTTAATGCTTACTGCATTTCAGACAAGTACAATTGTTCAGCCTCTGCCCATGCCAGAAAATATTAACTTGCAGTCTCATCTAGTTTAATCCATTTGATTTTGACACATGGCTGGACCCTTCCCCACCTATTCATTGTTTTGGTGAAATTTGGTGAAAATTGGGCAAACTTTATGGATTTTGGGAAGAAAACTTGGGAGAGGGCAGGGAGTTTTCCCTTAACTTTCAGATGCCATAATTCCTATCAGAAACATGGAAAATATGAAGGGAAAAAAAAAACAATAGAATGTCTGTCTTTTTTGGTTAATTTCTTAGGAAGGGAATTCTTTTCAATATTAGTAATCGGGAATCCAGTTGAGGGAAAACTCAAGAGAATTCCTCAATGAGAATTTAAGGAGTTTGGAATGAAGTTCTGGGTGACCTTAGTATTTCTCTGGTGCTTGTCACTGCCATGCCTGGTGGGGTTTTTGCTGCCTTAACTTACCAGTTCTGGTGTGTTAAGCTGTGCTCAGATTCGATGTTGCCCAGGTGATTTTGTTATAAAGATGTATATCAGGACATGGAATTAGTCATTCAGTTGGTTGATGCATCTTAGAAAAAAAAAAGGTAATTAAAAATCGTGGTAGTAGAAGAGACCATGTATGCCAAACCTCTTGCAAGGTGGTAGCAGCAGAACTAGAGTGCAGGCAGGAGTTGCCAGGAAGTTGTTTTCTGAGTGTAGATCTAATTCATTTAATGGATCATCACAGATTTCAAGCTCACCTAGACCAACTGTCTCCTTTAACAGTTAAGGAAACTGAGGCCCACCGAGATTAGAGGACTTTTTCAAGGTCACACAGGTTGTGTTAGAGGCGACTTTGAACCGAGGTCTGCCATTCTAACCATTGTATAACCACATATTGGTCATTTTGCACCACTCTTTTTTCAGTGGAAGCACTTACCATTTTTGGTTTATAAATGCTACCGCTAGGAAGCTCTCTTTTGTCCTATCACCTCTCCCCTTTCTGCCCCTGTTCCCCTTGCAAAGGAGAGGGAAAGGGGAGAGAGAGAGAGAGAGAGACAGACAGACAGAGAGAGAGAGACAGAGAGAGAAAGAGAGAGAAAGAGAGAGAGAGAGAGAGAGAGAGAGAGAGAGAGAGAGAGAGAGAGAGA
>NC_058134.1:12323241-12428633 GCF_016433145.1 Gracilinanus agilis | reverse complement strand
AGAGACAGAGAGACAGAGAGAGAAAGAGAGAGAGAGAGAGAGAGAGAGAGAGAGAGAGAGAGAGAGAGAGAGAGAGAGAGAATGATACATCAGCATGTGGGTAGGGAACGGAACAAAAGAATTATGATAAACACACTGAAAATAAAGATAGCCGGGATGATTCAACAGTGAGGACCAATCTCTGGAGATAACCAGAGTCTAATCTTGCCCTACACTTTTCTCTTGTCATTTGCTTTGTGTATGCATCTGTAGGTAGGGGAGGCAGGGTGAGGGCTGGGGCAGAACTGAGAAAGGGAGCAGCTGTGGTGTTAACCCTTCCAAGCTGGAGGCAGCCTTTGATGCTTGGCGGTCTACAGGCAGCAACCTAGAGCGTGGGTGGGCAGGACAAATCTAGTCATATAGCAACTTGTTAGCTGATCCACATAGAAGCGCTTGACTTTCATCTTCCTCTTTGGGGCACAGGAAGAAGGAGGCCGAGAGCGGTGGATCTCATCACGTGAACAACCTAGGAAGTAGAGCCTTCGGGAAGCTCCCCTCAGAGGGAGAGATAGGGGAGGGGGTGGCGATGACTCTGAGCTCTGTGGGATCCCCATAGCTGGCTGGATCTTAGGCTGAAAGATTTTCCGACTTCCAGCGCACCTTCGTGCCCATGTAATCCAACAGAATCACTTTACAGAAGAAGAAACTGAGGCCTCGAGGAGATTAAATCATACAAGCAGTGTGGCTTAGAGGCAGAGTTTGAACCCACATTCTCTACTTGTGCTGGGTCACATTTTGCAGTTACTTGAGGCTGGTTTCCCCACTGGTCATCTGAGCTGCCTCCGATTCCTGCTTAACTCATGCTGATGAAAGTTTTCTTTCTTGTTTCAGAGGTTTTCTTAGCTCTGAGGCTTGAGCTAGTTCCCTCGCGCCCACATTCTGGAGTCCCTTCTTCGCCCACCTCTCTTGCTGTCCAGCATGAGTCCAATTGGGAAGCCCCTTTCCCTGGCGGCAGGCTTGCTGCCGATTCATGCCTCTCTTCTCAAGGGGACTTAGCCCAGGGAAGCCCTGAGCACCCAAAGGAGGCGATGAAAACCGGCTGGGTGTGCCTGCCCAGGTTTCCTCCCTTGGAGGGAATTGGGGGGAGGAAGGCATATTAATTTACACTTTGGGTTTTGTGGTTCTAAGGATTCGATGACGGAATCTGGACTTGGCCCTCTAGCCTGTGCTCTCCGGGAGAGATAGAGGGTTCCAGTTTCCCCCCATCCAGTGTCTCCAGATGGATTGCCTCGTTTCATAAATATCCAGGATATGTTATGCTAAGCGGCAGCTCCTTTGCCAGCAGAGAAAAGCTCTTTGCTTTCGGTTGGGCAGAAATATTTGAGTCAAGTATCGGATGACTGTGATGTCGTAAAACCCAGTGAGAAAACAAGACGTCTCCTTTCACCGACAGCTTGTCCTTGGCTCACAAAGACCGGTTTCCACCCAAGGCATATTGTTTGGAAGAACACAGATCCGTTTTCTCAGCCATTCTTAGGCTTCGACCAACAAAGCAGAGTCTCGTCTAGTCTTTACCAGCTGTTAACACGTAGCTGACTGTAACCAAGGTCCGGGGCCTTGAATTCCAGGAGTCCGTGCTCCCCAGGAAACCTTTTACTGGAAGGAGGAGATTCTGGATGGGATTGATTTGAGAAGAGCACAGGGCAGAAGAAATCAAGCTAACCTTGGTGTACAGAGCCTGAGGAGGACTCCTGGCTTAGCAGCACAGTCACTCCCCCTTCTAGGCCTCAGTTTCCTCACCTGTAAAAATAATAAGGCTTGTCTACATGACTTGTTCAGCTACCAAGAGATGATTGTAAACTTTAGCTGGAGCCCCAACATCTTAATGGGTAGAATACTATCTTTGGAGTCTGCAAGATCCAACTTTGAGTTCTACCTCTGGAACTAGTTCTGTGACTCTGGACAAATTTTGGAAACTCCATGAACCTCACTTTCCTCATCTGTGAAATGGGGATAATAATAGCTGTAGCACCTACTTGGGCTGTTAAGAGGCCCAAATGAGAAAACATAGCCAACAAAATAATAGTTAGCATTTATATAGCACTTAATATAATGAGCTGGAGAAGGAAATGGCAATCCTCTCCAGGGGCTTTGCCAAGAAAAACTCAAATGGGTTCACAAAGAGTCAGAAGTGAATGAACAATAACAAAAGTATTCCAAGCTCTATGCTAAGCAGTTTATTCTCTCATTTTGTTCTCACAACAATCCTAGAAGGTAGCCACTTTTATTATTCCTATTTTCCAGATGGAGAAACTGAGGCAAATCATGGTCAAATACTTTGTTCAGTTCTAGAGCTAGTAAGTGAGTTTGAACTCAGGTCTTCCTGATTCCAGTCCCAGTGCTCTATAAATTATGGTGTTTCCTAGCTGCCCCAAATGTGTTAAAGTGTAATGTAGAACTTTAAGGCCATATATATACATATATGTGTGTGTATGCATATTTGTGTATATATGCCAAGTTGTTGTTAAAAGAAAGTTTTAGGGAACAGAGCACCAGTAACCATGATCCAAGGAATAATACTTTGCACACAATTCAGATCCAATTAAACATCACAGAATTAACGAGGGGAAGATGCCCTGTAAACTTGCAGTGCGGCTAGTAGGTCTTAAACTCCTAACCACCCTGAGCCTCTTCATCCAGAATTACCACTTGCCTAATTGAAAAATCCTTTTCTTTGTGACTCCATATATATTCAGGCAGTTCTTCTTTAGGCTTTGTATGCCCCATCTTTGTCCTCTCATGCTCCCATGCCTTTACCCACCACCATGCCCTCCAGATACCTAGATGTCTTGGTCACAAGTTTCCCTTTACTTGATTTCTGCTTCCACCCCTTTCACCTTCTGATGCCAAGAGAATCTTTGCTTTCCCTTTCTCCATTGTTGGCTCTTCAGATCCTCATTGAGCTTTTACAGGGACTTGCAGAGTGTCAGGCAAATGTGAAACAGAGACCATCCTGGTCCTCAAGGAGTTTCCTTCCCTTGGATCCCAACTCCAGGACTAGGATATATTCCACTTAACAACCTCTCCTCGATCTCCTCAAAATCACTGCTGCTACCATCCCACTGCCAGTACTCTGTCACTTTCTCAAGGAATTCATGCCCTGGTTTGTAATCTTCCTCTCTATCCCAACCTCCCTGAAGTCATCCTTAGTACCTTCTAACATTGATGGTCATGGCCCCACCAGTCCACGAGGTTCTGAGCTTCTTCAACTCCCAAACTACTTACTGAGAAAACCACTAGATCTTACCATCCTCTTGGCCTGCTCTCACTCAATATCCTAAACTTTGAAAGTGCCTTCAGTGAACACAGACATTTCTCATTAAACAGCCACTTCTTCCATTACCCTCTCTCCTTTGAGGTTACTTGTATTCTCCCTTCATTTTCTTTCCTTCAGTCTTGATCTCCTAGCTAATGATTTCATTGAAGCATTTCTTCTTCTGGAAGCTAGGTGGCACAGTGGATAGAACAGTGGGTTTAAAATCAGGAAAAAACTTATTTTCTTGAGTTCAAATCCGACCTCAGACACTTCCTATTGGTGTGACCCTAAGCAAATCATTTAACTCTGCCTCAGTTTCCTTATTTGTAAATGAGCCTGGAGAAGGAAATGGTGAACCATTCCAGTATCTTGGCCAAGAAACCCCCCAATGGAGTCATGAAGAATCAAACAGGACTGAAAACGACTGACCATTCTCTTCCACTCCCAGTCTCTATGTCCTTGTTCTTTCTCTATTCTCATTTGCTTAATCCTGAATATTGGGTCACATCCATCACCCAAGGGATCCACTATGGATTCAGGCTGTCTCACCATGGCCCTCTTTGCTACATGGCACATTTTTTGTTCATCTGTGATGAACCCGTCACATTACCTATAGGGATTATTCTGATCTCTTGATCCCAGGTCCAGCCTAACTCTCCCCTTTGAAAGGCCATTCATTGATAATCTGTTAATTTCTAACTCCCTTGACTTTTCCTTGGTCATCTTTCTGACTTTCCTGTGGCTCCTGACATTATTAAGTACCCCATTCCCTGTTGATCCCCTCTCCCTAGAGGTAATATCCTCTCCCAGTTCTTTCTTGATTGTTGGATCTGCTTTTTTGTGGGATCATCTTCCCCCAACCTCCCAACCAAAGATCCATTCTAGGCATCTCTTCCTTCCTTCCTCCCCAGTCACTTCCTTCACATTGCTATCCACTTCCATGGTTTCCATCTTCTTTTCTATTCAAGTGATAGCCCACATTCTATATTCTAGCCTTCATCTTTCCCTTAAGCCTCAATTCTTCAACACAAGTTTCTTGCTATTTTCCTGAGACACTCCATTAGTGGCATCTCAAACTTAAAATGTCTAAGGTGGAGCTAGGATTTGTGGTAAGAGGCAGTGCTATGGACCTACATTCAGGTCTTGACTTCAACACTGACTAGCTTATTTGACCTTAAGAATGTTGCTAAACTTTTCTGAACCTCAGTTTTTCTATCTGTAAAATGATACTTGTAATATCTCACAATATTTGGAGACCTTTCAGAGGTAGAGTATAGGGATTGAGTTGGTTTTTTGCCCTAAAATTTCTCTTTCCTTCCCAATTACCTATTTTTTTCCAGATTTTGTGAAATTTCTTTACATTTTTATCCACAACTGAGCTTTATAGTCATATTTTTTTTACTTTCTGACCTACAAACAGATAACTTAAATAGAAACATTAAAAATTAAATTATCATAATTTAAATTTAAAAAATCATAATTAAAAATTATGAAATTACCTACATCCACAATGTGGCATACATGACAAGTAAGTCACAAAATATAATTTATAGGAATATATCCTAAAAATGAATCACCTATTTCTTTTTTTTTTTAAACCCTCACCTTCTGTCTTGGAGTCAATACTGTGTATTGGCTCCAAGGCAGAAGAATGGGAAGGTTAGGCAATGGGGGTCAAGTGACTTGACCAGGGTCCCACAGCTGGGAAGTGTCTGAGGCCAGATTTGAAAGTAGGACCTCTTGTCTCTAGGCCTGGCTCTCCATCCACTGAGCTACCCAGATGCCCCTTACCTATTTCTTTCTTTCTTTCTTTTTTTTTTTTTAACCCTTGTACTTCGGTGTATTGTCTCATAGGTGGAAGAGTGGTAAGGGTGGGCAATGGGGGTCAAGTGACTTGCCCAGGGTCACACAGCTGGGAAGTGGCTGAGGCTGGGTTTGAACCCAGGACCTCCCATCTCTAGGCCTGACTCTCACTCCACTGAGCTATTACCTATTTCTTTTGATGGCATTACTACCACCATCTGGTGTCCCTGCCAGCCTGGAACCTTTGGAGTCTTTTTGGATGCTCTCTACTCCATTCCCTTACTTCATTGACTTTATCTCTTGGATTCATCCTTTCCTTTCCTCTCATAAATCTACCACCTCAGTTTTAGAGGCTCTTTAAACCCCACCTGAATAAAATATGCCTCCTGTGTGGTCCTCCTGCTTCTCATCTCTCCGTTCTCCAATTTAGATCTGATGCAGCTACATAGCTAACTAATTCTCCTCCTATACAGGGCTCACTATGCCTGGTCCTACTGAAGAAACTTAAGTCCCTCCCATGTGCTAATCACATAACCATCTGGATTGTTCTGATCAAGTTCCAGGGTCCGCCACAGCCTGTGTCCAGTCTCCTGGTCCTGGTCAATTTTAGGTTTTTCTTCTTTACATACATACATCCTTGGCTGCCCAGCCCAGCTGGTCTACTTGTTGATCCTCGGTGTCCTCCCACATTCGCCTGTCCCTGGGCATTCACAGAGGCTTTCCCTGATGCATGGAATGCACCAGTGTCCTCCTCATACTTGTTGAAATTTTTCTTTTCCTATGAGGCCTCAACACATATGCCTTCTCCTCCATGGAGCCTGCCCAGATCACCTACCTGAATGTATTTTCTTTCTCCTTTTTGCTTATCAAAATTAAAAAAAAATATTTTTAATATAAACTAAAAAATTCACAGATATGAATATTTCACTAGACACAGATAGACAATAAAGAGGATTGTATCTAAGTTAAACATGTTACTTACGGCTTTTAAGTGTATATTAAATGGAATATGGTAGTAATACAACTGCCCTGCCTGCCCAAATCAGATTTTCCTAGGGGTCTCCATCTGGCTCTTTCCTTGGTACCCACCACTCTCTGCTTTGTGAAGAATTTGAGTCTTTGCTGAATCATCCCTCTACACTCCTTAGTGCAAGGCTCTCCCTACGGCAGATACGTGCATCTTTTTCATCTTTACGTCCCCTGTGCCTAGGATTGTGCTCCATGGGTACTCGAGGAATTTTTCTTGAATTGCACCGAACCCCAAGGTAGAGGAAAGAGAAAACATCCTATGAGGAAGAAATGCCTTCTCATGAAGTGGCTCTGGAAACCCGCATCAAGTGGAGGTGAGCATGGCTAATTATGCTCGCAGTATTTTGCTGCAGCTTTTGGTCGAGTATGAATTTTTCTCCAGATTTTTCTTGGGGTTTGCCGGGTCTGCGAATGCCAGAGGCACCTGAATTCACGGTGCTGATGCCAGTAAACCGTCCAGGAAGAGCCCATCTTGTCCCTCAGGTCACAGTGAATTTCGTCCTGTGGGTCTATTCTGGGGGCTGCTGCTGAGGATGAGGATCCTGGGATGGTGGGTCGGAGTCCCAGAGGCAGCTTAGTTTTGCTCCCCTCCTGCTCTCAGACCAGCCAGTGAGCTTCCAGGTATGACCTCCCAAAGTTCAGGGGGTTACATGGAATGAATGCACCAAATGCTCCACTTTTTGGAAAAATATATCAAGTAGAAACTTTGATGGAGGGCACCAACGTTGTGCTTAGAGGAGAAGCGCACACACAGATGATCGTTACTGAGGCCAGGAGCTTCGATGCCGAAAATGTTGTACGATCATTAGCAATGAGGGAAATTAGGATGAATCTTTGCAGGAGGCAGAGAGCCAGCAATAAGGACACCCAGGCACAAGAGGCAAAGGAAAGAGAAGGCCTGAATAGGATTCCATTATTTGACTCCATGGGGAGAGGAAGAAAGCTTGGTGTGATGGGCAGCCCTCTACCTGTTTCCAAGTACTTTTGCCTAGTTCCTAGGCCCAGCGGCCCAAGAGGATTCCCTCATGTTCCCTTATATGTATCTCCTTCTACTAGAACAACAACTACCACCACCAAAAAAAAAGAGTGGAAACCAGAAATTGGGGACTCTCTACCCTGAGAACTTCTGCTCTAATACTCATTGGTCCCCCCCTCTGAAGCTCTGAAAGACTCGTCTGGATACTAAGAGGAGAAGAGGCCCACCTGAGGTCACACAGCAGGATTTTCAAACTCAGATCCTCCTGACATTGATGTGGTCCTTCTACCCAGTATTTACGGCAGGAGATGTGAACCTTTTTGGTATTGTGGCCCTCCTTGAAGGCTTGGTGAAGATTATGGACCTCCTCTCATATTCATTTTTTTAATGAATATAACAAAATACACAGGGTTGCAAAGAAACTAATTATAATGAAATAAGGCACTTTCTTTTCCCATCCAAGTTGACTGACCCACTGACAGATTCCAGGCTAAGAACCCCTGACTTAAGAGGTGGGTGGGTGGGTGGCAGCAAGATGGCTCAGTGGATTAAGAGCCAGAACTAGAGATGGGAGGTCTTGGGTTCAAAAATGGCCTCAGACACTTCCTAGCTGTGTGACCCTGAGTAAGCCAATCCTCATCGCCTAGCCCTACCTGCTCTTTTGCCTTGGAAGCACTACATTGCATTGATTCTAAGATGGAAAGTAAGGATTTTTAAAATTTACTTATTTATTTTTTTTAAACCCTTAACTTCTGTGTATTGGCTCCTAGGTGGAAGAGTGGTAAGGGTGGACAATGGGGGTCAAGTGACTTGCCCAGGGTCACACAGCTGGGAAGTGACTGAGGCCGGATTTGAACCTAGGACCTCCTATCTCTAGGCCTGACTCTCAATCCACTGAGCTACCCAGCTGCCCCTAAGGATTTTTTTTAAAGAGTTGGTGAACTATCCTCTGAGGTCCCTTCCACATCTCGACTTCTTTGAGCCTATGATTCCACTCTGCCTTTCCCCACTTTAGTTTTTAGAATCATGTAATAAATATCTTTTCTTTTTTTTTTTTAAATCCTTGTACTTCGGTGTATTGTCTCATAGGTGGAAGATTGGTAAGGGTGGGCAATGGGGGTCAAGTGACTTGCCCAGGGTCACACAGCTGGGAAGTGGCTGAGGCCGGGTTTGAACCTAGGACCTCCTGTGTCTAGGCCTGGCTCTCAATCCACTGAGCTACCCAGCTGCCCCCAATAAAAATCTTTTCTGATGGTAAGCAAAAAACAACCTTGAAACGAGGTCATATATCTGATCATCAGTTGGCACTGCACTTTCTGGGAGAAGAGATGGCACCTCTAAAACCAGCCAGGTCATCCATAGGTAGACTGAAGGCCAACGGCTCCTGCCCTTCTCACTTCTTTCTATTTCTTCTTCTCTTCTCACCCCAACATACTTATTTCCCTCTGAGGGGTTCCCCAGGTTTGGAAGCACCTGTGGTGTGAGCTTTCAGAATGCCGGAAGTTCAGAGTTTACTTGGATTGGGTTGGCCACTTGGTCAGAAGCATCTCTCCAATATGGGCAACGAGTGGCCGTTAAGCCTCTGCATGGCACTCTCTAGTGAGGGCAAACGTTACCACCTTCCAGGACAGCCCATTCCACTTCGGGATAGCTCCAGATCTCCATCCTAAATCTAAAACTCCAATGGTGCCCAGATTCAATATGCCCACCATGGCCTCCTCTCCTCAATTCAGAGCCTTCATTGAATGAAACTTTATCATTATAACCCTTTGTAGAAGAATTTGACTCTCACATGCCTCCACGCTACCCTTAAACAAACCAAAAAACAGGTGCCGGGACTGCCCTTTGCCCTTCATGGTCTTTATTCATCAGACTTATCTCTCCCAATTCTGTTTGACAATGAGATGGAGTGTAATCTAGGTGATGGTGGTCACCAGCCAGGTGGAATGTCATCATTTCCCCAACAGAATACCAACCATAGCTTCTTGGGCAAAGTTTGTCTCTCTCTTTTAAAAAATTCTTTCCTTCCCCAAATGCTTTCTTTAGTCTTTCAACTGTCAACCTTAGCAATGAGTGACACAACTTTTCAGGGGGGAAACTGACAATAATAACAATAAAAGCTAACATTTACATTGTGCTTTATGGTCTGTGAAGTACTTTTCAGCTGTGGTATCTTGGATCCTCACGACACCCTGATGTGGTAAGTACTATTATGTTCCCCATTTTATAGAAATTAAAATGAAGATCTGGAGGGAATAAGTGACTTATCTAAGGTCACATCACTGGTAAGTATAGGAGCCAGGATTTAAACTCAATTGGTCAATTGGAATATTGAAGAAGACTAATGGAAGTATTGATCAGGTATCAAAGGATGAATTAATAGAAGAAATGGAGGATTACACTGAGCATACCAAGTCTCACTTTAAGACAATAAAATTGATCTTGGGGCAGTTGGGGACTTTTTTAGAGATTTATGGAACTACAGAATAATAGCCTTAGAGCTGGAATGGACCTTAGATGCCATCAAGTACAACTCCACCCCCCCATCCCAGCCCTAATTCACAGATTGACTGAGGCTCAGAGAAGTTAGTGACATACTGAGGGTCAGTCAGTATGTAATAAAGGTTGGGAAAAGGCAATTCCAATCTAATAACTGGTTCAATTAAGAGGAGGGCTTTAAAATAGAGGTAGGCATATTCCCTCCACCATACACCCACTGCCTTTCTGAATTTTCCAAAGCCGGCATCTTTTCCTGACATCTTCAGAGGTTAAGAAATTTAATAAGCAACTCTGGCACTTCAGATATTTCCTACAAAATATATGTTCTAGGATCAATTTTTTTTAAATGAAGTTTTATTGCTGATTTTGCTTTTCCATCACATTCATTTCCAGCTAAGATCCCTCTCCCTCTTAATCAAACCTGGTGAGATCTCTTTCTAAACAAAGAAAACCAAGTGAATGACCATATATGAAAGGAAATGCAACATTCTGTACCCACAGACTACCACCTGTACCAGGAAAAGAGGGAGGGACATTTCTTCATCTTAGTTCTTTGCTGTGCCCAAGATCAGGGGTTACAATCACAGAGCCTTAGGCATCAGTTTAATAGTTGTGATTGGGTTTTGTTTACTTTGCTCTGCATCATTTCATATAAGATCTCACATGTTTCTTGGAATTCTTCCATATTGGTTCATTTTACTCATATACCATTTTTAGCTATTCCCAATGCATCAATACTGACTTTAAAGGTTTTTCTGCTATAAAATATACTGTGAAGTATCTAGAAATATGTATATATTATATACCTAAGTATATAATACATACATATATATCTCAAACTATTTTGTAATAGAAAAAACTTGAAAAGTTTTTCAAGATAGGATACTAATATATACATGTTATATATATATATATAAAAGATACTAATATATACATGTTTACACAATGCAACAGTGGGGTCTCTGGATCAAAGGGTTATTAAAAGACTTATTTTTTAAGAAATTCATTTTGGGATGAAGACACTTGGGAGAGACCTTGCATTTAGGCTTTAAGATTCCATGGTAGGAGAGAATCTGAGCTATCACCCCATGTCAGGGAGACAGGGAACCCAGGCACAGGCCGCCATAGGTGGAGACTCTGGGACCCTCCATTTATTATTCTAAGGAAGCTGTGTCCCCTTCCTAGGGAAGAAATTGAACAGAGAATCATCAGCCCGGAGAAGAGCTTGCTTGGGGTGAAGATACCAGCCAAAGGGAGGAAAAGAGCTGGATTATTATGAAGGACATCTAATAGCTTCCTGATGCTTGGTTCTAGGTGCTGGAGAATAAGGGTAATGTTCACCTTCTAAATTCAGAAACTCAGTGAAAGGCTTTATTTTTCCAACCTAGTTATTGGTCCTGGATTAACCTTGAGCAGGAGGATACATAGGAATTTCAGGAGCCTTTTTATAGCTATCCTTTGTCCAGTGATCAGAGTGACTGCTTGCAGCACTAAAGATGTAATTTAGTTTCTTGAAACTGTAAGTCTTGAAGCAGTTGATGAGTGGCTCAAATTTAGAGGGCTTGGTTGGCATGAACATGAAGATTCCATGCAATGCCATGGTTTGTGAAGACCTGGAAATTAGTGGTGCCTTATAGTCTCCAAAGGGAAGTCACCCAGTCTGGGCATGGCCAAGGAGCATCCCATAGCTAGTGTTGGAACTACTTGGTTCACTTCCAATGAGTCTAATAAATATTTGTTTGCCATTTATTGGCCATGGTGGACAAGACAACAATATTGAAATAACATTTGACCTTAGTGAGCTTCATTTCTTTTATGGGAGGATATATCATGTACATAAATTAATGTAACACAAGGTAGAGAATGATGGGTTGAGGAGAGACAGGAGAACACGGACCAGGCATTGCTGAATATATGGAGAATGTTAACTTCTTAAAAAAAATTTTTTTTAAACCCTTACCTTTCATCTTGGAGTCAATACTGTATATTGGTTCCAAGGCAGAAGAGTGGTAAGGGTAGCCAATGGGGGTTAAGTGACTTGCCCAGGGTCACACAGCTAGGACGTGTCTGAGGCCAGATTTGAACCCAGGACATCCCATCTCTGGGTTTGACTCTCAATCCAATGAGCTACCTAGCTGCCCCCAGAATGTTAACTTCTAAGGGATCAGGGACAGCTTCATAGAAGTGGAGATTCCTGAACTAAGGCTTAAAGGAAAGATTCTGACAGGCTGAGCTTTGCCTCTTATAAGTCTTTCACTCAGGTGCCACCCTCTTTCTCTTCCACATGGCTGTCCCTGATTTCCCAGATCATCAGTACTTCCCCATGTCACCATCTGATACTAATTTATTTTGTATTCGTCTTAACTCTCACAAAAAAGAAATCTCACATTGATTTTGTATTTTCCTAGTAGAATGTAAGGTATGTCAGGGCAGGCAGGGACTGTTCGAGTTTAGTCTTTGTAACCCTGGGGTCTTACCCAGTGCCAGGTACATAGTGGGCATTTAACGTCCATAGAATTGAATTGATTCAGTTCTTCCCTTGCAGATTAAAAAGCAACCCTAGCAATTTTCTCCAAAGACAGCCTTTACAGTTAAAATTCTGGATCAGGAACATATTCATGAGACCATTAATCAGTTGTAGACCCAAGGCTAGTGGCAGCATCCAGAGAGCTCTGACCTACCAGTTTGGTTGCCCACATGTTATATGCTCGAATCTAGTAATATTAAATGAACTTGGTCTTCCAAGCTGATTCTGATGACCCTTTAAAGTATTCTTCACAAAAGCTCTAGGGATTCCTATCAATGCAATAATAACTACACATTAACATCACAAGAAGTCATAAAGAATAGGGGCTATTTCACTAAAAGTGCTGGCCAGACCCATCAGAAAACAGGACAGAAATATCACTGAATTTGGAATCAGAGAAGTTTGGGTTTGAGCATCACCTTAGCCACTTACTATGTTGCATGACCATGAATAAATCACTTGACCTGCTTGGCTTCGTAACTAGAATTTATATCCTCCTTTAAGCCTTGTAAAGCAATTTACAAATATTATCTCATTTTATCTTTATAACAACCATGGAAGGAATATGCTGATGTCATTCCTCCTTTACAGATGAGGAAACTAATGCAGACAGGAAAAGTGACTTACTTGCTCAGTCACACAACTGGTAAGCATCTGAGGCTGGATTGGAATTCAGGGCTTCCTGGCTCCAGGCCCAGGGTTCTATCCACTGTGAGACTTAGCCACCTTAGTTTTCTCTTCAATAAAACCAGAAGATTACTTCTCAGTCTATATAATCCTGGAAATAAGCTGAAGTATGCTTTGACTTTATGCAAAATTTCTCCTCATTTTACATGAATGTTTTACATCATGGTCAACATTCAGCATTCATCAAGTTGGCTGCCATTTTGTTTTATAGAATCCAAAACTTTAGATTTAAGTGATTCTCTAGTTCAAAGACATTATTTATTAGACACCATACAATGGAAAGATATCAGAGCTAGGAGTGAAGAGATTTAAGTTCTAGTCCCAGCCTATTTGCTAGCTGTGTGACCTTGGGCAAGTTTGTTTCCCTTTCTGTCTTCCTCATTCTCTTTGCTCCAGGTTAACAGATTCCTAGTTATATTTGGACCATATGGGCATTTTATTAGCCAGATAGAACCCATCTTGGGACTTAAAAAGGATAAAAAAAACAAGGTTCATCAAAACAGGGCTAAGATCTGGCATGTTCTATGGAGGGATCATTGTTACCCTCAAGACAATGCAAGACAGTTTAAAGAACCCTACGTAAGTAACTTCATCCCCACCTTAATCCCTTACCAGCCCAATCGGTTTTTAATTTTCTGAGATGATAGGATAGACCAGACCAGTAATGGGCAAACTTTTTAAAGAGGGGGCCAAAGGAAAGGAAATGCTCATCTGTCAGTCTGTCTCTAAGGCAACTCTCTCGAACTTTCACTGTATTTTATCCTACTCGTTGTATTCGTCAGATTAGGAATAATGTCGCCTGGCGGGATAGAACATTGCAGAGGGCTGCATCAGACCCGCTTTGCCCGTCACTAGGCTAGACTCCTATTTCTTTTCCTTTTTTGGGTTCTGGGCCTGTGATTTCATTTATGTAGTGAACTCTCAGTGAGTGAAATAACTCTAGCACGGGACATGACCAACTGGTCTCCAACGTATGTCCTTAGAGAGTGACACGGAACACTGGATCAATTAAGGGATTTATCGAAGGTCACAATGGCAGAGGCCATTCAATGCAGGCTTTCCGGAAGCTGAAGCTATTTCTCTGTCCATAATACAACACAGCCACATACAATATCTGGCCCTTATGCTGGTTATAATATTGTCCTGGCTATAACAGCATCCCACTAATACCTTGGTCAAAGGTCTTTGATGGAAAAAACAAAACAAAAGAAAACAGAGAACATTCCTGGGAGAGGAAAAGTTTGGTCTACAGTGGTGACATTACTATTCTAGGTCACCCCATTAATTTGCAATGGATTCTTCCCAAGCTCATTTAAGTTCATGAGTAAAGGGAGCTATTGTCCAATTGATCTCTTTTAGAGAAAATCTTTTAGGAAAGGGATGCCTTTTTTCTTTGAAGTCCAAAGATCTTCTCCCTAGCTGTGATTTTTAGCTAGGGTTTATCTAGTCTTATCATGACAACTCCCATGATATCTTTTGTCTCTTGGTATCATGCGTGAATTCTAAGAGGCATCTGTGATTTTCCACTCTATGGAACATCTGGTGTGAGTACCAGACTTAATAGGTAAAGTCTAGAGAGTTGTGGTAGGTTCACAGAGGTAAACTTCCTTTCCAGGAGTCACACGGGGAGCCAGGTTCAGACGCAGTATTTGAACCCTTATCTTCCTCCTTCCCATCCCATTACTCTATTCACTATGATATGTAGCATCCTGTTTAGGAATAAACCAAGAGGACATTACCCTTTCACTTTCCCTTTTGAGGACTGAAGTGGCTTCATTTAAAAGTAAAATTTGGGGCTTGTAGAGAAGGGCCCAGGCTATGGCTCTTCTTTGTTCTTGACTCCTAGAGAGTAGAGTACCTTTCCAACTTGTCCTCTGGTTCAGGTGGCCATATTTCTATTATAGGAACATTCAAGAAAGGGAGGACTGGTTATGCAAACACGAATGAGCCATCTAAACATCTCCAATTCTACTTCTCTTGAAAATATTCATCCTAACAAGTGTGGTGGGTCTATTTTGGAGCTTTGTTGAAAAACATGCCTGAAATCAGTCATAAACACAAGCACCATATGGAAACAGTCACTCAAATCCAAAACAGTGTTTTCAATGCCTACAAAGAAAACATCTTCCACACTAGAGCAGGAACCAAGAATTACAGACCAGAAAATTCTCCCAGTTGCTTTTGTCTAATTAATAAGACTGCCTTCTAGGAACAGAGCAGTGTCATTTATTTATTTATCTTAGAATCAATGCTGTGTATTGGTTCCAAGGCAGAAGAGTGGTAAGGTTTAGGCAATGGGAATTAAGTGACTTGCCCAGGGTCATCCAGCTAGGAAGTGTCTGAGGCCAGACTTGAACCCAGGACCTCCCGTCTCTAGGTCTCGCTTTCAATCCACTGAACCCCTCACCCCAACTACCCTCAGACCAATGTCATTTAGAAGGATCTCATTTTATTATTATTTTTAATTTGAAAAGAAGTAATAAATCATTGATTTGGCTTTCAACAAATCTTAGGAAGAAACATCTCAGTTTCTTCTTTATTTTCTTAAAAAAATATTAAACCGTTACTTTCTATCTTAGAATTGATATGAAGTATTGGTTCCAGGGCAGAAGAGATGCACGAGCTAGCAATCAGGATGAAGTGACTTGCCCAGGGTCACCCAACTAGGAAATCTCTGAGGCCAGATTTAAACCCAGGACCTCGCATCTCCAGGCCTGGCTCTCTATCCACTGAAACACTAAGCTTCCCCATTCCCATTCTTTTGAGTGGATAGTTGTTAAAGAGCAGTTGACTAACCCTTCTGCATCACTCGTTTATTCATTCATGAAGTATTTCTTAAGTACTCCCTGTGTGTTGTGTACTGGGTGTACAGAGAAAAACCAAAGTAGTCCTGATCCTCAAGGAGTTTACAAGCCACTGAGAGGATTATTCCCTGTACACAAATGATTCCATTATAAATATATACCAAATAAATGCAGTCATTCCTGGGAACTATTTTAGATGTTGCCATTTAGGGTTGATGAAGATGCCTTCTTGCAGGATCACAGACCTATAGTTAAAATAGACCTTAGAGTTCATTTAGTCCATTTTACAGATGAGGCAACTGAGGCCCAGGAATCTGAAATGTGTATAAAGACGAGTAAAACAATCATCATGACTGTTGGAAACAAAGAAGCAATACGTGAAGTTCATGTCCTAGTAAAATATGTTTGGCATGTCCCTTCCCAATACATGGCACAATGAAATGAAGGCAGAATTTGGAGTCAGCAGACTTGGGTTCTATCCCAGCTCTACTACTTATTATTCCTATGAACATGATCAAAATACTTAATTTGTCCAACCCTCAGTTTCCTCCTCTGTCAGATGGAGGTAATCATAACCGTACCACCTAACTCAGGGTCATTGTGGAAACGTGTCTTGAAAACTCTAGGGACGAATAGACATTTGTACCAGTATTAGTTTCATCTCGAGGTGCCAAAGAGGATCCAGGATTATTAGAACTGTTTAAAGATGTAGCTGTATTCATAGCTAGTGTTCTTAAGAGTGAAAGGCCTTCTTCAACCCATTGACTTAATATAGAGAATGCCTTGGCAAGAATCTGACTCTACAGTAGACTTGGAGCATGCAGGTACAGCTACAGCTCAGCTGCCCCTCAGCCAGGGTTTCACATTTTGGTTTGAATGGAAGATTCTATTTGTTTCATGTAGATGTGGATTTTCTGCTTTTTAGAAACTCATTTTCCAAGCTCATATTCTCCACCTGAAATGACCCACCCAATTCTCCCCACTGTGCCTTATGTTCAGTTGAGAATAGAGGAAGGTCAGAAAATATAGATCCAAAGTTGTTGAGTTTTTTTCACTTATATTCAAATTTAAAGCCAAGAGAAAAGTTGTCAGATCTGAGAGCCCAAAGGAACACACATGGGATCTTGCTGGAAGGTGTCGAAGGGCTATCACTGGGAAAAAAGATTAGAACTGCTCTGCTTGGCCACCGGTGGCAGAGCCAGGAGCAATGGGTGGGAGCTGTAAAGGGTTTCCACAAAGGAGGAGGCAGTGGGCCTCCTCCTCATCCCTGGAGTTCTTTCTGTCAAGACCAGGGGACCACTTATGGTCTACTGTGGAGCCCAAGGCTATTATTCTTGGTCTGTTAGATGGACAACTTTGAAACTTCTGGTTCTGAGATTTCATGCTAACCTACTTATAGCCCTTTTCTTCCACTTGAACTTCGTCTGGCTTAGTTTTTAAAAATTATCTGAGCTGTGTTTTAGTTAGCTTAGAAATTGAGATTCTGCACATGACAATCTTGGATGATGAGATGAGAAGATATATAGTGATTGTGCTTGTGAGAAAGAATGAATTGGATTATGAAGAATCTTGGGGTCATATAGCTAGAGTAGTAATTGCATGTCCTTGGGCAAGTCACGCTAGTTCCTGGGGCCTTAGCTTCTTCCTCTGGAAAATGTGATGAGATTAGAAGGCTTATGAGGACCCTTTCAGGTCAAATCTATGACCTGATGAAAATGAATTCTCCCCATTAGAGTTCTTCAAAGTAAGGGATGGATAACGACTTCCTAGGGAAGCTATAGAGGGGATTCCTGGTTCAGGAATGGGTTGAACTAGAAAACCTTCACATTCCCTTTTGATTCTGAATTCCTGAACCTAGAATATTCTGATTATATGTCCAATGCTGGAAGACAACTTAGATATGATTTTAGTCTAATGATCCCATTTTATAGATGAGGAGACTGATGTTTCCTCTTACTTGTGGCATCTAGATGTGACCATCATAATATTCCAGATGGAAGCTGAGTCAAGGCAGAGTACAGTGGGACCATTTCCTCTTTTCATTTCAATGCTGTGAACCCCTTAATGCACCCTAAGTCAGCCACTATTTTCATTATGGCATCATTTGGAAAATCCAATAAAGCTTAAGCAAGAGTTTGTTCAGGAAGAGAATCTCCGATCTCCTCAAGTTCACATTTTCTACCTTCATTCCTACCTCCCACTTGGTCTTTCAGGGGGTCATGCTGGATGGAGGTGCTCTTCAACTTTGTCCATGCTGGATAGAGTTGCTGCTCTCAACAAATATGACCATTTTCCCTGTTTTGATATTCAGGGACAGCCCAAGAAGTATTGTCACATGTGTATGGGCTGGACAAATGAAGGACACTTCTCATAGCTTTTCATCCCCTTCAAATGTATCCCATGGAAAGTAGATGGGTTGCAGATAATACAACGGTTTACTTAAAGAACACTCAAGAATTGATATAAAAATTCATTTAATAATAACCAGAAAAGTCGCAGAATATATAAAAAACTATCAGTAATTCTATATTGCAGTGGAAAGGAAGAGGACTCATTGGCACCAGAGTTCAAACTCTTGTTAAAAGCAGCCATCATGAAAATGATTTGGTGCTCATTTAAAAAAAGGGCAGCTAGGTGGCTCAGTGCACTGAGAGCTGGGCTAGAGTTAGGATTGGGTTCAAATTTAGCCTCAGAACTTCCTAGCTGGGTGACCTGGGTCGAGTCACTTAACTCTCATTGCTTAACTGTTACCACTCTTCTGCCTTGGAATCAATACACAGTATGTGATCTAAAATGGAAGGTAAGGATTTAACAATTTCCTCGTTCATTTAGATGGATTAGGCAAATGACACAGAGCAGTAGATGACCCCAGTAGCCTAGTGCTGGATGAACTCAAAATCGCCAGCTATGGAATAAAGATTCATCAGTTAATAAAAACTGAAGAAAACACTGGAAGGTCACTTATAAGGAATTTGATTAGAATAATATTTTACAACATGAGAAGCTAAGTTCTAAATGGGTACATGATCTAGATATGAAAGGTCACAACAAGAAAACATTTCCTATCAGATCTATGGACAGAGGAAGGATTCATGACCAAACAAGAGATTGAGATCATTGAAGATAAAATGGATAATTCTGTTTATATAAAATTAAAAATGTTTTACATGGACAAAACCAATACAGCAGAGATTAACTGGGCAAAAGTCTTTGCAGCAAGTTTCTCTGGCAGACGTCTCATTTCCAAGATATGTAAGGGGTTATTTCAAAGTTAAAAGAATAAGAGCTATTCCACAGTTGGCAAAAGGGAAATTTTCAAAGGAAGAAATTCAAGATATCAACAGTCATATAAAAAAACAGTGAAAGTGCTTTTGGAAAAATGCAAATTTCTGTTATATTTTGCATCCATCATATTACCACAGAGAACAAAAAAGGAAGTGACAAATGTTGGCAGGACCTTGGGAAAAGAAATAAACTGATTTAGTACTATTGGCAGAGCTGTAAATTGGTTCAAGCATTCTGGGAAGCAGTTTGGAGCTATGCCCTCAACATCATGAAGTTTTGACCCACTGATACCACTAATGAGCTTATAAACCAAAGTGATTAACTAAAGAGAAAGAATACTCATGAATACAAAAATACTTTTTTTAGAGATGAGCAGTGCAGATTCAAATATTGTGAGTAATCCATGAGATTCATTTATTGCACTAATAAGGACCTAGCTTTATAGCAACTTTTTTTTATAATAGTAAAGAACTAGAATGAATGACATAACTACCATACATGAATACAAGGAATACCACTGCGTCATAAAAATGAACAAAGAGATTATTTCAGAGAAGTGGGAAAAATTATACAAACTAGTACAGAGCAAAAAGAGTAGAACCAGGAACAATTTACACAATGACAATCATGTTGTTAAGACAAACAATTTGGAAAGCCCTAAGGACTCTACTGTAGTCAATGCAATGATTAATCATCATTTTAGAGGACTGATGATGAAGTCTGTTCCCTACTTATTGACTGAGAGATGATGGACTTTAATGAGTCTCATGAATCATAAGTCCAGTAAGACACATATTTTGGATATGGCCATGGGAAATTTTGTATTCTTGGGCTATAAATATTTATTTGAAAAGTTTTTTTTATTTTCAAAATTTTTTTAAATCTAAAGTATTTAATATCTTTAAAACTTAAATTTAACATTATTTAAGAGGGAAAAAACGCTTTTAAGGCTATCATCATCTCTTGTCCAGAGGACATAGGGTAGGTATTTAATAAATCTTCATTGACTGAATAATACTTTGCTAAGTACAGTTGAGCTGACAACTCTTCCCAGAGCATTGCCATTCTTTAACTAACATACTTAAAGCAGATTTAAAATTTTAAATTTAAAATTAAATTTAAAAATTAAAAAAATAAAATTTTTAAATATTTAAAGATACTAAGTAAGGCATCAAATTCTGCTTCTGACATTTACTAGTTGTGTCATAAATCACTTAGCCATTCTTTGCCTCAATTACTTTATCTCTAAAGTCAAAAGAGTAATAACCATATTGCTTATCTCAAAAGGAACTAATGAGCATCAAGAAAGCTAATGCCTATATGTCACCTCCTCAAGGGCTACTGCTCGAACTCTTACTTTTGCTAGTGAGCTGAGTCTCCACTTTTTAGCTGACCTCTCTTCTCTTAAGTTCTAGGGGTCACCCTGAGGTTCACTGGGTTTTGGTATTGGTGCTTACAGGCTTTCCACTGAGGTGCTTCCCAGTGATTACTGGCTAGATTTAATTTGCTTTTAGAAAGGGTTTTTAATAAGCAAGTGGAGCAAAGGCAATTGTTACAAGAACAATCCCACCAAACTGTGGTATACACTCTTCATTTACACATATAAATGCTGAGGAATTATCTCCGGGGAGATTGGGCTCAAACTATAATAAAAGTGGTAGTGAGGCTCACCCAGAGGATATGCATATGGCAAAGGGATAATTCTCACTTCCTGGTTAATGCAAATCATTTTCTCTCCTCATGAAGTTATCTAGGTGTGATTCCTTGTTGGATTGGAAGGTCAGTAGCCTTGTTGGATCTCGAAGCTGCCTTTCCATTGGCTGTATGTGCATGGCTGCCCTGTGTGTCTTTCAGCTCCTGATGGAGATATCCACTGATGTTTCTGGGATGCTTCTTCCAGCTTCAGTAAATATTTCTCTGGATGTCTCTGGGTCTTTCACTTCTTTCAGCCTTTGGAAGTTCTCATGGTCGTAACTTGGTCTGTTCTCTGTCCAAGTATTCAGAATATTCCCTGTTTCTAGAGTAAAAGAAAAGTGACTGAGAACCACCTCCTGGACAAAATTGAGTTTGATGTGACAGCACAAATCTCAAAATCAGGGTCTGCAGACACAGCCAGCATGGTCAGAAACGCAGAGCTTTTCAGCTGGCAGATATTTATACTTTATGCAAAAGAACCAGATTACACAAATTCATCCCAGAAGGGGGGTCAGACAAGCTGGGTCTTCTTTCCCCTGGACATAAGTCACCCTAGTGAGGGCAGCCTGTCCCCTCTGTAAGAGGAGCTTCTTCTTCCATATAGAGTGATAAAGATGGTCAAGCCTAGGCTGTGCTTTTTAAAATCCAAATGAGTTATCATGGACCCATGCATTTCAAAGCATCTGGGCACATTCCAGGATGTTAAAACATGCAAAACTCTACTAGGCAAGGATATTTTGCCTATCGGAATAGGCTGGTTTTTATACATAGTCTAATTATGTCACTCCATACTTCCAGACCCAGGGAATGTCCTGTGTGACAACATCTGTTCTGATCCAATGAACTGTGCATTTCCCCCCTCTCAAATGGATGCTTGTTTGGACTGCATATTTCGATTGATTGATTCATTTGAGTTGTTTGGGTCTCCTGTAACTAATTGGGATGGGGCCCAAAGGGCATCTCCACCCTTTACATCTGCAAAATGCTTCAAAGATTTATAAACATTTTTTGGACGGATCTGGGATTTCACTGGTCTTAAGAATTCTCAGGTGAGGAAAGAATGGGCATCTGTTTAACTTCTTAGGTTGTGTAGAGTTGTCTAGGCAAATAAACGGTTAAGGGACTTGCTCACAGTCACAGCCACGATATGTCAGAAGTGGGATTCCCCTCAGCCTTATGGAATCCAAGCCTGATTCTTAATCCACTCCCCACAAATTACTCTGTTCTATATAATATCACTTACATTATTCACAGTATCCATGTGATATAGTTTGTGCAAATATTAGTGTCTCAGTTTACAAGTGAGGACAGAATTGAGGTCAGAATGTAACTGCTTAGGGGGCAGCTATCACTAAACCTAGATCTCTTTTCATTATTTTGGGTTATTTTATTTTATTTATTTTTGTTTGTTGTCTTTTTAAACTTTTTGTTTTTATCTCTTTATTGTTGTTTTTACTTTTTCTTTTTTCCTTTAAATTTTTTTTAGTTTCTCTCTCTTAGTAAATATGGCAATGTTTCTCCCCTCTCTGCTCTGCCCTTCCAAAGATGCACCTCACATATAAGAAGGTAATATAAGGGCTACAGAATGCTTCACAAATATCATCTCATCTGGTCTTCATAAGAACCCTGAGAGGTAGATACTATTAGGACTCCCATTTTGTAGATGGAGAAGTGGAAGCTCCAAGTGATGACTGACTGGCTCAGGATTGCAGAGCTGGTGAGCATTGGAGTGAAAATTCATACCCAGTTTCTTTCCAACTCCAGGTTGTCTTCCTTTTTAAAAGGAGGGAATAGAATGGATTTATTTTCTCAAAACTTTCCTTGCCAAAATGATGATATCAATACCTTCCCATTCAAGGCATTGTTGTATGGAAGGAAGAGTCCTGTGTCTGGGAATCAAAGGATATAAGAGAGAATCTTGGTGCTACTTACTTATGACCATCTGAATTTGGACAAATCATTTAATCTTCCTGAGCTTCAGTTTCCTGTTCTGTAAAATGGGATATGATGAACTAGCTGATTTCTGAGGTCCATTCCAATTCTAGAACCATGATTCAATCAGGCTATAATGAAACAGCTCTAATTTCATGCTGGATAATTCAACAAGCACTTATGGAACTGCTTCTGTGTAGCAGATACTATTCTAAGTGCTAGGTATGCAAAACTCATGAAGCTTGCCTTCTACTGGCAAGGGAATACATGGCTAAACACAAGATACTCTACCAACTTCTTTTTTATTTTAAATTATTTTTTAGAAAAATTTTCCATGGTTACATGATTCCTGTTCTTACTTTCCCCTTCACCCCCCCTTCACCCCTCCCCATAGCTGACACGCATTTCCACTGGTTTTAACATGTGTCCTCTATCAAGCCCTATTTCCATATTACTGGTAGTTGCACTGGGGTGGTTATTTCAAGTCTACATCCCCAATCATGTCTGCATCAACCCATGTGTTCAAGCAGTTGTTTTTCTTCTGTGTTCCCTCTCCTGTAGTTCTTCCTCTGAATGTGGGTAGCATCTTTTCCATAAATCCCTCAGAATTGTCCTGGGTCATTGCATTGCTGCTAGTACAGAAGTCCATTACATTCAATTTTACCACAGTGTATCAGTCTCTGTGTACAATGTTCTCCTGGATCTGCTCCTTTCACTCTGCATTATTTCCTGGAGGTCTTTCCAGTTCACATGGAATTCCTCCAGTTTATTATTCCTTTGAGTACAATAGTATTCCATCACCAACAGATACCACAATTTGTTCAGCCATTCCCCATTGAAGGGCATACCCTCGTTTTCCAGTTTTTTGCTACCACAAAAAGTGCGGCTATAAATATTTTTGTACAAGTCTTTTTATCTATGATCTCTTTGGGGTATAAACCCAGCAATGGTATGGCTGGATCAAAGGGCAGGCAGTCTTTTAGCGCTCTTTGGGCATAGTTCCAAATTGCCAACAAGAATGGTTGGATCAGTTCACAATTCCGCCAGCAATGCATTAATGTCCCAATTTTGCCACATCCCCTCCAACATTCATTGCTCTCCCCTGCTATCATTTTAGACAAAAACACATCACAGCAGCAAGAGTTAGAAAGAAAAACACCATTTAAAATCATCCTAGACAATATAAAATACTTAGGAATCTATCTACTAAAACAAACACAAGAATTATACTAACATAACTATAAAACACTTGCCAAACAATTAAAACTAGATCTAAACAATTGGAAAAACATTCATTGCTCTTGGGTAGGATGAGCTAACCTAATAAAAATGACCATTCTGCCCAAATTAATTTACTTATTTAGTGCCATATCTATCAAAGTACCAAAAAACTTTTTTTTACTGAATTAGAAAAAAACTATAACAAAGTTCACTTGGAAGAACAAAAGATCAAGAATATCAAGGGAAATAATAAAAAAATGTGAAGGAAGGTGGCCTAGCATTGCCAGATATTAAATTATACTATAAAACAGCAGTCATCAAAATGATATGGTACTGGCTAAGAGACAGATGGGAGGATCAGTGGAATAGACTTGGGGTAAGTGATGTCAGCAAGACAGTGTATGATAAAATCAAAGAGCCCAATCTTGGGGACAAAAATCTACTATTTGACAAAAACTGCTGGGAAAATTGGAAAACAATATGGGAGTGATTAAGTTTAGATCAACATCTCACATCCTACACCAAGATAAATTCAGAATGGGTGAATGACTTGAATATAAAGAAGGAAACTAAGTAAATTAAGTGAACACAGAATAGTATACTTGTCAGATCTCTGGGAAAGGAAAGCTTTTAAAACCAAGCAAGAGTTAGAAAAAATTACAAAATGTAAAATAAATAATTTTGATTATATTAAATTAAAAAGTTTTTATACAAACAAAAACAACACAACCAAAATGAGAAGGGAAACAACAAATTGGGAAAAAATCTTTATAACAAAAAACTCTGACAGGGGTCTAATTACTCAAATATACAAGAAGCTAAATCAATTGTATAAAAAAATCAAGCCAGTTCCCAATTGATAAATGGGCAAGAGACATAAATAGGCTATTTTCAGATAATGAAATCAAAAGTATCAATAAGCACATGAGAAAGTATTCTAAATCTCTAATAATTAGAGAAATGCAAATCAAAACAACTCTGAGATATCACCTTACTCTACCAACTTCTACTCATACTGACTCCATAAGTACTCAGATTGTGGCTGCTCTGTCTTTTCCTATGGTTCTGGCCCTAAATGGGTGAGGGTGGCTTTCCTCTGGCTTACATGACCCTAATGGTGTGGTTGACTTTTAAGCCAATTAGTCAACCATATTTAATTAGCTTTTATACAGGTAGAGAGCTGGTACCCAAAAAATCTGTGAGATACTTTTTCCTGACCAGTACATACAGAATTCAGGACAAAGAGGGCTCAAGTTTAGAGCATGTATGGTAAAAAGGCAAGCCACAGCTCCTTTTCTCCTCTTTGTGAGGTACTCATGAGGTTCCCTTTAGGCATGTTGGAGTTTTTCCTTTTGACTCCTTGTAGAGCTTCGAAGAGGCTTTTCCTCACTGTGTTCTGTCTCTTATTGCCATTCGTAATCAGGATACTCTTGGATGCTGCTGATGGAAAGGTCAAACTCCTCTGGATGCAACAAAACTGACAAGGTCCTTCTCTGGTCAAGTGGAGTGGGAATGGGGGAGGAGTCTGAAACTTTTTCTACTCTCCCAAAGTGATTTCCTTTTTGTGTCTTGGCTAAGGTGATACCTGCTTCTAAGCTGCTATTGTCCTCGGCCTCAGACACTTCCCAGCTGTGTGACCCTGGGCAAGTCACTTGACCCCCATTGCCTACCCTTACCAATCTTCCACCTATAAGTCAATACACAGAAGTTAAGGGTTTAAAATTTAAAAAAAAAAAAAAGACCTACTGTCCAAATTGGTTTGCCATATTGAGCATGACCCATTGTTCATGACCAAATCTCCTCAATGACATGAAAATACTTCCTGGGTAATATCACTGCTTTTCATCAAATGGTTTTCAAGGATTTCTAAGGCAGATTGAGGACTTTGGACATCCAATCTAAAACCTATAATTCAATAGAGGCTTATAAGTCTTATTCCTCTTTTTATCACACTTCTGATTCCTTTATTGACTATAAGGAGGTTTTTTTTGGGGGGGGCTGAATTTTGTATTGATTTTTTTGTTTTCCTCACAATTACATGCAAAGAGTTTCCAACATTTTCCAAAGAATGAGTCTTGAATTCTCTCCCTCCCTCCCTTTTCCTCCAACTCTCCATCCTCCTTGAGATGGAAAACAGTCTCATATAGATTTTAAACATTTTTTCCCATATTATTCCTTTTGTGGAAGGAACTCAAATAGAAAAAAAAATAAGAAGGTAAAAAAGTCTGCTTTGGTTTAGTTTTTCTTTGGAAGTAGATGGCATTTTTTCTTTTTATCATGAATACTTTGGGATAGTTTTGGATCACTATATTGCTGAGAATAGCTGTTATTCATGGTTGTTCATTGTAAAGTATTCCTGTCATTATACAGTCTTCTACTGGTTCTGCTTATTTCACTCTGCCTTGGTTCCTGTAAATCTTTCCAGGTTTTTCTGAGCTCCTTCTGCTTTTCAGTCTTATAGCACAATAGTATTCCATTATATTCATATACTCTAACTTATTCAGCCATTCCCCAATTGATGGATATCTCCTCATTTTACAAATCTTTGTTCCCCCCTAAAAAGCTGTTTTAAGCATTTCTGTACACAGAGGTTCTCCCCCATGTTTTTTTTTAAATCTTTTTGGGATACAAACTTAGTATTGATATTGCAGGGTCAGTCCAAATGGCTATCCTTAATGATCGAATCAGTTCACAACTCCAATAATGCATCTGTGTCCCTGCTTTCCCATATCCCTTCCAAATTTTCTCATTTTCCTTTTCTGTCACAATGCATAATATGATAGGTGTGGGGTGGTATCTTAGAGTTGTTTTAATTTGCACATATCTAATTAATGGTGATTTAGAGAGGTTTTTTTGTGTGACTCTTGAGAGCTTTAATTACTTTGAGAATTGCCTGTTCATATTATTTGATCATTTATCAACTGGGAAATGACTTGTATTCATATATATTTAACTCACTTCTCTATGTATTTGAGAAAAGAGGTCTTTATTAGATGGGTAAAAAAATTTTGCACCTTTCCATCCTATTTGTCTCTGACCTCTCCCTTCTCAAATTTGTCCTCTTTTCTATCAGTCCCACCCCCATCTTCTCTTATCCTCTTCTCCACCTACTTTCCTATAAGGTAAGATAGCTTTCTCTATCCAGCTGATTGTGTATGTTCTTCCTTCACTGAGCCAATTCTGATAAGAGTAAGGTGCACATGCTCTCCTCCCTACCTTCTCCACTTTCCCCTCTACTGTGAATGATCTTTCATGACTCTTATTTGCAATAATTCTCCATTCTATTTTCCCCTTACCCCTCCTTATAATGCATTCCTCTTTCTCATGCTTCAATTTAATTTAATTTTTTATAACATTTCATCATATTAAACTCAGACTCTTGCCCTTTGTCTACATATACTCCTTCTAACTGTCCTAATAATGATAACATTCTTTTGAATTCCAAGAATCATCTCCCCATGTACACAGTTTAACCTAACTGAATTAATTTTGATTTTTCTTTCCTGAGTACCTTTTTATAATTCTCTTGAGTCCTGTATTTGAGAGTCAAATTTTATATGCAGCCCTGGTCTTTTCACCAAAAATGTTTGAAAGTCCTTTCTCCCCTTGAAAGATTATGCTCCATTTTGCTGGATGATCTTGGTTGAAGACTTGGGTGCTTTGTCCTCTGGAATATCAAATTCCAGGCCTTCTGACTCTTTAATGTAGAAACCGTGAAGTCTTGTGTTATCCTGACTATGTGGCTCCACAATATTTGAATCGTTTCTTTTTGGCCACTTACAATATTTTCTCCTTGACCTGGGAGTTTGGAATTTAGCTATAATATTCCTGGGAATTATCCTTTTGGGATCTCTTTCAGGAAGTTATTGGTAGATTCTTTCCATTTCCATTTTGTCCTCTAGATCTAGAATATCAGAGCAGTTTTCCCAGATGATTTCTTTAAGGATAATGTCTAGGTTCTTTTCTTTATCATGGTTTTTAGGTAGTCTAATAATTCTTAAATGATCTCTCCTGGACTTTCCCCCCCTAGATCAGCTGTTTTTCCATTGAGATATTTCACATTTCCTTCTATTTTTTTCATTCTTTTGTCTTTGATCATTTCTTGATGTCTCATGGAGTCATTAGTTTCCACTTTTTCTAATTCTAATTTTTAAGATATGATGTTTCTGAATAAGCTTTTGAATTTCCTTTTTCATTTGGCCAATTCTACTTTATAGAGAGTTATTTTCCTCAATGGATTTTTATATCTCTTTCCCCACAGGGTCAATTCTGTCTTTCAAGAAATTTTTCTCTTTAGTTCATTGTTATATATCTTTTTTCATTTGGCCAATTCTATTTTTAAGACATTTTCTTTGGATTTTTGTGCCTCTCTTATCAACTGACCTATTCTGTTTTTCAAAGTATTAATATATTCAGTATTTTTTTATGCCCATTTACCAAACTGTTGACACTTTTTTTTCATGATTTTCTGGTATCACTTTCATTTCTTTTCCCAATTTTCCTTCTACCTCTTCTATTTAATTTTTAAATTCTTTTTGAGCTTTACCATTAGCTGTTTTTGGGCTTGAGAGTAATTCATATTTTTCTTGGCGACTTTGGATCCAGCAGCATTAATTTTGTCTTCTTCTGAGTAGGAGTCAAGCCTGTCACCAAAATAACTTTCTATGTTGAGTATCTTTGTGGTTGGTATTTTTTTGCTTGTTTTCCTACCTTTTTCTTTTCTTTTAGTTTAAAATGTGGCGAAGTGAGTACTGTGAACTTCCTTCAGAGCTGACTCTGGGCATCTGCCTGCTTTGTGTTCTTCCAAGGTGGCATGATGTAAGAATATGTGTGTTTAAAACTCTCCTGGCCTGTGCTCTGCTCTGTGAGTAACCCCAGGCACTCTTTTACCCCTTGGAACTGTGACCAGGGTCCCCTGCTTCCCTGTGGCTGCAAGTGCTTGTGTATGCTGGGGCTCCTCCTCACCCTGTGGCTGCATCCCAAGGATGCAGCCTGGTTCTGCATAAGGGCAATGGGACGAGAGTCTTGCACCCAGAAACAGCAAAGGAACCCCTGGAATCTTTGTCTGAACAGTTGTTCCTCCCCCAACTCCTTCCCAATTGTGGCTGAGAGTTCTGGAAGCCTTGATGGCTGCTTCAGCTGTGCCCAAGGGCTGTTGCCTTAGTTGTGCCTGCCCTGGCACAGCTTTGTGCTCTACCTCCACGTCGGTGCATAAAATCCCTCATGCTGGCCTTCGAAGTTGTTTTGGGCTAAAAAATTATTTCATCCTGTCTTTTTGTGAGGGATGCTGCTATAAAATCCATTTTGAGGGATTATATCATTGTTTTTTGGGGTAATGACAAAGAAATCAGGCAGGTCCCTGGTCCTTCCTCACCATCATGACTTTGCCTCCCCCAAGGAGGTTTAATGAAAGGTATCAAGGATGGAGACGGGTAAGAATTGGCTCAATGATGCCTCCCCCAACATATACAAAGTCAATGCGAAGTACTTTTGGGGAGGAAAGGAAAGTATTAGCAATTGGTAGGTATCAGGTGAGGCTTCCTGTAGGAGGTGACATTGGAGTGAGACTCGGAGGTCTCTTCTAGCTTTCTAAACCCTCCTGTGTTTACATATCATATATAGAAATAGACATAAATGACATAGACTGCATCATATAGCTACATCTACACATATTTATATGCAAATTTATATTTCTATGTAAAACTACATATTTATTGTATAATAGTTATATAAAACAGTGTATTTAATGTCAAATAAAATGCATATGTAAAACTCTAATATACACAGTACATACATGGGTAAACACGTGTGTATCCGTGTCATCCGTGGGCACCCAGAAGTGCTGCCACATCCCCTGGGAGAAGGGTCCTTGGTGGGTGTGCTCAAGGCACTGTTCGACCTCCTGCACTGGCTTTCTGGGAGATCTGACAGGGGGTCCCCCTATTGCTGAGGGAGCCACCCAGCCAGGCCGGGGCCCCTGCGTGCCAGGAGAGGAGCACAGCTGGATGGGGGGGCCCTGATGGCTTCTCTGCGGGGTGAGCTACAAACTTGAAAGAGAAGGGGGGCTCTGTGATCTTTTCATGTCCCCAAAATAGCATCTCCCTCACCAGGGGGGAAACAGGCCTTGGCTGGCACTGGGAGAAGCGCGGGGGGCCTTTGATCTGGCTGGGCTGGTCCCAGATTGGGATCTGAGGTTCATTACATGTTCCTAATGAACAGGAAGGTGCCCCGCCAAGCCTCTGCAGCCAGCACCCCCGGGGAAGGAGGGAGCATTTTCTTCCCATCTCCTTTTCCACTCCAGCCATGAAGACACTATCTTGTGGAGAGATTGCATCGGAGGCAGGGAAGCCCGAGGGCTGCCTGGCAGCTGGAGCCGGCCGAGGGCAGGGACAATATTTGAACACCAGGCAGTAAAAGTCCGTGGCCCAGGAGAGCTGCTTGTTAACTGCGATGGATCAGAGGAAGGCAAACAGGCCTGGTGCTTGGCTCCCCCTGACCAGGGTTTAATGGTGGGGATGCCCATGGAATCTGGGCCCAGCCCTGCACTCTGGTTCCTGAAGCCTGTTTGTTCTTCTCAGGTCAAACATATTTAACAGAAAACTAAACAGTGAGATCTGATGTGAAAATTCATGATAATTCAGGAAGAGCCAGAAAACAAGAAAGAAAGGGGAGGGAGAAAAGAACGAAAGAAGGAAGGGAGGAAGATAGAAAAGAATATAGAAAGATATGAGTAAAGGAAGGAAGGAAGGAAAAAAAGGAAGAGATGGGAGAGGAAGGGAAAAAGAGAGGAAGGGAGGGCGGGAGGAAAGGCGAGAATCCCACTGACCCAAGTGTGGTTTGATTTGAAGGTAGGTTAGGCACGCCAAAGAAACATATCCAAAGTGATTATGAATCCACTCAGTGATAAGCATTTATGAAATATCTTTTTAGTGCCAGGTACTGTTCAAATGGTAAGTTTTGATAATATAATCCAAGTTCTGATTATTGGCTATTGACTGGGTAGAGAGTGGAAAGGGTCCTTTATTTGGGATCAGGAAGACTTGAGTTCAGATCCTGCCTCTATCAGTTACTACCTGGCTGGTTTTGGATGAGTCATTTAACCTATTGAGACTCAATTTCCTCATCTATAAAATGAAAATGTTGGACTAAATGACTTCTAAATTCAGCTCTAAGTCTGTGGGCCCGTGGGATCCTGCCATTAAGTTCACACACATTGGAAGACACTTGTCCTATCCCCTTAGAAAAGGAAAAGATGGTTAAAGTTTCACAGAGATGAAGGCCAGAAAATAATAATATGAATATGAATGAACAACTCATGCTTTTCCATTTCACCTTGATTCAATATTCAATGCTCACTCTATGCTAGGAATTGTACTAGGATTATGAAGACCAAAATGAAGCCACCCTCGCTCTCAAGATGCTCATATTCTATTGGAGATCAAAGGCAAGATAGAGAGCCAATGGCAAAAACTTGGAGGCAGGGGTGCGTGTGAGGTGTCCAAAGAACTTTCTCCAAAAGACAAGGCAAATCTTGGTATTCCCACTTCCCAGATCAGGAAAGGGAAGCGTTTAGTGGCTAAATAGTTTGTCCATGGCCACACTTGTAGGAATGATGTCAGGATTTCAGCTCAGGTCTCTAGATGCCACATCCTTCTCTTGATCTAATACACTTTACTTTCCATCAATAAAAATGGTGCCATGTCATGGAAAGAACAATGCACTAGAAATTAAAACAACAACAGCAACAACAACAACCCTGAATTTTAGCTCTGGCTCTTCTATTCATTAGCTCTGGGAATCTGGAAAAGTCGTCTTATCCACTCTCAGGCCTCAATTTTCCTCACCTGTAAAATAAGGAATGATTTCTAAAGTCTTTTCCAATTCTAGCATTCCATCATTCACCAGGAAGTCTGGTCAGTTGCTGAAGGAGCCTGGACAGTATGTCATGTCCTTTGTTGACTACAGTTAAATTCAGCTGTCAGAGATGAAACCAGATAGTCTGAGCTTCCTGTAAGCCTCAGGGCGGAGGGAAATCAGACCCTCTGAATTCAGCCAAGAATCTCTGAGTCTAACCATAGAACAAATTTTGCCTCCTAGTTCAACGGACTTGGTAATGTTTTCACACTTTTGGGAGGTGAGAGATCAAAAATTTCAGGAAAAAGATTTTTCTTCCAGGGTAATAAAGAAAGAAAAATTTAAGTTCCTGAATTCTAAAGAACAAGTTAACCCAAGTATTTTATAATGTGAAGAGCTTTGTGATTCAGAAAGACGTTTTAATCTATCATCCTGCCTTGGACATACATAGTAGTGTGACCCCGAGCAAAGAGTCTCAGGCAGCTCCCTAAGATTAGGAATGATAGAGGAAGGAACTGTCTCATTAAATGCAGAAAGGATTATCACACTGTGGGTTCTTTGCATAGATGAAATCTTACCAAAAAAGTTATAATAATCACATTGGGAGTTCCTGAACCCCTTTCCCTGCAGTAAACAAGAACCAGAAAGAGAAAAAAAAAGCTATATAGGTGGTACTGTGGCTAGAGAGCAGACCTTTGAATTAAGACAACCAGGATGACTGACAAACTCTGGCTGTGGGGTAACCTCTAGTGCCCTGACAAATCTTTAATACTTTTTGGGCAGACTAGGGACCTTCTGAATTGGTGGAGGCAGTTTCCCCACCAGGAGTTCCCAGGACATATAAAATGAGAGGACCAAGTCCTCTTCCCCTCTCCCAAACCTCTCCCCAACAAAACAAACTCACCATTATCGGACTTTAAATTTGAAAAATGTAGTCTTTGTGCTGGCAAAGAACTGGAAATTGAAGGGATGTCCATCAATTGGGAAATGGCTAAATAAGTTGTGGCATATGATTGTGATGGAATACTATTATGCCATGAGAAATAACAAGCAGGTTAATAAAAAAATCATGGAAAGACCTACATGCAGTTACGAAAAGTGAAATGAGAGGAACCAATATTGTCTGAAGTATGATTCGTGTATGTCCACCTCCAGATGTGGAGTGATGAATAGAAACAAGTAAGACATAATTTATTCTATACATATCTTTTTGTCAAATGATGCCTTCTTTAATAGGAGTAAGGGAGAGCGTGACTAATTTAATGTAATAAATAAATCAGCAAATTTAAATTTAAAAGAAATTCATGAAGCACAATGTTGGTACAGGCCCATGTCAGCCTTCACCTGGACATCTGTAATGGCCTGCTGCCTGGTCTCCCTGCTTCTAGATTCTCCCAGCTCTTATCTATCTGCCACTGGGTGGCCAAACCGATCTTCCTAAAAGGCCATGGAGATCATCTCATCAACCCCTTAGTGGATAAATTCCACCAGATTCTTATTACTTTCAGAATCAAATGCCATGGCCTTGGACATTTGATGTCCTTTAACAACCTTCCCTCTTCTTTCCTCAACTTTCTTCTGATGCCTTCCTCACCTCCACGTATTCTGGAGGCCAGCGACATTGGCCTCTGTGGTGCTGCCCACACAAGACGCTCCATCGCCAGATGAGCATTTTCATTGCCTATTCCTCATGCTTGGAACTCTCTCCCTTCTTATGTCTGCTTTTTGGTTTCTTTCAAGTATCATCTCACTTCCCACCTTCTGCAAGAAGACTCTCACAGTCTTCCTCAACCTTAGGGACTTCTGCTGAGAAATGCCTCCAATTTATCTTGTCTATAGCCCACAAGCTTAGCTGTTTGCATGTTGTCTCCCTGATTAGACTGAAAGGCAGCGACTGTCCTTTGCTTTTTCTGTGTCCTCAGCACTTAGTTCCTGGCACATCGTAAGCATTTAATAATGTTTGTTGACCTTCCTAGAAGTGTGAAGCTTATTCAGTAGAATTTATACATTTACCAAACCTTATACAACCTAGAAGTCCACATTCACCCTAGAAGGGAGAACATCTTTCCCCCCAAGACTATATATTATTAGGCATTAAGTTTCAGGCATTGAGGCGGGGGGGGGGCAATTAGAAATGGAGTTAGAGATGTAACAGATGGAAATCAGGTGGGAAAGGGCTGACATGGTGCCTTTTCTCTCCTTCCAACTTTTCCATGGTTTAATATCCCTGAGATCATTGTAGCTGGCCACTAGGAGCTATACTGATCCACTGCTCTGGTCAAGGAATGGGGAAAAACTCTATACCCCTTCTTAGAGTGAAGCAAATGCCTTTCAAAAAAGGACTTTTTACAAGGAAGATAGTAGTAGTAGTAATAGTAGTAGGTAGTAGTAATAGTAGTAGTAGTAATAGTAATATTATTATTATTAGTAGTAGTAGTAATTATAGCTTGTGGGAGCTAAATGATCTCAGAAATGATCTCTATACCACTAGCTTCATTTGACAGGTGAGGAAAGTGAAGCCCAGAGGGTCCAAATGAATGGTCAGAGGTCACACACAGATTTCCAGACATACTTGGGACTAGAAGCAAGGTCTGCTTTAATATCTAACTACAGTTTGGCTTGGAAGAGAATTTCTCAGTTTAGTTCTACCTTACACATTTAGACTTTCTGAGGTTCCCTCTTCCTAAGATTTTCCAGCTAGGAGCAAAATATTCTGTGAATGGTCCACTTCAGGCTAGAGAAAGAAACTGTGGAACTACCAAAGATGTGTGTGTATATGAGAGTAGACCCTCAGCCATCCCAGGCACTTCTCTGCAAGCCAGGGGATCAGAGATTTAGAGCTGGCAAGATCTTAGAGATCATGTGGTCTAATCTCTTCATTTTGGCAGTGAGGAAACTGAAGCCCAGAAATATTCAGATGCTTGTCCCAAGTAGCAAGAGGCAGAGATGGGTTTTGAACCTACATTATTGGATCAATGCTTTCTTTTCTCTCCTTCTGATAGTCTCTAAGCAGGTATTAGGGTGAACTGGTCCCCTGATGGAGAAGGGAGCTTGAGCAGGTAGAATAAATGCTACTATATCATTCAGTTGGCAGAATAACGGACTTGGGATAAGGAAGATCTGAGTCAAAATTTGAGCTCAGATATTTCTTAGATGTGTGAACCTGGGCAAGTCACTTAACAGAGACATTTCTCTGTTTCCTCATCTAGAAAATGGGGATGGTAATAAAACCTCTCCTCCACAGTTGTTGTGAAGACAAAACAGGATGATATTTATAAAGTGATTTGCAAATCTCAAGGCATTCTAGAAATATTAGCTATTATCATTCCTTGGTTTTCTTGCATTTGCCAGGCAGGCTTCCTGTTGCAAGTTGGAGAATACTTAGGTTATTCTACTACTTCTTGTAGGGACAGGAAATTTCTCTAACCGTTAATAATGATTATGAAATCAAGCCTTTCTCATGTCTTCCATTGGAATGTAATGTTCCCCAATACTGGGAATCCATTTTCCTGTCAAATACTAAATTAGTCTTGCAATGGTGGACAAATCCCTTTATGGAAATATGGAATCTCAGTGTTAAACAACGCCTCAGGGGTCAATTTGTCCATCCCAGAGCCTGAACAAAGTCTGCTCTGTAACATGAGCTGAAAAATGACTTAAAAATAGCTTTAAGTAGAAGACAATTAATTGTATTGAAGATATTATTAATTGGATATTAATAAATTAATTCGAAGGAGGGAAACCCTCCTCCACCTTTGGCTGAAGACCATTGTACTTGGGACTGCTCTGATTGGTAGGGGGGAATTGTGGGTGAAAAAGTATTGACTTCATTCATTCATTTGTTCATTTATCATGGTGGGATTATTAGCAATATAAGACCATGGACAGATCATTTAATTTCACTGAGTATCAGTTGCCCCATTTATATAATGGGAATAGACTCTTCCTCAAGGCCCTGATAATTATTAGGCATTGTCTTAAGCTCACTGTATATGTCGCCCTTTTTTGTTAGGATGACTTTCCCTCCTGATATTGGGCTTAAATTGATCTTTTTGAACCTGCCACTCTTTGCTTCTGCTTCTATCCTCCAAGGCAAAGCAGATGGAGTCTAATCCCTCCTGCACACACCAGCCCTACTAGAAGCCAGTTAGCATGCCCCAGGCTCAACATCCCCAGGCCCTTTACTGGATCTTCACATATTGTGAACTCAAGACCCTTCATCATCTTGGTTCCATTCAATTCAACAGGCGTTATTAAACCTACTATGTGGTAGGAACTGGGTAAACAAATGATAATAATTTTAAAAATGTAACTTCCTGTTATTTAATTGTTTTTCAGTCATGTCAACTCTTTGTGACTCCATTTGGGATTTTCTTGGCGAAGATACTAGAGTGATTTGCCATTTTCTTCTCCTGCTCATTTTACAGATGAGGAAACTGAGACAAGCAGGGTAAAGTGACTTATCTAGGGTCATATAGTTAATAAGTGTCTGAAATCAGATTTGAACTTGTCTTCCTGATTCCAGGCCCAGCCCTCTACTCATTGTGCCACATAGCTGCCAACATTGTAATAGCAAATATTTCTATAGTGCTCTAACATTTGCTCATATTCTCTTACTTGGCATAAAGGAAAGAGCATCTATTTTTAAATCAGGAACACCTGAATTCAAATCTTCATTTATAAAACAATCTGAAAAATTACCAAGAAAAATCTAAACGAAGTCACAAAAAGTCAGACACAATTGAGTAACAGCAACCTCTTCCTTGATCATTACAGCCTTATTGTTCTTCTCATGATGTAGGATATAGTTGAGGCTGGGGGAGAGATTAAGTGATCCACCTCAAGGCCCAACTAATTTGGTTCTGAAGAGAGATTTAAACTCTTTTCCTAATTTCAAGTCTGCTGCTCTATCCACTATACCACACCGCCCCCCAAAGGCAATACTGAAAGCCACACTCTTCTGCGTATTTTCCTGTATGTATCAATGTCTTTGCTAAAATGTAGTGGTCAGGATTGACTACTAGAGTCCCTAAGGAGCTTGAGTAGGAGGAGGTCATCCTAGACACTAAGCCTCCCTTAATGGAACCCAAGATCTATTTATCTATTTTGACTTTTAGGTCAAACTAGTTAATTTAAGCCTAGAAGTCTCAGTTTTCCTCTCTCTCTCTCTCTCTCTCTTTCTCTCTCTCTCTCTCTCTCTCTCTCTCTCTCACTCCCTTCCCCTCTTCCTCTCTCAATAAAGCATTGCATTAAAAAAACTAGAAGGGATCTAAAAGATCAATCAATAATATGAAAATAAGTTTTGAATAATGATATATGTATAACCCAGTGGACTAGCTTGTCACCTCAGGGAGGGAGGAGGGAAAGAACATGAATTGTGCAATCATAGAAAAATATTCTAAACAAACTAATTAATTCTTTAAAAAATAAGAGATTGATCCAATGGATGGGTGAAGCTGGCCACCTGTTTTGTATCTCCCCTCAGCTGGAGGGCTTAATAAACTTTCTAAAACTTTAAAAAAAAATAAGAGATTGATCAAGTTCAGTCCCTTCATTTTACAGATGGGGAAACTGAGGCCCAGAGAAATTAAAGAGGTCATCTGACTACTAATGTATTTGAATGCAGATTTTCCTGACTGGAGTCCAAAACTCTACCTATTAGAAACCAAAGTATTCATTAAGCACCTACTATGTGCCAGGTACTGTGCTGAGCCTTTTACAAATAATATCTCATCTGATCTCCATACCAGCCCTGNGGGGTCAAGTGACTTGCCCAGGGTCACACAGCTGGGAAGTGTCTGAGTCCAGATTTGAACCCAGGACCTCCCATCTCTAGGCCTGGCTCTCAATCCACTGAGCTACCCAGCTGCCCCCCCCATTCATTTATCTTTATTTATTTGTTTGTTTATTCATTCATTTATCTATTTATTTATTTTCCACTTTTAATGACTGAAATGACTTCTTTTTCCATGGAGAAGAGAAGGGAGAGCCCACCTGAACCAGAGGAATGGCAAGGGGAGGAAGAGATGCAAGAACCATAAGAAAATTTTGCTAGTCCTCTAAGGTTTTTGGGGGTATAAGCCAGGGAGCAAAAGACTTAGCCCCTATATTTGGAGGTATCATCAACACATAGAAGCCAGGCCTAAGGGGACCTCCCTAGTCTTTTATCTGAGCTTCATCTGTTATGAACTTGAGACCCTTCACCATCTTGGTTCAGTTGGGCATGATTTTATCCAGGTAAATGTCCCAAGAGATCATGCATTGCCTTTTGTCTTGTGAGGGATTTAGGTAAAGTCAAAGAACCCCCAAGTAGCAGTTAATTTGATTGAGGACAGGGACTGATTGTGGTCCTCTCTTTGCATCTCCAGTGCCTAAAACAGTGTCTTATACATAGTAGGCATTCAGTGATGCTTCCTCAGTGGGATGCCAAGTCCTGAAGAGGCTGAGATCTGGATCAGTTTAGAGAATTCTCACACCTACAAAGTCACAAATGATGACAATATCAAAGAAGTTAAACTAATTATTGCTAATTCATTATATCTGATGGATGCCTGACACTTCTCAGAAACGACCACTGGTTTCATGGACTCCTCTTACAGTTGATAATAAGACGGTCACTCGGGTCAGTGTGCCCCATTCTGCTGTGGGAATGATCACAATCCTAGAACACTTTTGCTGCTTAAAAATGGGCCGATGTTTAGTTTCAGTCCTAGTAAGGATCAGTCTATCTTAGAGCTCCGAGATCACGGGATGGGGGTAAATCGCTCCCTTTATAGGGTTCCAGGTTTCCCTTCTTGTTTTCCTGTTTTACTAGGCAATTAGTCTGAGTGAGTAAAACAGAGCTCGAGGCCAAGGCCCAGAATCACTTTCTTTTCTAATAACCGGTTCTGGTTTACAGGTTTACACAGGCAATGGCCCACCATGTCTTTGAGGCTCCAGAGAGAACACAGAGGATGGGGCGACTCGTTGTTTCTATGGGGACCTGGAATCGACTCCATTTTACAAGAGTCCCTGCTCCAGGCAAGCCACCATGAATGCCAGTTTGGAGGCAAGTGGAGGGTCCTGGATGGGAGATAAATACACATCCTGGCCAATCTCGGTGTGTATGGGTGACCAAAGAAGGTGTTCTGTTAAGATCTCCACTGAATACATGATACGGCTCATGAATGGGACCCCAAACAATGGAAAGAAATGACAATAAATTATTATCTTTAGTGGACAGCTACATGATTCATAGGGTGGTAGAGTGGCCCTCTGACCAGTCTTGGAGTTAGGAAAAACTGGATTGGCACTCTAGGCAAGTCACTTCCTCTCTCTGAACTTCTCCTTTCTAGAGCAGTAAAATGGAACTAGCTGGTATTAGACCTTGCTCTAGGTCTCTGGTCCTAGCTCTCCTGTATTTCCCATCATCCCTCAGCCTGGAGGCTACAGACGAGACTCTGACCGGTGGCTCTGTGTCTAGTTCTGGGCACAACATTTTAAAAAGGCCACCGCTGAGATGTGGAGTGTTCAGAGGGGCGATTCTTAGCCTCCTATCCGTGAATCCAAGGAGTCCAGATACATTTCCAGTGGATCCTGAATTTGAAAGGGAAAAATGGCATCTTTGTTTTTAACACAATTAGGGTGTGTTTTTTTGGGTGATGCTTCGTATTTCATTGTATGCATTTAGGAATATTTGATGAGAAGGGGTCCCTAGAGTCCACCAGATTGCCAAAGGGAGCCATGACTCAAAAGGGGGAAAACTCCTGGAGTAGAAAAAGGTAACCTGGCTGATGAATGTTCCATGTAAAGGCCAGGTAAAGGAAATGGGGAGCTTCCATTCTTTTACAGAAGACTAGGAGATGGAGGGGACTTGATCACTGACTCCAAATACTTGCAGGGCTGCCTATGGAAAAGATATTAGAAGGGAGAGCTTGATAGCATAGTGGATAGAATGAAAGTCATAAGTTCTGGGTTCAAATATGGCCTCAGACACATCCTAATTGTGTGACCTGGGCAAATTGTTTAACTCCAATTGCCTAGTCCTTGTCATTCTAAAAAAAGGAAAATATATTAGATATTCTGTTTGGCCCTTGAGAGCAAAACCAGGAGCCACATATGGAAGATGCAAAAAGGCCAATTAGGCTTGATGTAAGGAAACTTCTTAACATGAGAGCTATATCCTACCGTGGAACTGATTTCCTTGGGAGGTAGTGGGAGTCTCTTGAATATTTATCTTGGGTCAAGGCCGATTCTCAGGGCACACTGATTAGAGGGAATGTTGTGGTGTTTTTGTCGTCATTGTTGTTGTTGAGGAATGATTGGCTTCGAAGGTACTAGGATCTTTCTATATCTGAGGGTCTGTGATTTTTTTTCAGTTATCTACTTAGAATCTTCATTCCTTATCTTTTTTCTTTCCCTCAACTCCCAAGATCTGAATGAATTTAGTTCTTGGCATTTTCCCACTGGGATCTCTTGGTCTTAATTTTCCCATCATACCTTAGGAATTACTGTAAGTGCAACAAAGCATAACATGAGTAAATATCTTTTTTTTCTTTTCTTTTTTTTTGCTAGCATTAAGACAGTTTTCTATAGAAGTGAGTTCCAAAAATGTGTCATCAGCTTAAAGGTAAAGAGGTGTGTGTCTCAAACGGAACATGTCTAAATCTTGTGTTTATCAATTACAAATATGCTCACAATGTACAGCAGAACAGTGCCAGAGATTTAAGACCAGAGAAGTTTTGGATGGAAGGAATGCCACAGGCTAGGATAAACAAGCGCAGATGTCTAGCAGGGGGCAATTTCTAGGATTGTTTCTGCATTTGAAGTTCCCTTATATTGGATTATCCGATAAACTTATTTTTCTTTATATTTTTATTTTAAAAGTTCATCTTAAGAGCCAGGAGAATGATGACACTTACAGGGATTTGAATGGCTTCCCCCATGACCTCAGGCAACATCTCTGTCTCACTCTTTTTTATTGACACAGCCTTGTCTATACCACTAAGATTTTCAGTGTCCAGCCTTTTCTCTCTACATAAACAGGGCCACCCAAGTCTAGTCCTTTATTACTCTTCACTTAAACTATTGTAAGAGTTTCATGATTTGTCTTCCAGCTTCCATTTTCTCCCCTCTTCAATTCATCATCCATAGAGTTCCCAAAATAATCTTTCCAAAGGGCGGAACTGAATCTGTCACTTCCCCACTCAGGAAGATTCCATGACTTTCTATTGCCTCTAAAAAAAATGCCAGTTCTTCAACTTGGCTTTGAAAGGCCTTCGCAAACTGCCTTCAGCCTAATTTTCTAGACTTGTTGCACATGACTCTCCCTTTACATGGTCTACATTCCAATAAAACTGGTTTTGTTTCCCAAACTTGGTCTTCCATGTCTCAGATTTTTTTTTTTTTACCCAAGCTATCTCCTATACGTAGAAATCACTTTCTGCACCTCTTAGGAACTTAATCATCTTTTAAGACTTGGGTGCCACTTTCAGCAATAAGTCTTTCCTTATCCTCTTGGTTATTAGTGTTTACTCTTTCCTCAAACCATCTTTATTTTTTACTTGTGATTTTCCATGCTGTATATCACATTAGCATAGAAATTCCTAATGAAAGGGATTTTTTTCTTCATACTCCCATCATTTAGCACAAAGCATTTGAACACAATATTGTTTTTCAGTTCTTTCAATCACGTCTTACTATTTGTGACCCTATTTGGAGATTTCTTGACAAAGAAACTGGAATGTATTGGCATTTCCTTCTCTAGCTCATTTTGCAGATGAGGAAACTGAAACAAGCAGGGTTAAATGATTTGCCCAAGGTCACACATCTAGTACATGTCTGAGCCTGGATTTGAACTCAGATCTTCCAGACTCCCAGCCTTTATCCACACTACTTTTTAGGTGCTTGAACATATTAGGCACCTAATAAAAATTTTTTGATTATTGTTATCATTGTTTCTTTTAAAACTTCAAACTATATTATATACTGCCTTAGAGTGCTCTATACTCATTTAATTTTTTTTTTAACCCTTAACTTCTGTGTATTGGTTCCTTGGTGGAAGAGTGGTAAGGGTGGGCAATGGGGGTCAAGTGACTTGCCCAGGGTCACACAGCCGGGAAGTGTCTGAGACCGGATTTGAACCTAGGACCTCCAGTCTCTAGGCCTGGCTCTCAATCCACTGAGCTATCCAGCTGCCCCCCACTCATTTAATTTTAAGTCTTATCTTACCATGAAGAATAGGAGACATCATGGAGAGATAATGGAAAGTATAGTTGACCTGAGTCTGCTGAACTTGAATTCCAGACTTTGGGTACACTGAAAGCTTGTAGGTTCCCAGTCCAAGCTGTCCCTGAGATCCTGGAATAATGTAATTTTCCATACCTCCAGAAAACAAAAGTAGAATTACAAAGGACACAAACTCAACTCTTGAATTTCTTCCAGAAAGTACACAGAGCCTGACTCTAACATGAAGTGTAAATTTAGAAAAAATTGGTTGGAAGAATAAACAAGCAAAAAAGAATCCTAACAAAAACTATTATGGTAACAGGGACACTAAGCACATAAACTTGGCAGAAGAGAATGACTTTAAAACATCTATATGTAGATTGAGACATATCTTTTTACAATTAAAAATTATTCTTCAGTATGGTAGGACTAGTTTACAATTCTCCCAACAATGCATTAGTGTCCCAATTTTCCTGCATCCCTTCAAGCATTTAATTCCTTTTCTGTCATGTTAGCCAGTCTGATAGGTGTGAGGTGGCATCTCAGATATATTTTAATTTGCATTCTCTAATCAGTACAGATTAAGAGGATTTTTTTCATGTAATTATTGATAAATTTGATTTCTTCTAAAAATTGCTTATTCATATGTTTTGACATTTAATCCATTTCTAGGGTTCTCTAACTATACCACTATATCATCTGCAGAGTGATAGTTCTGTTTCTTTAACCAGTTTTATACCTTCAACTGGAGAATGGCTTATACTTTTTGCAAATTTCACTCAGTTGCTATAAAATTATGTCCAAATTTTCTGTTTTCCTTTTTATTTTGGATGCAGTAGTTTTGTTTGAGCTAAAGCTTTTAAAATTTAATGTAATAAAATCTTCTCTATCTTTTGTTTGTCATAAACTTTTTCCTTATCCATAGGTCTGAGAAGTACATTTTCCCATGCTCCTCTAATTTACTTAATGATACTACCCTTTATATTTTCATTGTTTATTCATTTTGCCTAATTTCTGCCAAACTGCTTTCCAGTTTTCCCAGCAATTTTTGTCAAATAATGAGTTCTTACTCATTGTTTATTCATTTTGCCTAATTTCTGCCAAACTGCTTTCCAGTTTTCCCAGCAATTTTTGTCAAATAATGAGTTCTTACTCCCCTACTTACTTGGACCTTTGGTTTTTATCAAATGACCATAGTCATTTGCTACTGTGTTGTGTGCTTAATCTATTAAATGGACCCACCATTGCACTTCTTAGTACTAGGTTGTTTTGGTTATTATTGCTTGACAATATAGTTTGAAATCTCATACTGGTAAGCAACTTCACATTTTTCCATTGATTTCTTTAATATTCTTGGTCTTTTATTCTAACAGATTAATTTTGTTTTCTAGCTCTATAAAATAGTTCCTTGATAGTTTCATTGGCATAGTACTGGATATGTAAATTAACTTAGGTGGAAGTGTCATTTTTGCTATTTTGGCTCAGCCTACTCACGAACAATTATTATTTCTCTAATTGTTGAGCTCTTGTTTTATTTTCTGAAAATTATTGTTAATCATGTTCATATAATTTCTGGGTTTGTCTTGGCAGGTAGACTCCCATGTATTTTATATTGCCTCCAGTTATTTTAAATAGGATTTTCCTCTCTTCCTGATGAGTTTTGTTGGTACTCTATAAAAATGCTAATGATTTACATGGATTTATTTTATATTCTGCAATTTTTCTCATTGTTAATTATTTCAATTCATTTTTTAAAAAACCCTCATCTTGGTGCCTTAGAAGTATTATTCTGTCTTAGAAGTATTGGTTCCAAGGCAGAAGAGAGCTAAGGACTAGGAAATGGGGGTTAAAGTGATTCCACCATCTAGGAAGTGTCTGAGGCCAGGTTTGAAATTAGGGTTTCCCTTCTCCAGGCCTAGTTCTCTATCCACTGAGCTACTTCACTTAGTTAATTTTTAAGTTGATTTTATAGGGTTCTCTCACAATATACCACTTATCATCTATAAAGAGTGATAGTTTTGTTTCTTCTTTGTCTTATTTTATTCCTGCAATTTCTTGTTCTTGTCATTGTGATAGCTAACATTTCTAGCCCAATACTGAACAACAGTGGTGATAATGGACATCTTTCCTTTACCCCTGATCTTACTAGGAAGGTTTCAGGTTTATCCCCATAACAAGTAATGCTTGCTCTTGATATTAGATGGGTACTACTTTTCATTTTAAGAAAGACTCCACTATTCCTATGCTTTCTATTGTTTTTAATAGGAAGGGGTATTGTATTTCATCAAGTCTTTTTCTTCATCTATTAATGTAGTCATAATATTTTGCTGTTTTTCTTATTGATATGGTCAATTATTCTAATGACTTTTCTAATATTAAGCTAGCTCCCTATTCCTTATTTCAATCTCACTTGGTCATAGTATTTGATCTTTGGGTTAATTTCTGTAATCTCCTTACTAGTATTTCATTTAAAAATTTTGCCTCAATATTAAGAAAAATTGTCTACAGTTTTTTTTCCCTGTTATTGGTCTCCTTGGTTTAGATATCAAAAGTCTATTTGTGTCATAAAAGGAATTCTATAAGACTGCTTTATTTATTTTTCCAAATATCTTATATAGTATTGGGATTAATTGTTCCTATATGTTTGAAAGAATTCACTTATAAATCCATCTGGTCTTGAGAATTTTTCTTAGGGAGCTTATTGATGGCTTGTTCAGTTTCTATTTTCTAAGATAGAGCGAATTTAAATTTTGTATTTCTTCTATTAATCTGAATAGCTTACATTTTAGTAAATATTCTTCTATTTCACTTAGTATGTCAGCTTTGTTGCCATATAATTGGGTAAAATAACTCCTAATGTTTTTTTTTAAATTTCATTTTCATTAATGGTGATTTGCCATTTTTATTTTTATATTGCAATCTTGTTTTCTTCTTTATTTTTAAAAATAAAATCAAGCAATTGTTAATCTATTTGGTTATTTTAAAATAGTTTAATTATCAGTTCAATTATTTTACTTTCAATTTCATTAATCTCTCCTTTGATTTTAAGAGTTTTAATTTTGCTACTTAATCATGGTTTTAATTTATTTTTCTAGTTCTTTTTGTTGCATGTCCAATTCATTGATCTGCTTTTCTCTTTTATTGATGTTTGCATTTAGAAATATACGTTTTTCTTTAATTACTAATTAGACTGCATTAGACAATTCTCTCATTGTCATCCTATTTTATAAAAAATATATATTTTTCCTGATTGCATACAGAAACAATTTTTAACATTTGCTTTCTGAAATTTTATAACTCAAATTCTCTTCCTACCCCTTTCCCTCAACCCCTGAGGTGCAAGCAATATAAGTTATATGTGTGCTATCATGAAATCTACATTTCTATATTCATCATAGTGTGTAAAATGGTTATTATTTTCTTTAATAAAATTATTGATTGTTTCTAGATTTGTTCTTTGACACTCATTCTTTAGTTTCCAGTTAATCTCTGTTTTCATGATCCTTTACTGAAAGCAATGTTTGTTGAATTGTCTCTGAAAAGAGTATATTTAATATTTCTTCTTTTTTGTATTTGGTTGCAAGGTTTTTATACCTTAATGGTCAATTTTTGTGAAGGTGTCATGCATAGCTGATGAAAACTATGCTACTTTCTGTTCCCATTTAGTTTCCTCCAGAAGTTGATCATATTTAACTTTTCTAGGATTCTCTTCATTTCCTTAATTTCTTTCTTATTTATTTTATGGTTAGATTTCTCTATGAGAGAGGGCAAGTTGATGTCCCTCACTAGCATAGTTTTACTATCTGTATTCTCTTGTGATTCATTTAATTCTTCCTTCCACAGATGCTATGTTTATGTGTATTTAATACTGATATTATTTCAGTGTCTATGGTGCCTTTTAGCAAGATAGTTTCCCTGATTATCCCCTGTGATCATGACTGTTGTCCTTACCTTTTTTTCTTCTGTGGAAGTATAATGGATTCCATTGAAGCCTCTTAATTTAACTCAGTGTTTCTCTGATTCAAGTGTTTTTTTAAATTACTTATTGTTGGATTCTGGTTTCTAATCCATTTTGCTATTTGCTTAAGTTTATGGATGAGTTTATACTATTCACATTCATAGTTATGATTACTGTCTGTGCATTATATCTTTCCATAATCTTCTGATTATTTTTCTTTCTAGGTTGTTTGGTGGATAGAGTGCTGGGCTTATAGACAGGAAGACCTGAATTCAAAAGTGACCTCAGAAGACCAAAGATCTCTTGGATAGTAAGTTTGTGATCTCTTATAGTCCCTTTTTAACATCCCTTCCTGTCCCTTCCTCCACTTTATGGGGACCAATTGCAGTCTTTAAATTTGTTTAACACTGTCTAGGGGGCAATCAGTCACTTCTGGAGGTGCAAACCACTTAATTAAGTGGTTTGTGAACCTCCCCTACTTAGTGTTAAGTACGGTTTGCTTTTGGTTGATTAAATTTAAAAGTAGGCAAGGGGAAAGCCAGTCCCATCTTCACACTTTTACCATTACCCTGCTCCCTTCTCTTATTCTTTCCTCTCGTACTTCCCTCTTGGGTAAGATAGATTTCTACTATAAATTGTGTATGTGCATGTGAGTATGAGTGTGTGTATGTGCATGTGTGCATGTGTGTGCATGTGTATGTCTTTTTCTCCTCTTTGAATCAGTTCAGATGACAATGAAGTTCAAGCATTTGCTCTCTCTGTGGCACCTCCCCAAACCCCAACCTTGATAAAAGCTCTCAATTGAATTTCTTTTTTAATATGAGATAATTTCCCCCATTCTTTCATTTGCTTCTTGCTTCTCCCAGTGCCCTATTTCAAACTTCAGTCTTTTATGCACTACTCTTTTCAGAGGAAGTTCTGGGAGTGTGGAAGTCTTTGCTTCCGAGGTAATATGATCAGGGAAGAGGTGCTGTCACTCTTTTCCTGGTCTGCAGTCTAACCTTTATCTAGGAAAGATCACTGATCCCTTGGGATAGCAATTTGTACTGCCTCTTAGAGCCCCTGATCCCTTGGGATAGGAAATGATATTGTTCTTCAGGAATCCTGCTTCCTTGGGAATAAAAGTGATACCATTCCACAGGATGATTTATCCATTAGGACCAAAAGAGATACTGTTTTTCAGAGCTTCATCTCCCTTTTGACTGAAAGTACTTCTCTCCCCCTAAACTACAATTCGGAAGTGATTATAGGCAATGATATTGCCAGCAGCCCATCATCCTTTTAGCCAGTGCTAGTACAGGGGTTCCTTATAATCTCTTTTTGATTACTTGTTAGGATTCCTTGCTGTTGCTACTGCTGAGTTCTGACACTGGTATTTCATCCATTGTGGGCTTTGGACCAGCCTCTATCTCTGTGTCAAAGATTTTTTTCCAACCTCGTAAATTATCTTAGGATGGAATAATGTATCACTCTGACTTTTTTTTTGGTTCTGCCACTTCACAATTCTATTTGAAGCATTATTTTAACATTTGGAGGGAAAGCTTGCCTGAGTGATTTCTTTACTATCATCTGGGCTTCAACCCTGGAAGTCTGGGAACATTTATTAAACAAAAAAACTAAATGAGAAAGAACTAGATGGTCATTTGAGAAGATAAAGAGACAGACAGACAGAGACACAGAGAGACAGAGATAGAAAGACAGAGAGACAGAGAGACAGAAGACCAAAATAGAGGCAGAAAAAGAGAGATAGGGAGAATTAAGAAGTGGGGGATAGGGAGATCAGGGAAGTCCTCATGTAGGAGGTACTGAGCTGAACTCTGAAGGAAGACTGGTATTCTGAGAATGTGGAAGGAGGGTAATCCAAATCCATGGTTGGAAAGTTTAGGATGATCATTTCAAAGTCCTACATGTCCTTGGTTTTCACTAAACTGAGTAATAATGTTTCTTTGTAAAGGAATGTATGATATAGATATTTCCATAGCTCAAGGATTTGTAATTTCATCTGTAGGCCAGGACTTTCTTCCCCTCATAGATGAAATTTCTTCCATCCAGCATTACAAATGACCATGACCTCCACGGTCCTTCTTTGAGTTATAAATATGTCATTATCTTATCTCACAAGTTTATTTTTATGTTTTCTTAAAATGTAAGATTATTCTGAAATATGCAGTCTAAAGTTTTATAAACAACTAAACTTGAAAATATTTCAAGTAATAATTTGTGCCATAGGTTCATGCAGATAAAGTGGTCTTAGAATTTCTTATTCTTTTCTGTAGGACAAGAATTCAAAAGAGAAGCAAGAAACATAAATAGAAAAATGAATTGTAATGACTACTGATCAAATATCTTATGAAGAAGTCATGTGAAATACTATGAGTCCAACCATTCTGGAGGACATTTTGGAACTATGCCCAAAGGGCTTTAAAAGACTACATCCCCTTTGATCCAGCCATACTACTGTTAGGTTTGTACTCCAAAGAGATAATAAGGAAAAAGACTTGTACAAAAAAATATTTATAGCCATGTTCTTTGTGGTGGCAAAAAATTGGAAAATGAGGGGATGTCTATCGATTCGGGAATGACTGAACAAATTGTGGTATCTGATGGTGATGGAATACTATTGTGCTCAAAGGAATAATGAACTGGAGGAATTCCATGTGAACTGGAAATACCTCCAGGAATTGATACAGAGTGAAAGGAGCAGAACCAGGAGAATGTTGTACACAGAGACAGATACATTGTAGCACAATTTATTGTAATTGACTTTGCTACTAGAACAATGCAGTGACCCAGGACAATCCTGAGGGACTTGTGAGAAAGAATGTATCCACATCCAGAGAAAGAACTGTGGGAGTAGAGATGCAAAAGGAAAATATAAGATTGATAATGTGGTTTGATGGGGATATGATTGGGGTTTTGATGTTAAAAGATCACTTTACTGCAAATATGAATAATATGGAAATAGTTTTTGAACAGTATATAACCGAGTGGAATTGCTTGTTAGCTCTGGTAGGGGGGAGGTTAAGGGGGAATCATCAATCATGTAACCATGGAAAAATATTCTAAATAAAAAGAGAACAAAATACTATGAGAATTATTATTCAACAGTACAAAACTCAGTATTTTCTATGGACAATTCTGGTGGTTTGGACTAATGCTATTTCCCAAATAAGAGGTAGTGCATTAATGCAATTTTTAATGAAAAAAGGTATAGTATTTTTTAAAAAAAATAATTGGATATAATGATGTGTATTATTCCATGTCATGCCAGCCATTATTATTTATGTTTCTTTGTGAAGAACAAGGGAGAGAAAATTGGGACAGAGATGAGAAAGTAGTTTAAGACTTAAGGTAGAGGAATAAATGGGGGGAATGGAAGCAAGATGGGCTATGAAGTAGAGTGAGACACAAAAACACAGCCCAGAAACTTTATCAGATTCAGAGCTGGGAGACACTTGGATTTAAAAGCAATTCAGAGTCTACATTACAGGGAGAGTGGCAACTGAGAGAAAGAACTGGACATGAGAATAGTTGTTGAATTCATGACATTGATTGACTCAACATCACAACCAGAAGATAATGAGTTACCAGAGGATATGGGCAGAATAAGGCTGTGAAGGTATGTGCAAATGTTCACAGCTGGTCCAAGGAATGAAGAAATTAATTAATTAATTAATTAATCAAATCAACAATCATTAAATTCCTTCTTGTTATCATTGTTCTGTCATTTCATTCATGTCTGACCCTTCCTGACACCATTTGGGATTTTCTTGGCAAAGATACTAGAGTGGTTTGCCATTTCCCTTCTCTAGCTCATTTTATAGGTAAGAAAACCACAGCGAACAAGTTTAAATAACTTGCTTAATATCAAATAGCTTGTAAGTTTTTCTGAGGTCAGATTTGAACTCAAGAAGACAATTCTTCTTGACTCTAGGTCTGGTGCTCTATCCACTGTGCCACCTAGCTGTGTAAATATGTAATGTGTAAATGTGTAAAACATTATGCTAAAGACCTGGGTGAGGGAGAATGACAATTAGAGCATAATCCTTGCTTTCATGAAGAAAAATTCAAGAGGGTAGGCAAACCCTGACTTCTGTATTTTACATCTTTGACATCATTCATTTGTCTTATAAACACTCACCATGTGATCCAAAGTTTTCTTATCTTTAAAAAGGGGATGACAATAGAAGCTATCTTGCATGGCTACTGTGGGACTCAAATGCTGTAATGTAAGCAAAGCTTTTAAAAAAAATCTTAAGTTATTATATGAATATGAGCTATTATAATAAATGTGATACTCAATAATGGCCAGGTTAATTAATTATAACACATTTCTGTAGGACTTTAAGGCTTCCAAAGTGCTCTTCTCCCAGTGACACAGTGAAAAGGTCATATAATGATAGACTTAGAAATTTAAATCTGGAAAGGAGCTTAGAGTAACATGGAATCCAAACCTTTCATTTTATGGATGAGCAAATTGAGAACCAGAGAGATTAACGATTTGCCCAAGGTCATACAGCTAATAAGTATCTAAGGCAGGATTTGAGCCCAGGTCATCCTGACTCAGGTCCTGTGCCTTGTCCAATACACTCTGCTGCCTCTCATACTATGTCTGAAACTAGATCAGAAAATATGCTGACTTAACTTAGAATAATGAAGTCAGTTAGAGGTTTCAGACTTCATGGTGTCTATAATTCTCTATTGAAAGTTATTGTAATTCAATCACTCCAGATCATAGCCTCTGTCTCTTAGTAATATGTCTTTAATTGTAGTAAAACAAAACAAAACACCTGTGGTCAATCCTTAGGTGGTAATCCTCTCTGAGCTTAGATGAGCTTCTCCCTTTGATGATATATTTCGTATTTACTCATATGTTTTCCCCAATAGGATGCAAGCTTCCTGAGATGAAGTATTGCTTCATTTTTTACTTCATATTCCCACCACTTAGCAGATCATTTACTAAATACTTGTTCATCGTTTATTACATGCTATCTTACTTATTCTGTCTCTCCCTCTCCCATCATGCTAGAACTGAAGCAAAGAGGATTCAAATACAATGAGGGGCTGGAGGGAAAGTCAAGGATAAGGTCAAGGGAACAGCAGGACCTGGGCTAGTGGCATGGCTCCTTGCAGAGCTCCTGAATCTGCTTATTCTGTTCCCATTATATGCTTAGATGAAGGCAAAATTTTTCAGAAAGATTTTTTCCAGAATCAGATGACCAAGAATCATTCTGGGAAAAGAATCATAATTGGTGGTTCCAGATAATGCTAGATCCTGACTTCCAGTACCTTTGTATTTAGGGCTCACCTGGATCCTCATTTCATGCCTTGGGCCATGAGGCTCAGGGTTGGAGCTCCTCCAGAATCTTTGTTTCTCCATCTGATGAGCCAAGATACTAAAGGCATAATGGACAATTAAAACAACTCATAGTTTACATGTTTTAGAACTCCTGGGACTAGATCAATTCTAAATCTGGGATAGTATGGAGATTTAAAAAGATTAGATTGATTTGCTCTAACCCAGAAGGTAGATTTATGTATATGGTTAGGTTTTAATATGCATGAAGTTTTTGTTATTACATACTGTTATTTGCTAATTGATTCTTTATTAAGAGCAAAAACCAATAGTGAGTAGATTTCCAACATGTTTGCCTGCTTCAAGAACCCCATTATGCCAAAGTCATGTGACTGCTGTTCACTGAAATATATAGTATATCAAAGAAAGGCATGATTTCAGCAGTTTCACAAGGAACTTAGAATTTTGATTGGGAAAATGCCCCAATCCACACACCACTTGAAAATAAATTAGTGATTCTTTTTAAGGAGAGGAAAAGTTGGAGGGGGCAGATGGTAGATGACTTTTGCCCCAAGAAACACAAGTATAAACCTTTAGGTTAAGTACTGAAACATTGAAGATTGGTTATCAATGCCTCTAGCTGACCCTCAGTTTAACTTTCCAGCTTGGATGAGTTTTTTTTTTAATCCTTGTTGATAAATCCAAAATTTTTGTTTTGGCTAATCCAAATTTAGCACTGGAGAATGGATCAGGGAAAAATCATCTCCCATCAATACATAAAGGAATCAGATACATATGGGAAATAACAGAGTAAATCTTAGGTTTTAACAGATAATTCCATATTGGCCATATTCTGGGTGATCACACTGAGGCTTATACCCATTGTGGGTAATGTTAAAAAGGAATAGAGAGAGTCAGGCCTAGAGACGGGAGGTCCTGGGTTCAAACCCGGCCTCAGCCACTTCCCAGCTGTGTGACCCTGGGCAAGTCACTTGACCCCCATTGCCCACCCTTACCAATCTTCTACCTATGAGACAATACACCGAAGTACAAGGGTTTAAAAAAAAAGGAATAGAGAGACTGATAGATATATGTATGTGATGTGTATGTCTATGATCTGATCTCTTGATCTTATCTCTTGATTCTTTCTTTATCTCCTCTCTTATATTACTATTCCCTATAGATCTTCCTTCTAGATAATACAGGATGGCTGGTATGTGGATCTTAGGGATAGTATGGATGAAGGAGGGACCAAAGCCCAAGGCCTAAGCCAACTGCAGTTGGTGAAGGAGGAATATCCATTCCTCTCACATTTAGCTGTTGCTGTAATTTATCCCTCTTTTCCCTGACAGGTTTGGTTGGTTAAACCTGTCAGTGACTTCGTTCTAACAACTGCCCAGGTTGGGACCCCTTGAGAGGTTAGGTAGATGGTTAATCTCTCTAGGCCTAACCTGAGGTTGGATGGATTGTTTATAGGCTATTGATTGGCTTTGGAAATGATTGAGATCTGACTGTGTAATTAATTCTCCCTTCCTAAGGGCTGTGATAGAATAACCACTCAGGAAGGTACTTTCTGTTAAATCACTGTATTATCTATTGATGGGGAAAGGATAACAAGGTACTAGGTTTGGGGATTGGAAACCCTATTGCTATAATTTGGCTATGAGCTAATTCTTGATCAAGACTGGAGACTACTAGGCTGGTAGAGGCTTGAGGTCTTCACCCTCTCGCTATTTCTGACCTGACCTGGCCACAGCCAAGCCAGAGAATAGGGAAGGCTATTGATGTAGATATGGATTGATGATCTGTGTATTCTCTCAGCTCTACTACCAATGATATTGATGGCTCACTAGCTCTCTCAGTCAAGCATAGGATATAGATTTAGGTTCAGGCCTACCCTCTTCTTCCACCCTTCAACCAGCCTTCACTTCCTTCTTTCCAGTTCTTGATCCCAAGATGTTTGCTCAAGTCCCAGCTCTGAGTTCTGAGACCTCACAATTGTAGTTTGTAGGGGGTATTTATAGGGTGGGGGCCAACCAAAGTTTGCCCCTAGCTCATGGCATCTGGGAACATTCTGAATCTCTCAACTGCCATCCCTGTCAGTCAAGGTGGCATCCAATTTATCCCAGATTAATGGTTTTAACAGTAATCAGATACATTTGGGGAATAACAGAGTAAATCTTAGGTTTTAAAAATAATATTTGATTTTAATTTTGCTTTGGTCATAGCAGAACTGGAGAGCTGTGATCAATTTGGAATGCAATATTTTTGGGAAAAATTTTTTGATAAAAATAGAGAATAGCCAGAAGAAGGCCATTATGATCTTGAAGGACACTGAGTTATTGTCGTATGAAGACTGAAAGAATTAGGGCTGTATAATCAAGAGAAGAGAAACTTGAGGTAGAGCATCTTTGCTATCTTCAGGTGTTTGAAGGATTATATAAGAGAGTTGAAATTAGACTTGAGCTACTTGGCCTGGAAGAATGGAATTAGGCACAATGGGCGAAAGTAGCAAAAAGGCTGATTTAGACTAAGGGAGAGTTTTCCAAGGAGAATTGTCCTAAAGGGACATGGAATGCTTGCCTGGAGGAGGTAGAGTGGTTTCCCCTTCTTGACATCTTTCAGCAAAGAATGAGTGACCAGTTGGTAGGCATATGGTAGAAGGGGTTCTTCTTTTAGGTATGGGCTAGAATCCATGAGATTCCTGAACTCTGATACTTTGTGAATGCCTAAATATTCTCAAAGGGCATGGAAACTTAATAAAGTCAGAAGCCTGGTATCTGTCTCCTGGTGCCTGCAATGTATAACTTCTATTAAAAAATAGATTTTTAGAGGGGGCAGAGTCAAGATTGTGGCTTAGAAGTAGTAAAAATCAATTCCTCTGTGAAAACCTTTCCATACCAATCAAAAACAAAGAACTTCGAGGTGGGCAGGAAACCAAATCCAACAACAAGACAGAGTTTTAGGATCTTCCTGCTTCGTTTGATTAAAAGGGTCACAGAGAAGGTTGAATTCCTGGGTTTAAGGAAAATAAAGAAGGAAGGTCCCAGTGCCACTCTTCCACCTACTGTGCTGAGACTGGGGCAGTTGGTGGGATCTCAGGACAAGGGCTCCAACCAGGACAGAGTACCTTGCTACCATAACTATGCAAAGCTCAGAGCTCTGACCACAGCTGGCAAGGAGGCAGCTGAAGGAGAGAAGCAGAGAAGAGGGCAAACTCAGCCTTTGCCACCATACTGCTATCTTAGGCCTCTGCCTCTGGGAGTTTTGGCCTTAGAGGACATTCAACTGGTTTAATCCATTTTATCAATAGTGCAGAAAAGAAGCCTCTAGATGGCAGAGAAGCTCAAACTCACAGAGCTAGCAAATAACCAGAAGAACAAGTATACAGAATATACAGAAAGCCAAACTCAACAAGACAGAGCCACAGATCTCTCCTACTCGATTCAACCAGAAAAGTACACAGATCAAGTTGAATTCTTGGGTATAAGGGAAAGATCCAATACCCCTACCCCATCTACTGTGCTGAGACTCATGGTAGGAGTCAAGCTGACTGGGATCCCAGGGCAAAGGCTGCAACCATGACAAATTACTTTGGTACCACCATGGTAAGCTCAGGGCTCTGACTAGGTGACTGGCAGGGAGACAGCTGACAGAAAGGAGGAGAGAACAGAACCAAAGGCAACTACCTTCAGTCTTCTCACATTCATCTTCACCTTTGGCCGCTTCTGGCAGCTAGGGAAGATCTGTCCTCAGGCATGTTAATACAACAGGTCAGCTCATTCACACTAATTCAGTTAATCAGAGGGGAAGAGAAGAAGTCCCCTTAGGGCAGAAAAGTCCAAACTCACAGATGAAGCAAATAAACAGAGGAGCAAGAATACAGCCAGTGAGAAGGAAAAATATGAATAAACAACAGAAAAAGAAGAAATTATAATTGACAACTTCTATTCAGGTAATGAACAAAGAATAAATGGAACAGAAGAGGGCCATGAACACAAAACAAAAAACTCAGAAACTAGCAAATTGGACTCAGGCTCTGGAAGAACTCAAAAAACAATTAAAAAAAATTAAGAAAGGTTGAAGAAAATTAGGGAAAGAACTTAAACAGCAAAATAGGTCATCTGAAAACAGAGGGACATGACCTAAAACAAGAAAATAGTGTCCTAAAAGCCAAAATTGACCAGCTTGAAAACAAGGCAAAGAAAGTAAAAGATAAAAACAATGACCTACGAAGAAAAATAGATCAAAAGGAAAAGGAGGATCAAAAAGTCAGGGATGAAATTCAGTCTTTAAAAATTAGAATTCAACAATAAGAAGTGAATGACTTTACAAGGCAACAAGAATCTATAAAACAAAATCAAAAGAATGAAAAAATTGAAGAAAATATGAAACACCTCATTGATTAAAAAAAACAGAACTGGAAAAGAGATCTAGGAGAGAAAATTTAAGAATTATTGGATTACCATGGAAAATCATGACCAAAGAAAAATATTGGACATTATTCTACAGAAAATGATCGAAGAAAACTTCTGTGATATTCTTGAACAAGAGAGTAAAGTAGAGATTGAAAGAATCCATAGATCACCTCCAGCATTAAATTCCCAATTGACAATGCCCAGGAATGTTATAGCCAAATTCAAGAACTTCCAGACCAAGGAAAAGATACTACTATAAACTGCTAAAAAGAAACAATTCAGATAGCATGGAACCACATTCAAGATTACAAAGGACCAGGCTGCATCCACATTGAAGGACTGGAAAGCATGGAATATGATATTCCAGAAAGAAAGGAACTGGGTCTACAACCAAGAATCAACTGCTCAGCAAAATTGGCTATATTCTTGCAGGGGAAAGTATGATTATTTAATAAAATACAAGATTTCCAAGCATTCCTGAAGAAAAGACCAGATTTTAACAGAAAATTTGATGCTTAAATACAGAACTCAAGAGAATCACAAAAAGGTTATAAAGAAAGAAAAAATTAAGTGACTCAGTAAGGCCAAATGGCTGGTATTCCTATAAGAAAAGATGATATTGGTAACTCTTAAAAATTGTTATTATCATCAGAGTAGCAAGAAGTATACTTAGAGGGTAAAGTGATAAACTGTATAAGATGATATGTCAAAAAAAAAACTAAGGGTAATAAAAGAGGACAATACTAAGAAAAATGGGAAAAGAGATAAAATGGTATAAATATATATTTCCTAAAGAAGTTCATGGGTGTGTGTGTGGGGGAGAAGACCAATACAATGGAAGGAAGAAAGAGGTTCGTGAGAGGTAATACTTAAATCTTATGCTTATTGGAATTGGCTCAGAAAGGGAAGAACAGTCAGATCAACTAGGGCAGAGAATTGTATCATGCCCCATAGAGAAGTAGAAGGATAATAAATGGGCTTGTGAGGGGAGCAATACAAGGGAGTAAGAGGTTGGGGGATTGTTTAAAAGGCACTATAGTAAGAAGGGAATAATAAGAAGAGAAAGGAAAGGGGAGGAGACTGACTAAAAGCAAAAAGTTGGAGGGTAAAAGGGATAAGAGAAAAGGCAAAATCAAAAGAGGAAGTCAACTCACCTATAAAAAGGAAGCAGATAGCAGAATGGATTAAAAACCAGAATCCTACCATATGCTGTCTATAAGAAACATACTTGAGGCAGGTAGATATACACAGGGTAAAGGTAAGAGGGTGAAGCAGAACTTACTGGGCTGCAACTGAGAAAAAGAAGGTAGGAGTAATGATTATGATCTCTGACAAAGTTAAATTAAAAATAGATTTGATTAGGAGATAAGGAAGGTAATTACATCTTAATGAAATGCAGTATAAATAATGAGGAAATATCAATACTGAACATATATGCACCAAATGGTATAGCATTCAGATTTCTAAAGGAGAAACTAAAGGAGCTTAGGGAAGAAATAGATAGTAAAACTATACTAGTGGGGGACCTCAACCTTCCCCTATCAGAACTTGATAAATTGAACAAAAAATAAGTAAGAAAGAAGTAAGAGAAGAGAATAAAATCTTAGAAAAATTAGAGCTAATAAATATCTGGAAAAAAACAAATAGGGATAAAAAGAAATATACCTTCTTTTCAGCAGCAAATGGTAAATTTATTGATGGAGATGCTTTTTTGTAGTAATACCATGTTGTGCAACAAGAAGTGACATTTGTCCAAAATTCCTGCCCAAATTATCTTCTTGGCTTCTCATATCACTGGCTGTTTTCTTGGGGATGACCATTACTTCTTGTGGCACCTTTTTTGGCTACTGTGTTTTTTCTTGTCATAGTCCTGTACTTGTCCCAATGTGGAATCCCAGTAATCATCACTTTTGAGTTTTTCTGGCAATGACACATTCATATATATTCCCAGCTTTGAAAAGATCTCCTTGGTCTCAGGCTTCTTTTCCCAATCTGGACAGGTAGGTCTGAAGACTTTGTTCTCCAATGTCCATGGTGCTTCTGCTCGTTCCAGCTTGGTGATCACATCTGGTTTAAAAACCTGAAGCCCTTGGTCTGGGTGGTCAGGAATCCAGAGGGCATCTCCACTTCTTCCCATCTCCATGCTGCACACCTTTGGAGGTAGCCTCTTGGAGCCACTTTCTTTTCAAGCACTTGAACCCAGGTTTTCATGGTCACACCCCTCTTTCTTTGTTGTCCTCTGAATCTTCTAACTTCACTCTTGTCTAGTCTCCCCAGGCAGGAGGGTCTGGAGTGGCTCCTTTGACTTAGTTTCTAGGCTCTGTCCTTCAGCAGGGTCTCCTCCTAGGATTCATTTCTGTTCTGGAAGGGAATCCTCTGGACCTTAGCCTTCCAGTAGGGCTGGGGCCTGGTGGCATTGAAAGGCACCTTGGGAGCCACCCAAAAACCCAGAAAATGGTAAATTTAAAAAGACTGACCATGTACTAGGGCATAAAAATTTCAAACAAATGTAAGAAAGCAAAAACATTAAATGCAATTTTTCCAGATCATAATATAATAAAAATCATAATTAATAATGGCTTATGGAAAGATAATTTTAAAATTAAATTAGAACTAAATAATCTAATTCTTCAAAACTGGTGGGTCAAAGAAGAAATCAAAGAAACAATTACTGACTTCATTGAAGAGAATCACAATGAGGAAACAACATATCAAAATCTATGCGATACAGCCAAAGCAGTACTTAGGGGAAAATTTATATCCCTGAGTGCATATATCAACAAACCATAGAGGGACAAGATCAATGAATTGGGCATGCAAAGAGAACAAATTAAACATCTCCATATAAAAACTAAATTTGAAATCCTAAAAATCAAAGGAGAAATTAATAAAATTGAAAGTAAAAGAACTTTTGAGCTAATAAATTAGACTAGGATCTGGTACTTTGAAAAAAACAACAACAAATAAAATTAAGTATAGGCTAATCTAATTAAAAAAAGAAAGAAAAAAATCAAATTAACTGTATCAAAGATAAAAAGGGCAACCTCACCTCTAATGAAGAGGAAATTAAGGTAATGATCAAGAACTATCTTGCTCATTTATGTGGCGATAAATATGATAATCTAGGATAAATGGGTGAAATATTTACAAAAATACAAACTGCCTAGATTAACAAAAGAGGAAATAGAATACTTAAACAACCCCATGTCAGAAAAAGAAATTGAACAAGCCATCAAGGAACTCCCTAAGAAAAAAATCCCCAGGGCCAGATGAATTCACAAGTGAATTCTATCAAACATTTAAGGAACAACTAATCCCAATACTACACAACTATGTGACAAAATAAGCAAATAAGGAGTTTTAACAAATTTATTTTATGACACAAATATGGTATTGATTCCAAAGCCAGGCAGACCAAGAACAGAGAAAGAAAACTATAGACCAGTCTCCTTAATGAATGCAGATGCAAAAATCTTAAATAAAAAGCTAGCAAAAAAGACTACAGCAAATTATCTTGGGGATTATCCACTATGACCAGATGGGATTTATACCAGGAATGCAAGGGTGGTTTAAGGGATATTAGGAAATTTTAGGAAAATTATCCACATAATTGATCATAACAACAAGCAAAGCAACAGAAGTCACATGATTCTTTCAATAGATACAAAAAAAGTCTTTGACATAATACAATACCCATTCCTATTCAAAATACTAGAAAGTATAGGAATTGATGGGTCTTTCCTCAAAATAATAAACAGTATATATTTAAAATCATCAGTAAGCATCATCTGCAATGGCAACAAGTTAGAAGCCTTCCTAATAAGATCAGGACTGAAGCAAAGATGCCCATTATCATTTCTATTATTTAACATTGTACTAGAAATGCTAGCTGTAGCAATTAGAGAAGAAAAATAAATTGAAGGGATTAAAGTAGGCAATGAAGAGACTAAAGTATCTTTCTTTGCAGATGATATGATGATCTACTTAAAGAATCCTAGAGAATCAACTAAAAAGCTAGTGGTAATAATCAACAACTTTAGCAAAGTTGCAGGATACAAAATAAACCCACAAAAATCATTAGCATTTCTATATATTTTCAACACAACTCAGCAGCAAGAGTTAGAAAGAGAAATTCCATTTAAAAATCACCCTAGACCAGTGATGGGCAAACTTTTTAAAGAGGGGGCCAAAGGAAAGGAAATGCTCATCTGTCAGTCTGTTTCTAAGGCAACTCTTTCAAAGTTTCATTGTATTATATCCTACTCATTGTATTCATCACATTAGGAATAATGTCATGAGGCCGGAGAGAACATTTAGGGGGCTGCATCTGGCCCTTGGGCCATAGTTTGCCCATCACTACCCTAGAAAATATAACATATTTAGGAATCTATTTGCCAAGACAAACGTAGGAATTGTAGGAACACAACTACAAAACACTTTCCACACAATTAAAACCAGATCTAAATAATTGGAAAACCATCAATTGCTCATGGGTAGGACGAGCTAATATAATAAAAATGACAACCCAAATTAATTTACTTATTCAGTGCCATACCTATCATACTATCAAGAAACTTTTTTATAGACTTAGAAAAATTATGACAATTCATTTGGAATAACAAAATATCAAGAATATCAAGGGAAATTAAAAAATGTGAAGGATGGAGGCCTAGTAGTACCAGATATTAACTATACTATAAAGTGGTGATTATCAAAACAATATGGTACTGGGGCAGCTGGGTAGCTCAGTGGATTGAGAGTCAGGCCTAGAGACAGGAGGTCCTAGGTTCAAATCTGGCCTCAGACACTTCCCAGCTGTGTGACCCTGGGCAAGTCACTTGACCCCCATTGCCCACCCTTACCACTCTTCCACCAAGGAACCAATACACAGAAGTTAAGGGTTAAAAAAAAAAACAATATGATACTGACTAAGAGAAAGAAGTGAGGATCAATGGGATACACTTGGGGTAAATGACCTCAGCAAGATACTCTACGATAAACCCAAAGATCCCAGTTTTTGGGACAAAACCCCACTATTTGACAAAAACTGTTAGGAAAATTGGAAAACAGTAGGGGAGTGATTAGGTTAAATGAACATCTCACACCATATACCAAGATAAATTCAAAATGGGTAAATGACTTAAATATAAAGAGGGGAATTATAAGTAAATTAGGTGAACATAATACCTGTCAGATCTATGGGAAGGGAAAGATTTTAAGACCAAGCAAGAGATAGAGAATATTACAAATGTAAAATGAATAATTTTGATTGTTCAATTAAAATGTTTTTGTACAAATAAAACCAATGCAACCAAAATTAGAAGGGAAGTAACAAATTGGAGAAAAAAATTTATAACAAATACCTCTGACAAAGGTCTAATTTCTCTAATTTATAAAGGACCTAAGTCAATTATACAAAAAATCAATCCTAAGTAATATGATAAAACTTATCTCCCTCTCTTCCCTTCCCCCTCCCAGTGCTGGCAGGTAATTCAATCTGGATTATACATGTATTATCATGTAAAACATATTTCCATATTGTTCATTTTTGTGAGTAATCTTACAAAACCAAAACCTCAAAACATAAACCCAAATAAACAAATGAAAAAATCATACGTTTTCATCTGCATTCTGACTCCAACAGTTATTTCTCTGGAGGTGGATAGCATTCCTTGTCTTAAGTCCTTCAGAATTGTCCTGGATCATTGTATTGCTGCTAATAGCTAAGTCTATCACAGTTGATCATTCCATAATAATGTTGTTACTGTGTACAGTGTTTTCCTGGTTCTGCTTATTTCATTCTACATCAGTTCATGTAGGTCTTTATAGCTCTTTCTGAAATCATCCTGATCATCTTGCCATTCATTTTTCCAGCTTTGAGTTCCTTCTCTTCTCAAATTTCCTTGTATTTATTTTATACCTGCTTATATTCATATATGTTGTTCCTGACAGAATGTAAGCTCTTTGAGGGCAGGTTTCACTTTTTTTTCTTTGTATCTTCAGTGCCTACTCTGGTTCCTGGCACATGTTTAGTTACAACTACATTGAAACAAACTTTAGTCAGAGCCTGTGGTGTGTGTTTGTGTGTATGCATGTATGCATGTGTGGGAGGAATATTACACATTTGAAATCTTTATGGGGTATCATTGCATATCAAATAAATAACATTTTAGCATTTCTGCTTTCCCACTTTATACAGATGGAGTGCTTTTCTACCTCTTTAATTAAGCTCAACATTATCCCATTGTGGTAATGCCGTAGGTGAAACAAACTCCTGAAGCCGTCTTACAAACTCTGGATGGAGGTGGTACCTCATCTTGTATAGATGTCAACATGTCATTAATCTGTGATAACATTGGAGGTGAAGATTCTATCCACAGAGGCAAATCTTAAGCTATCCCCTTCTTATAGTCATATAGAGAATGACTTGAGGTTGAGAGAAGTTATTTGACTTGGCTAAGGTCATGAAGCTAGTAAACATCAAAGGCAGGAGTTGAAATCTTCTTGAATCCAAGGCTAATGCACTATACAATATAATATTCTAGCTCTCCATTGTATAGACATCTTGGAAAAGTGAACAAGTTGGTATCAGAAATAATAATAATACCATCCAGGATCCTGAATTTTTATGAACAAGCATTGAGTTAAAAAAACAGGCTATAAATCATCAGAAAAGTCAAAAATATTTTTGAGAGTATAATTGTGGGATAGGAATGATGATGGAAGGATTCCCAGCAAATGTCTGTGTTTACAGAAATATGGTTAAAGATGTTGTTTCCTTGTGTTATGTTTTCTGTCTTCTATGCCTTTTGGCTTGTTGAATGGTTTCTAAGAACACTATTCAAAACCCAGCAATTGCCATAGTGAATGATGCACATTTCAACATCCGTGAGAAGTGAGGGGATAGTGTATGGTTGGTCTCCAGCTCCTGGAGAACAATTACTGAGCTCATTTAAACCAGTCATTGGCTCCTGCAATTCTTCAATGCCATCCATTTTCATGATTTCTTGGGGCAAGGTTCTCTTTACTCCTACTGGAGGCTTTTTTGGCTATGCTATTCATGACATCTGTCATCAGTGCATCAGGTGTCAATAATACATTCTCGTCTACACAAAAATGAGCAAAGTTTCTGATTGATGAAAAATGATGACTGCAATATTTAGAAATAATGATACCTTATGTTTTTTATAGAACTGAACATACCAAAGAATGTGCTGGGCTTTATACCTTTAATAAAATTATATATTGTACCAAAAAGAATCTGTTGACAGATGTATTGGCAATCAGCCACTAACCCAAGGCAAAAGAAATACCAGTTAAGTTGGCTGGAGCCAGTTGGTGATTCCAGGAATAGTGTATTCCTGTGATTCTGCATTTCAAAAGCATCTTTTTATGTGTAATTACCTCAAAGCAGTGGAACTCCCAAAGGAGATGGGAGGCTGCTCTTTTTAGTGATTGGTATAGTCTCAATAATAAGATCATTTAGCATTATTAAATCCTTATTTTGTGAATATTGGCACCACTAACACTCAGGAAAGGGAACAGAAATAAAAAGTGTTCCTTTTCTTTAGCCATGCATTTAATATAGTAAAAAAAATGACTTGGCTAAGCTTCCCTTGGTAGAAGTGAGTTTGGCTCTGAAGTTGTCTTTCTGACCCTTCTCTGATCTAAGGACTGTCTCGGTAGGGAGGGATACTGTACAAACCCGAGCAATGCTTTTGGTCTTGGAAATTGGAATGTGAACATTTGAAGTAGATATGAATGTGGATGCCCTAGGGGCATCGATGGAAACTTAGAACAGAAGCATGTGGGAATTTTAGACATTTGTTTGCATGGGGCCTGAAGCCAAATTCAAGTTCTTCAACCACAGTCTCCTATTGCTGAGGGGAGCTCTTCCTTCCCTAAGCAGTGTGAAACTAGAGTCTAGCTTTATCACCACACCAGGAAGACTTCCTGGTAGAACCAACTTGGAGACTTGCCTTGAGGGAATCTCAAATGAGAAACTTCCTAAATTCAGTGAGTTAGTTCCCTTGTACAGAGAGAAGTTCCTGATTTACCACAATCCTTAGAGCAACAGGATGAAAAGCCATAGAGTTTTTGTAGAGTATCCTATTTGGAGAGCAAAACCAGCAAGTGTTTCAGACAGCTCCGTTGTGATAAGAACTGGTTTCCTTGTTGAGCAGGCACCAACATATATTTCCCATCTAGAGGTTACCGAAGGACAGTCTGAGTCTTGGAGAGTCTATATAGTACTCTGTGACAAAGTGAGTTCGGTGGAATGGCAAGGTGGTTGTAACAACAAGAGCCAGAGTTTATATAGCATTTTACAGATTGCAAAGCACTTCACGTGAGTTTTCATTTGATCATCACAACATCTCTTGAGAGATGGGTGCTGTTATTGTTCTCATTGTACAGATGGAAAAACTGTGGCTGAGAGGGGTTAAGTAAGTTCAGGACCACATGTGCCAGAGGTAGGAACTGAACTCAGATCTTTTTGACTTCAGCAATAGCATTTCATGAATTGTTGTCTAGCTCTGGAAAAGCAACTCCAAGTGGTGATCTCTTTCTGAGAGGGTTGATGGGACACTCAAGTGCTTCCTGTTTCTGTATCTATTCATCAGCACCTATAAGGACCTAACATCTTCTGTAAGTTCTGAAGAGTAAAATGAAGGGTCTCCCACATCCATGTTCCATCTTATGTAATGAATCCATATGTAGGAGCTGGGAGACTTCTTTTTACTAACATTCGGGGAAACATAGATCCAAGTTATCCATAAGATTTATTTTGGAGATTTCATTGAATTAATTCCACTTAGGGACAAAGACGAATAAGATCATCTAGGTGTTATAGGGGTGCAAATGGTGGACCCCTGGGTTCAGGAAGGAAACCTTTCTCAAGAATGAGAGGACTCCAAGCTTAGCTTAAAAGTAAAAAGAAAGATTTATTAGTAAGATAAGATCAATGGCCAGCAAGACAGCATGTGTGGAACCCTGGGGGGTTGCCCACCATAAAATGGCACGGCAGCATGAGTGGAGCAACTGTTGGGGGTTGCTCCCTGGATGCCCCAGTTCAGGGGTTTTTGTGTCCTTTTCAAGAGTGTGGATGTGACTTCTTGCACTCAGGCATTTCTTTGGGTGGAGAGGGTCTGTCTAGGATCCTCAGGGCTTAGGCTATCAAGGTGTGGCCTGGAGGTGTATCTCTTTTGTCTATCTCAACCTAAAGCAGTGGTTCCCAAACTTTTTTGGTCTACCACCCCCTTTCCAGAAAAAATATTACTTAGCCCCTTAGAAATTAATTTTTAAAAAAATTTAATAGCAATTAACAGGAAAGATAAATGCACCTGTGGTCATCACTGCTCTCCTGGATCACTGCAGCACCCACCAGGGGGCGGTAGCACCCACTTTGGGAATCACTGATCTAAAGGATGTCCAAGGATAATGGTCTTTGCTTAGGGAGTCACAAGGGCAGGAAGGGGGAAGGGAATTTCCCTGTTCAAAGCCTGCCTGAGTTAAGGGTACAGGGTCCCAGCCAATGGCACAATGCCCATGTCATAGGGTCTCAGCTGATAGAATTGGACATCCTCTCAGTGACCCACAGAATGGTTTGTTGAACTTAAATCAACAAATTTCCACTAAAGTCTTCCTCTGATATCTCCTTGTGGTGGGGAGGTGACTGGGGTTTTCAAAAATTATTGTCAATAGGTTCGATTTTGAGCCAAGGGAATGGGATGTATTTCTGATGTTCAAAGACAAGTTTGACTAAGTTCAGATGAATTTTTCAGAGAGAGACTCTTAAAGACATTCTAATGAATTATAGAAAGTTGTAATCTGCCTCAGCTGATGGGGGGAGACCTACACATGAAATCACAGAATCTTGATATGCTAGAGGAGTAACTGAAACACAATAACCAGGTGTCAGTGGGTTAACCTAAGCACTTATTCTCACTTTATAATCTTATCCATGGACTGAATGTGTGTTTTAAGATCCAAATAACTGACTACCAATTTTTTGGAACATAACCTGTCGGATCTTTGGCAGTACTGTATAGGAGTCAGCAGTATAGCAACATATTCAGGAAGGCATGCGGTGTCTGAGTCCTGGCAAATAGATCATCTATTGCGCTGAGAGGGTTTAAGTGACTTGTCTAAAACAAGTGGAACAAATAAATCTTTGCTATGACAGGGCTCCATTATCATATGTCACTCCAGGTAGATCCCACTCTAGAAATTGCCACAATTATGGGAACTCAATAGGAACACAAAATTAAAAAAACCACAGCAATCTCAATCATAAATCTGTATAGTAGGGAATAAAATACTAAGTTGTTGTCAGGGAAGCTTTGTTTAAAACCCTAAGAGTTTATAAATATGGTAAATATTTATTTATACATATGTGTCATGAAAGCTTGTAAATATTATAAACATCTTAAGCGTTTAAGTGTTTTTAAATGTTCTATCAATAAAAATTCAAGAACTGTGGGAGCCAAAATGGTGGAGAAGGTACAAGGTTCTAATAGATTTCTATCAAATTACCCTCCAAAAAGCAATGATATAGTGCTTCAAAATGAATTCGGGAGCAGCATAACACATAAAAAGACAAAAGGAAGTAATTTTTCAATCCATAACAACTTATAAGACCTGCATGAAGGATCTAGTGAACCTGGATGGAGGTAGGGCTCCCTGAGGTAACAGATCTTGGTCTCAACAGATGTAGCAGTCAAGGCTTCTGGAACTCTCAGCGACAGATAGTAAGAGGGGGTCAGGCAACTGCTCAGACAAAGATTACAGGGGTTCCTTTGCTGCTCTGGGTGCAAGACTCTTGTCTTCTTGCCCATATGCAGAACCAAGTAACAGTCCTGGGGCACAGTTATAGGGGGAGGAGCACCAGCATACACCAGCACTTGTATGTGCTTGCATGCACAGCACTTGTATAGACAGGGAAGCAGGGGACCCTAGTACCAATTTCAAGGGGGAAAAGAGTGTTTGGGGTTACTCACAGACCAGTGCAGGCCAGGAGAGTGTTAAACACACCTCTCCTTACATCATACCCCCTTGGAAGAACTGAAAGCAGAGAGATCCCTAGAGTCAACTCTGAAGGCAGCTGCTCAAAGAATCTGAAATGGAATAGAACTCCCTTCACTAAAATTGTAGAGTCTAACTTTAACAATTTTTTTTAAACTAAAAGAAAAGAAAAAGAGAGGAAAACGAGAAATCAGCAACAACAACAAAAAGAAACTCAACATAGAAATTTATTTTGGTGATAGGGTAGACTCAAACTCAGAAGACAACAAAGTCAAAACTGCAGCATCCAAAGCCACCAAGAAAAATATGAATTGCTCTCAAGTCCAAAAAGAGTTCATGGCAGAGCTCACAAAGGATTTAAAAAGTCAAATAGGAGAGGTAGAAGGAAAATTGGGAAAAGAAATGAGAATGATACAGGAAAATCATGAAAAGAGAGTCAACAGTTTGGTAAAGGAGGAAAAAAATACTGAATAATACCTTAAAAAAACAGAATAGGTCAATTGGTAAAACAGGCACAAAAATTCAAATATGAGAATACTGTAAAAACAGAATTGGTTAAATGGAAAAAGGATATATAACAATACACTGAATAGAAAAACTTAAAAAAAATATAACCCTTACCTTCTGTCTTAGAATCAATACTGTATATTGGTTCCAAGTCAGAAAGAGTGGCAAGGGCTAGGCAATAGGGCTTAAGTGACTTGCCCAGGGTCACACAGCCAGAAAGTGTCTGAGGTTAGTTCTGAATCTAGGACCTCCTGTCTCTCTAGGTCTGGCTCTCCATCCACTGAGTCACCCAGTTGCCCCTAGAAAAAAAAAACTTTTTGAAAGACAAAATTGGTCATTTGGGAAAAGAGATACAAAAATTCATTTGAGGAAAAGAACTCTTTATAAAATAGAACTGTACAAATAGAAAAGGAGGTACAAATGCTCCCTCAAGAAAATCATGCCTTAAAAATTAGAATTGGGAAAAGTGGAATCTAATGACTTCACAAGACATCAAGAAACAATTGAAGTCAAAAGAACAAAAACATAGAAGGAAATATGAACTAACTCATGGGAAATGCAAATGACCTGGAAAATAAATCTGGGAGAGATAATTTAAGAATTATTGGACTATCTAAATCCACATATAAAAGGAGCTTAGACATTATCTTTCAAAAAACCATCAAGGAAGACTGCTTTGATATTCCAGAACCTGAGGACAAAATAAGAATAGAAAGAATCTATCAATCATCTCCTGAGATCCCAAATGGAAAACTCCCAGGAATATTATAGCCAAATTCCCAAATTCTCGGGTTAAGGAGAAAATATTACAGGTAGGCAAATAGAAATAATTCAAACATTATGGAGCCACACAGTCAGGATAACACAAGACTACACAGCTTCTACATTAAAGAGTCAGAGGGCCTGGATATGGTATTACAGAAGGCAAAGGAGCTAGGACTTCAACCAAGAATTACTCAGCAAAACTGAGAAAAATCCTTTAAGGGGGGGAAAAGGACATATTTAATGAAATAGAGGACTTTCAAATATTCCTGATGAAAATACCAGAACTGAATGGAAAATTTGACTCATAAAAATAAGACTCAAGAGAATCATATAAAGGTACACAAGAAAGAGAAATCAAAAGTCATTTAATAAGGTTAAATTGTATGCATCCCTACACGGGTAGCTGATTCTTATAAATGCCAAAGAACTTTTTTCATTATCAGGGCATTTAAAAGGAGTATACATAGACAGTGGGTTAGGATGTGAGTTGAATGTGATGGGATGTTATAAAAAATAAAATAAAATTAAGGCACGAGAAAGGAATGCATTAGGAGGAAGTGGAAGGAACTAATAGAATGGGACAAATTATTGCACATGAAAGGGCATTCACAGTGGAGGGGAAGATGGGAAAGGTGGGGAGGGGAGCTTTGAAAACTTCCTCTCATCACAATTGGCTCAATGAGGGAAGAACATACATAATCAGTTGGGTATGGAAAACTATCTTATCCTACAGGAAAATAGGAGGGGGAGGGGATTGAGAAGGACGGTAGGGCTAATAGAAAAGAGGACAAATTGGGGAAGGTGGAGGTTAGAAACTAAATGGGTAAATAGGATGGAAAATAATTTTTTACAAGTCTCGCTAATAAAGGCCTCATTTCTCAAATATTCAGAGAAATGAATTGAATATACAATAATATAAGACATTCTCCAGTTGATTAGTGGTCAAAGACATACACAGGCAGTTCTTGAACAATATAATTAAAGCTCTTGAAAGTCATGCAAAAAAAAAATCTCTAAATCATTATTAATTAGAGAAACGCAGATTAAAACTACTCTGAGGTACCATCCCGCACCTATCAGACTGTCTATTATGATAGAAAAGGAAAATGACAAAACTTGGAGGAGATAAGGGAAAGCTGGGACATGAATGCATTGTGGGGGGAGTTGTGAACTAATTCAATCATTCTGGGTAGCAATTTGGACCTATATCCAAATCTCTATAAAACAGTTCCCTTTAACCCTGACATGCCATTACTATGTTTGTATCCTAAAGAAAATTAAAAAAAAACAAAAAAGGGGAAGAATCTATATGAACAAAAATATTTAAAATGGCTCTTTATAGGGGGACAAAGATTTGGAAAGTGAGGGGATACTCATCAATTGGGGAATGGCGGGGTAAGTTAGAATATATGGTTGCAATAGGATACTATTGTTCTATAAGAAATGATACGTAGGTGGAGCCCAAAGAAAACTGGAAAGACCAATACAAATTGAAGCAAAGTGAAATAAGCAGAATTATGAGGATATTGTATAGTAACAGGAATACTTTACAATGAATGACTGTAAATAATAGCTATTCTTAGCAATACAATGATCCAAAACTTTCCCAAAAGACTCATGATAAAAATGCCATCTACTTCCAGAAAGAAAAGAACTGAATTTGAGTCTGACCAAAGCAAATACTTTTTGCTTTCTTAATGTTTCTATTTGTTTCCTTCCACAGAAAGATTAATATGGAAAAAATGTTTTATATGATTGTACATGTAAAATCTACATGAGATTGTTTAACATCTCAAGGTGGATGGGGATTTGGGGAAATGGGAGTGGGGGGAGAATTTGAGAATCAATATTCTTTAAAAAATGTTGGAAACTTTTTATATGTAATTGTGGGAAGATAAAATATAAAATAAAAATATTTTACAGACCATATCTCAGGTGTAAGAAATAAAAGAGGGCAGAGATTTTGGAAATGAACAGAAAATTCATAGTATAATCAGTACTTTTTTCATAAAAGGAATCAGGAGATATTGGCAAAAAATGGTATCTGAAAAATTAAAGTGACTGTATCTTGTCAGAGAGGAAAAGACAGATGACTTTGGGTCATTTTTAAATCAGCTATCTATACAACTGTCAGATCACTGACATAGAATAAATATCAAAATCAAAACTGAATTTGAAGAATAAAAATGAGAAGTAATTATAATAATTCCAAATTAAAATTGAGACCTATTGACACTGAAAAATGAGCAATGTACAAAAGAAGAGATATCAACAAATATATCTTCATTTCATGAAGAAATTTATCTTATGTAATTCAATTACCCCAATAAGGGAACCAAAGGAGCAAAAGAAATCATACAGTAGGAAAACAAAGAATAAGATTACTTACAATATCATCTACTTTGTAAAATCCTATGAATGAAAATTTTAGAAGGTTATGGACAGTATTGCTCCAAAAAATATGTAGGCATTGAAAACAAGCTTATAGAAAGCTTGGAGAGGGATTATAATGGGCTAGATCACCCCCCAATCTTTTAAATATGCAATTGGAAGTAAAATGACACACAAGTGAAAAGCAGAAAAGAGCTCTCAAGATATCTAATAAACCATTTACTCAATCAATGACAGAGCAGCTTTTGTATTTTTTAAAGTTTTTCTTGAACTAAATGAAGAGGTAGAAATGGAAATGAAGAAGACAAAGCTAGGAAGTCATTAGATGGGACCAAATAAAAACAAAGGTGAAGCATCCCATATGCAACACAATTTCTATGGTAGTGAGGGATCATTTTTCAACACTATGAAAGAGAAGGGACTACCAAATTCTCAATAATAAAAGCAAAGTTTTTCAGCATTGATTAAGAAAATGTCATGAACTCTTATCCAAATTCCCACTTTCCCATTTCTATGAAATCTATACTAGACTAATCTATACACATACCAGTGGAATTTGCAATGAAGGAATAAGAAGGAAAAAAGGATTTTGTGCTTTCATAGGAAGCAAGATTTTTTTTCCCTTGAGTTTTCTGCTTTTGTAATGGCTGGTCCATAGGTCTACTCAGTGCTAAGAGATACTTTTTGGAGTTACACTGAGTAAGGGTTCTGATTCATTTCTTTATTTTGAATGTGACAGGTTGTGGTGTAATGGAAAGAAATGGACTCTAGAATTATTTCCTGATTATGGGATGAATGTAATTGATCTTATAGGCTGAAGATGAGAATGGGGAGTTAACAATAAGCTAATATGAGATAGTTTATAGAGAGAGGATGGGGGAAATCCTGAACTATTACAATAGTCTACTGGTGGGTTGGTCTGCCTTAAATGTGTTCCCACAACAATCTATCCTCTATCAAGCCACTAAAATGATTTTCCTAAAGCATAAATCTTATCCTACTCCTAAACCTCCTTCTCAGTAGACTCTGTTGGCTTTCTTATAGCCTCCAGGATTAAATACATAATGCTATTTGGCATTCAAAGCCTCCCACAATCTAGCTCCTTCCTATCTTTCTACTCCTGTACATGCACTGTGTGATGTTCAGTAACTGTTCAGGTCTTTTGGTGGTTTCATGAACAAAACAGTTTATCTCAAGAGATGCCAAGATATTTTCTGTGCCTGGCCATCATTCCTGGCCATTTCTTTCCTCTGCTCTGGCTATTCACTTCCCTAGCTTTTCAAACTAAAATCCCTCCTTTTACTCAAGCCATCCTCAACACTGCTTAATTCTTGTGCCTTCCCTTTCTTAATTATTTCCTATTTATACTGCCTATGATTTGCTTTGCATATATTTGCTTGCTAGTTATCTCCCTCACTAGTTTGTAAGCTCCTTGAAGGCAGGAATTACCTTTTGTTCCCCTTTTATTTATTCTCAGTAATTAGCACAGTGACTGGCACATAGTACATAGTAGATGCTTACCAAATGTTTACTGAGTGATTGATTGAGAAAGGAGAGGAGAGGTCAAGAGGCGGCCAGATTCTAGAACTGTTTCATCTAGAAGTAATGGATGCTCCAATTGCTGATGAAGAGTAAATCAAGCTAGGCAGGAAGATAGTTTGGAAACTGAGAATTAGAATGAAATAGATTGGATTCAATGTCACATCCACCGGGGTGTGTTGGTCAACTCAAGTACAATGTGGTTGAATGCAGTTTTGCAAAAGAAATATTTGTTCCACAAAAGCTGCACTCAACAAGAGATTTTTATCAATAGTTCTTGCGTCAGGAGGAGGACAGGGAAGATTTAATTTCTAGTTGTATTATCTCAGGCTCATGGGCTTTTCTTTCTTGGATGCATCCTTGGAAGGTTTCTAGAAGTGGATGCTGACTCTTCCCCCACAGATGTTGAGTGCATTGGTAGGATGTGACCTAGGGTTATGTGTGATTTGCTTTCATATATAAGTACTTGTGATGTGATCATCATTTATTTTTGTTGTTCAAATGTTTTCAGTCACATTTGGTGGTTCTGAACACTACATGGGATTTTCTTGGCTCAAATTCTTAAGTGGTTTGCCATTTCCTTCTCCAGATCAGGAAACAGAGCCAAACAGATTCAGGACTTGTCTAGGATCACACAGCTGGTTAGTATCCAAGGCTAGATTTCCACTCAGGAAGATGAGTCTCCCCGACTCCAGGTCCAGTGCTTTCCTCACCGTGCCACCTAGCTGCCCGTATGTATTGCTACGTAAATAGTTATGTTTCTGCTCCAAAAGTGTCATCATTGGGACCGGCTATTTTGTATGAATGAAAAAGCATTCCTGGAGGATTGGAAATTTGATTAGTGAGTCCAAGGAGTATATTCCCTAACAAAAGGGTCACTCCTAGCACACCCAGAGAGTTTGAACTTAACTGTGTGGTGATGGTTCTTCTTGGAGAATCTACACCTTCCAGTGTGATAGCCGGTTGGAGTGGTCAAGCGAGCTCAGAATGAATGGATGTTTGTTTACACAGCCAGCATGAGGGGTTAGTCAGAGTGGCCATCCAATGGACATTCATTACCCTGCTATTGACCACATATCAAAGGCAGAATTAAACGACGCTTATATACCAAAATAGGCATAGCAGCATATTTTGTGATTTCAAAAACCTGAAAATAAAATACATGTAATTCATATTCATGTATTTCTTCTTGCAAAGTCCCACAAAATATATTCAGAACCTTACTCCTGCTCACTTATTATCTCAGTGGTACTACTTGGCTTATTAATCTCTTTTTGCTTATTCTTGGCCCATGACTAGTCCAGATTCTCTTTAGGTCAGCTCTGTCCTTGCTAATATTATCTTTGTTGGTGAATTAAAATTTATTTGTAATTACCAAGCATCGTACCCCTCCTATTTCCACTGGAAAATCTGTGTTATTTGGTCTACCGAGATAGTTTTATGAGGGTGTAGTGGCTGCATATGCTACAGCTTCTTGAAGATACAAGTGAGAGTTGGATGAAATGTGGACACCAAAGATGGATGAGCAGCTCTAAAAAGGGTTCAGACTATAGGTGTTAGTGCTCTCTGAACACCTAACTGCTATATAAATGTTAGCTGTTATTATTGTCATCCATTAGATTTTAAGCCTCTTGAAGGCAGGGATTACCTTTTGCCTCTTGAATTCCCAGTGCTTAGGAGAGTGCCTGGCACATAGCAGTCACTTAATAAATGTGTATTGATTGATTGATTTTCTTAACCCTTCCAACATTTGTCATATTCTTTGTTTTTTATTGTTGCAACTTTGCCACTATTATGGGTGTGAGGTGGAAGTTCAGAGATTCTTAAATTTTTATTTTAAGAATTATTACTGATTTGGAGAATTTTTTCATAGGGCCATAGATAGCTTAGATTTCTTCCTTGAGGACAGCTTATTCATATCTTTGGACCAACAACTAATTGAAGAACGGCTCTTATTCTTATACATGTGCACCACTTCTCCCCACCCCCCTTCCATGGGACATTTATTAGAGAATATGCAAATGTTTGTTTTTTTCCCCTCCTGTTAACTGTTTTTTTCCCCTTGCTAATTTACTTTTTTCTTCCTCCCAAACAAATCATCACTGACAGCATAATGTGAACTTACTAATGCCGATATGATATTCTTCAATTGCTTTTTTGGTCATTTGCTATTTTAATTATTCTGAAATTGTGGCATCCTCACATTCAAAACCACACAGCATCAGTGAAGGACGGAGTGTAAAAAAACGGCACTAAAGCAAAGCAGGTCTGTCATTCAGCGTTGAATGCTGAGACAAACCTCTGAACTTCCCAATTTCATACCTTTAAGAAAGAGTCATTCTTGGGGCTGTGAGGCTGTTGACTATCCTTTTTTCTCCATACTTTCTCTTCCCTTGCCTTCCATTCTCTCTCCCAGTGTCTTCTCACTGATTTCTTGGTGCTCCTCAAGCTTTTATTCTCAGACCTTTTGACTTCTGTCTTTGCATGCATTCCTTCCTTTAGCAATTCCATTCACTACCTTGGACTCAGCCATTATTTTTGTGAAAATTATATATATATATATATATATATAGTGAGAATGCTATACATGGACACATGAATATAATGTATGTATGTGGATGCATGTGCAAAATACACACATGTATGCATAAGTGCTTGCCCATGCAGACTGTTTAAATATACACACGTGCATGTATGTATTTGCACCCAAGTATAGGCACACATCTATGCATTCTCACCATCTTAAATTTAACTTTCTCAAAACTATAACAAGGATTCTTATCCCAAAGCTGCTCCTTCTCCTCCTGATACGTCCTCCCTTATTTTTAAATAGTGCCATCCTTCTCCTAGTGCTTCACCCTTGAAACCTTGGCTATGCCTTTGAATCGTCCCTCTCCACTTGCACTGTTGAGTCATTTCGATCCTACCTTTGCCGAATGTCTCACATCTGTTCCCTCCTTTTCATTTTCACACCCCCTCCCCGTCCCCCTTAGTCAGGACCTCATTATCTTTCCCTTGGACAGCCGAGAGCCTCCTAACCAGTTTTCCTGCCTCTGATCTTCCCCCCCTCCAATCTGTCTTACACACCACTGCCAGGTTAATCTTCCTAATGCTCAGCTCTCATCATTGGAGGCAAGGGGTGCACCAGTGCCATCTGTCATTTTGTGGCTCAACACAGCCCAAAACACCATAAGGTGAGACATTAGTGATAGGAAGCAGTGGTTTATGTTCACAGTACCATGACTCTGAGCACACACTCGGAAGTCAATAACCGTTTGACGTTCCAGAAAGCCTCCTCATGGTGTTGTGTCCAACTGTATCAAAGTCCTTTTTTTTCCCATAGAAAATGAAATTGCTCTGAAATGGTTGCCTTTTGTGGAAGAGAAAAGAGAAGAGACAAAAGCCTCTGAAAATTTTGCAGATTTTGCCTTGTTTTTCATCATACGTTTAGAGCAGGAAAAGACTTAGGTGCAATCAAATACAACTCTCTCATTTTATAGAAGAGGATACAAGCAGGCAATTTAGTGACTTGCCCAGAGTTAATGCAGTGACTATCTGAGGCAGGATTTGAATTCACGTCTTCTTGACTGCAAGTGCAGCACTCTATCCTCTGTGCCATCTAGCTTGTGTCAAAGGTTACTAGATGGAAGGATATTAATTAATTGCTAACAGTAGTATAAGAAAGTGGTAACTGGAAATTTTAACTTTCATTTTGTTTTTTTTTCCTCCACTCAAAGAGCTGGTGGGTCATCAGAATACCCCGAGTTCATTATCTACTGCTCTCATTTTCTGAACATCATCACAATACATAGCACAGTTGGAATCCTAGAATTCAAGAATGGAAAATTCTCCATGGAAAATTTTCTGCTCAAAAAAATGGAAAATTCCAGGGGCAACAGAATTTCCTAAAAATACATTTGTTGACTATATGCCTAAGTTAGTTTTTTTCCTTTAGAAGAAAGGAAATAAAGGCACCCTAGCTTAGTGAAAAGAAGCTGGACTCAGAGTGAAGGAGGCAGGGCATTAAGTTCCTTCACTGAGTTTACTAGATGGGTGATCCAGGGCAAATCACTTAATATATATTAAGACTTGCTTATGAAATCACAGGCAGGTGGCAGTTTGTGGTAGTGGATGTAGTTTCTATATTTGAAATTACCCGTCCAGCCCAAATCATAGATCCTTCATGTAGTTACTAATGCAGAGAAAAAAAAAGTACAATTCTAATTTTTAAATGAATTGGTTCATGGGGGGCAGCTGGGTGGCTCAGTGGATGGAGAGCCAGGCCTAGAGATGGGAGGTCCTAGGTTCAAATCTGACCTCAGACACTTTCCAGCTGGGTGACCCATGGCAAGTCACTTGACCCCCATTGCCTACCTTTACCACTCTTCTGCCTAGGAGCCAATACACAGTATTGACTCCAAGATGGAAGGTAAGGGTTTTAATTTAAAAAAAAAAATGAATTGGTTCAACAAATGGATTTCAAAAGGATAACAATGGCTCTTCTTAGTGGGTTTCCTGATTCTGCATGAACAGTGTGGGAAAGTTGTTGATAACTTATTGTGCTTCACTCATTCTGAGAGTGCAGATTTCTTGGATACTGATTTTTTTCTGTTGTTAATCAAATCCTTCCTAAGAGGCTTTTCCCTTGCCCCCTTATTTTGATAAGTGGAAATTTCTCTATGAGAGCTATTGACAATAGCTTCCAACAATATCAGCCGGACCATAGATTCAACTAACTCACCAATAGGTTTTTGGAGAAAAGCAAGGAATGCTACATAAAAATAATCACAGAATCAGAAACGTAGATTGAGAAATGATAATGGAGGTCATTTAGTTCTTCCCCCTCATTTTCAGCTAAGGAAACTGAGGCTTAGTGAGAGTAAAGCCATTTACCTTAACTCAAACAGATTGTAAGTGGTAGAAGGCATATATACCAACTTCTGAGTCTACTATACCAACTGAAGTTGACTTCTCTTTTGTACTCATCATCCTTTGTGGCTTGGCTTCTGTTCTTTATTCTGTTACAGATTGGGATTCCGATTTGTCAGGTCAAATTTGGTTCCATCGAGTGACATAACTGGAGGACTTCAACCACGATCCCAAAATATGACATCCAAGAAACTCTTCCAACATGAATCATTGTCGCACCTCTGGAGCATAAACAGTCTTTCCCTCACCAATCCATCGCTCCCATTCCCACAGTTTAGATTTTGGAACACTAACTGTTGTTACTTGGCGTCTATATCCCTTAAGGCAGCATTAAGATTGTGAGTAAACTTGAAAATCTTACATTCAATTCTTTACAATTAAGAGAGAAAAGAAAATCTGCTCTTTTTCATACTCACAAGAATTGACTTCAATCTATTCAATTTCCTATTTCACGGTCCCTGGTGGGGCAACTAGTTTGAATCCTGTTTTATAACTTTGCCTTCATATTCCCTTTCAGTTAAACTGCCTCCTGATAAAAGAAAACCACCACCTGAATTTGGTAAGTGTCCTACTTGGCTCCTCTCTTGGTACTTCTTATGCACTTTCTACTCCCCGTTACTTCAGAGCAACTACCTGATCAGACCTTGGCTTGGATGAAATACCAGCCGCCTTCGATGCCCCCAAAGGGACAGGTTTTTGACAACTGTGACTAGTCATTATAAGCCACATCAATCTAAGCCTCACAAATTCATTCTTCGACTCAGTTTGAGATGATCCAGGAACTCCTAAGATATCTTATTTTGATGTGTTTCAGCTGTATATAAACTGGCAGGACTCAGCATACCTCTGTTCATGTTTATTTATTTTGTTTACTCCATGATAGAGCAAAGTCACTCTGCATATTTATCTCAGTGAGTTGGCTCACAGACAATAAACTCCAACTGCATCCCTAAACAGCCATTTGGAGCACAAATCACCTTATATTCCAGGGCAGAAGCCATATTCAGTTGTTCATTTTGATTACTTAAGAGTAGTGTCACAATGAATAGCATTGTCTGGATTTAGGGACTGTTCTTGTCAGAAAGGGTCTAGTGCTGCTGTCAATAAAAGAAGCAAAGGATGAACAGATCTTCCATGTGAAAGCGTGTTATTGCTGTGAAAATGACACGGAGAATTACACCCCCTTCAGAAATGCAGGAAGCAGAGAGCTGCCAGGATTACAATGGATACCATAGCCCTGACGTACAAATGTAATAGCTCTCATGCCATGATTTTCAATCCGTTTAGGACTTTTTTTAATCTAACGCATTACACTGGGCTTCATATTTGGACTCAGGCTTAATTTTTTTTTTCCAGCAAATTTGAGATGTGTTCTTATTAACTTTAACTGCTCACTCACTGGCCAAAGGTTACTGTGAGACTGGCAAACTGATGGCAATTGAAAATGATCAAGTTATGAAATGGTCAGAGAGACTTGTATGTACATATGTGTATGTAGTATGTTGACAATAGTATATGTATTTCTGTCTATTTATATACATAAGTATTTTTTGTCTGGAACTAGGTCAGTCAACCAGTATATATTAAGCCCAATGTGCAGAGAATACAAAGCTGAGAAAAAGGCAGTTCCTCCCCTCAAGGAATTTACTTTCTAATGACAGAAGATAGTGCAGAAAAAAAAGAGTTGAAAAGTGTGTGTGAAGCTGTGTAAAGGTATCTGACAAAGGGTGGAATAGAGAAAATTCCTGTGCAGATGAGCAGTGAAGACAAGAGGGAAATGAAGACTTAGTGGGTTAGGAAAGTTCTAGAGGAGCTTGTCCAGTCACACAGCCTGTGTCTGAGGCTGCATTTGAACTCAGGTCTTCCTGAAAATTTTAGGGTATGCAGACAGTTATTACTTGACCTTGTTCCTACAGTCCATTTCTCAATCAAAAATAAAATTCTTCTTCAATAAAATCTTAATAGCAATGAACTATTCATCCCACTTTTTGCCATGTCATAGATGTTTTGTGCATAAGGAACACTCTTTTTCTTGTTCACAAAAATAATTGTCTCTCTCCCTCCATTTCTTTCTTTCCTTCCTTCCTTCCTTCCTTCCTTCCTTCCTTCCTTCCTTCCTTCCTTCCTTCCTTCCTTCCTTCCTTCCTTTCTTTTTCTAGAGATCCCCCACTTTCTAGTCATTATAGCAACAAAGAGAGTGATAAATAACAGCACCTTCAGTAATTACAGAGGACCTTTCTGTGGGTGGACCTGAAATAGCCACTCATTATTTCACTGACAATTCTCCAAAGTCATAGGAGATCATTGAGCATCAGAGTTATAGTCAGCAGAAGCCATTCAAGGAAAAGATCAAGATAGGCATGTGAAAGCACTGATGAAGTCCAAATGTCAAATATGTCTCACATCTGTACCTCTGTCTTCTCCTCTGGTCAGCTCATTTTAGGAAGATCTCTGAGGTGCTGGAGAATGTCCAGAGAGAGGCAAACAAGATGATAAGAGAAATAGAGCATCATATGTNCTTCCTTTCCTTCCTTCTTTCCTCTCTTCCTTCCTCCCTTCCTTCCTTCCTTTCCTTCCTTCCTTTCCTTCCTTCTTTCCTCTCTTCCTTCCTCCCTTCCTTCCTTCCTTTCCTTCCTTCCTTTCCTTCCTTCTTTCCTCTCTTCCTTCCTCCCTTCCTTCCTTCCTTTCCTTCCTTCCTTTCCTTCCTTCTTTCCTCTCTTCCTTCCTCCCTTCCTTCCTCCTTTCCTTCCTCCTTTCCTTCCTGGTTCCCAGAAATATTAAGTGAATTGCCCAAGACTACCCAGGTAGCCAACTAATGAGCAAAACTAGGATTCAAAGCCATAGAGAAAGCAGAGGGCAATGAAGAGATAAAAAAGATATTTTAACAATTATGTGTAATAACATGTAGTAAATTTTTTGAAGTTATAAGATCTGAATTGTCTCCCTCCTTTCCTTCCCTCCCCTTCCCAGAGCTGGCAAGTGATTCAATCTGGGTTATACATACATGTATTATCATGCAAAACATATTTCTATTCATTTTTGTAAGAGAATAATAATATAAAACCAAAACCCCCAAACAAAACCCAAGTAAACAAATGAAAAAACAAATGCTTTGATTTACATTCAGACTTCAATAGTTATTTTTCTAGTGATGGATAGCATTCTTTGTCATAAGTCCCTCAGAATTATCCTGGATCCTTATATTAATTAAAAATATATTTCAAATTTTATATTCCAAATTTTTCCCTTACGTCCATCCCTGAGATGGTAAGCAATCTGATATATGTATTTGACATATGTAGTAACATTAAATGTGTTTCCATATAAGTCATATTGCAGAAGAGAATTAAACAACAATAAACATAATAAAAAATATAGAAAGAAAATGAAATATTGTAAGTTTCAGTCTACATTTAAACTCCACCAGTTCTTTCTTTGTAGACAAATGATAGTTTTCATTATGAATCCTTTGGGATTGTCTTGGGCCATTGTATTGTTAAGAATGGCTAAGTTGTTCACAGTTGTTCATCATACAATTTTCTTCTTACCATGTACAGTGTGTGCTTCTGTTTCTGATCACTTCACTCTGCATGAGTTCATGCAAATATTTCCAGGTTATTTTGAAATTCTTCTGCTTATCATTTTTTTAGAGCACAATAATATTCCATCATAATCATATACCACAACTTGTTCAACCATTCCCTAATTGATGGACATCCCCATAATTTCTAATTATTTGCTACCTTGAAAAAAGGCTGCAATTTTTTTTTCTACAAGTAGATCCTTTCCCCTTTCTAAAAATCTCTTTGGGATATAGATCTAGTAGTGGTATTGTCTGGTCAAAGGGTATGCATAGTTTTAAAGCCCTGTGAGAATTCTCAATTGCTCTCTAGAATGTCTAGAATGGTAGAATCAGATCACAACTACACCAAAAGTAAATTAGTGTCCCTTTCCCACTTCCCCTCTAACATTTATCATTTTCTTTTTCTGTCAGATAGCCTGATCTGATAAGTGTGAAGTGGTACTTCAGAGTTGGCCTTTTTTTTATTTTTTTATTTTATTTTTTAAATTTTAAACCCTTAACTTCTGTGTATTGGCTCCTTAGGTGGAAGAGTGGTAAGGGTAGGCAATGGTGGTCAAGTTACTTGTCCAGGGTCACACAGTTGGGAAGTGTCTGAGGCCAGATTTGAACCTAGGACCTGTCTCTAGGCCTGACTCTCAATCCACTGAGCTACCCAGCTGCCCCTTAAGAGTTGTTTTAATGTCCATTAAATAACTCTAATAGAGTTATTTAGAACAGTTTTACATCATCTGAAAACAGCTTATTCATATTTTTTGACCATTTATCAATTGGAGGATGACTTGCATTCTTATAATTTGACTCATTTCTCTATATATTTGAGGATGTGGCATTTATTAGAGATAACTGCTATAAAATTTCCCCCCAATCTACTGCTTTCCTTCTAATCTTGGTTGCATTGCTTTTGTTTGTGCAAAAAATTTCTAAATTTAATACAGTCAAAATTATTCATTTTACATCCTATGATGCTCTCTATCTCTTGTTTGGCCATAAATTGTTCCCTTAGCCATAGATCTGACAGATAAACTATTCCATGCTTCCCTAATGGCTTATGGTATCACCTTTTATTTCTAAATCATGTACCCATATTGTTCTTATCTTGGTATAGGGAGTAAGATATTTGTCTATACCAATTTCTACCCTATCTTTTCCACTTTTTCTAACAGTTTTTAATCAAATAGTGAATTCTTGTCCCCAAAGCTTAGATCTTTGGATTTATAAAACATTAAATTACTATGATCATATATTACATTGTGTCTCTAATCTAATCCATTGATCTACAACTCTCTTTCTTAGCCTATACCAGATTGTTTTGATCATTACCATTTTATCATACAATTTCAGGTCTGGTACTGCCAGATCATCTTCCTTCACATTTTTTTCCATTAACTCTCTTGGTATTCTTAAACTTTTGTTCTTCCAGGTGAATTTTGTTATTATTTTTTCCAGCTTTATAAAATGACTTTTGGGTAGTTTGGTATTGCACTGAATAAGTAGATTCATTTGGGTAGAATTGTCATTTTTATTACATTGGCTTGGCCTACCCATGAGCAATAAGTATTTTTTCCTTTTGTTTAGATTCGTCTTTATTTGTGTGAAACATATGTGTAATTGTAATCATATAATTCCTGAGTTTGTCTTGGCAAGGGAACACACAAGTATTTTACATTAAAGTTAATTTAAATAGAATTTCCTTTTCTGTTTCTTACTGATGGGCTTTATTGCCAATATATAGAAATGCTGATGATTTACATGAATTTATTTTGAATCCTGAAACTTTCCTAAAGTTGTCAATTATTTCAACTAGTTTTTTCATTGCTTCTCTAGAATTCTCTCAGCATATTATCATATCATCTGCAAAAAAATGATGTTTTTCATGAGGTAGTTTAATGACAAAGAACATAGTTAATATTTGATCCTTCAGGTAAGGAGAACAAAGAATGAGGCTGACAACTGTGCAATTCTGCCTCACTTAAATAAAATTTACTGGTGAGTCTCTAAGACATCACTTTCTGATGCCAGTGATCCTCTTCAACACAAGGAATCACCAATTAGGAGGAGGCGCTGGATTTTAACGAGTCTCCCAGTGAGGGAGAAGCAGTCTTAAAGTTAGACCTGGTGGGCAAAGGTTGAACCAGATGACTTTTAAATTTCCTTCTAATTCTAAGATTCTCTATATTCCAGATAATAGAATAACCGACACATTTAGACCAAGGTTCTGAATTTTCAAGACTTCCAGTAGCAAAGTAAGCTTAAATGAAATTTTAGAAACTAATTAATAGAAGGACCTTAGTGACCAGTTCAAGGCCAGATTTATTGAAGCCACTATAATTTTTTCTCTTATAATCTGAAGTTATTTGTGAAAATATTTCTTTAGAGACATGCTCTTTCATGGTTCCTGCATCTGACCATTTTTACTAGGCTTTTTCCTTATTGGTAAAGGCAAAGGGACTGAGCAGTGATAAAGGGAATTCTTGGGTGAGTAAACTCCCCTTCTAGTACAAGTCAACAGCATCTTTTTTGCAACTTTGTCTTAGAGAGTTTTGTATAGCCCTGCCAGGTTAAGGACCTTTCAAGGCCAGTTTTCTATCTCCTGCCCAGTCTGTCTTTTCTTCACTAGCCATGGAAAAAGTCCACATTGATGGTAAAATTATGATGTTGGATTACATGAAATGCTTTGGTCTCGGAGTCAGAGGGCCTGGGTCGAAATCCCAATTTTGAATTTAGCATCTCTGGGACCATGGACAGATGACTTAAACTTTCTGAGATTCAGTTACTTTTATCTGAAATGAAGAAAACATATATAGGTTTTTATTAAACTGGATATTTTAGTAAATGGACTGTGAAAGAAAACAAAAAAATATGGTGCTATATCCATGATTCTATGATCCTTTATCATTCTGGGAAACTTCTAGTTGTTTTTCCCCCTTTTCCCCTTAATAGGAAATAACTTTTGACTTTGAAGATCCCTATAAAAAACTTTCATCAGTCTAATCTAGGAAAAGATTGAATACATGAAGCTTCTATATGCTCAAGAACTCCTAAATGTCATGTGTACTGCGGGCCATTGTTTACAGTGGAAACCCACAAGCCTGGTTCTCAATTGCTCTGGGCTATGAATTACAGGCAACTATTGAAGTCAACAATTTTGGCTAGTTTTTTTCCCTTGGAATTAATCTGAATCCTGAAAGATCACAGTCATCAAATAAAATTTGGATTTCATAGACACACCTGAATCCACAAATACTTGGACCTCAAAGGAAGTTTTTGAAAGGTTATAAAAGTGTTACAAGCCTCAGCATGCTTTTGAAGTTATTAAAAAGTCAGTATCTTTCAGGAAGGATGAACATCAAGAGAAATGTGTTGGATTGCTAATGCCTCAAAAGAACAACTCCCCCTACTGATGTAGGAAGTAAAAATGAACTAATAAATTAATGAATAAGTGGAGGTGTTTATGAACAAATTACTTGTTAATAATGAGTAAAATATACGAAATAAAAAAAGACTATGGAAAAATGCATGCATATGGGTTGAGCATGGAAGTGGTTGATTGAGGAAAAAAATCTTAATATTAAATGTCCATGATAGGGGTATAATATTCATTTCTATAGACAACTAACAAAAATAATCAAGACTAAAATCCATTTCCCAATGGATAAATGGGGAAAGGACACGAAGAAACAATTTTCAAAAAAGAATGTGAAATTATTGACAATCATGGAAAAAGTTACTCTGAGCCATTAATAATGAAAGAAATATAAATCAAAACAACCCTGAGGGTCCACTTCACAGTCAGGAAATTAGCAAAGATAATGGAAGGAGAGGAGTCAATATTGAAGGGATTGCAGAAATATAGGTTAATGAATTCATTCTTGGTGAAGGTCTGAATTGGTACAATAATTCTGGAAAGATATTGCAATTATGAAAATTTTTTTCTCCTAAAATATTGATACCTTTGATCCAGAAATTCTAGGACAATATGTTTTATGAATAAGAGAAAGGCCACAAATGCATAAGATTATTTACAGTGGCCCTTTATAGGATAATAACTCTTTCTTCTTTCCTTCTGTACACCAAAGAGTTATCCTTAAAGTTTGTTGGGAATTTTCCTTTGGCATACATCTTTGATTCCATTTTTTAAATGAGATAACATGTATAAAGAATTTGAAAACTGTAACATGCTATATAAATGATTGATGCTATTTTATTATTGTTATTTTTATTTTCTCATTTTTCTCCATCAGTATCTTGCTTTAGTAATCACTCCTGTTATCAAGATGTAAATAAGGTAATCTGAGTAGGTCAATGAATGTGATTTGGGTGTGAAGAAGGATAAAGGGGATATTAGGTGATTATAAGGTGATTGGAGGAAGAAAGAAGGTACAGGAAGATTTATAGGAGAATAAAGGAAATGGGGTATGTAGGAGAGGGCAGCTCAAACAGGTTTATTCCCAGAGGCTTGCGACAGAGAACACAGGGAGGAAACTAGGGCCAGTAAGAAATGTTTAGGTTTGGCTGGAGGGTTTCTCTTGTTAGTTTTTCCAGTCTCTTGTGGGAGGGGTAGAGAGGGCCCCTCCCTGCCAGTCAAACTGATGCCTGGAGGAAGTCTCGGGTAGGTACTTCCTGCCAAGATGGATGCCTCCAGCTCCCCTCAAGGAAATAGAAGAAAAATGATTCCTTCCCCTTGAGCCCTTGTCTTAATTTTCGGCACAATGATTCACCAGAGGGTTTGAATAGGTAACAAGGGGATTTATTAATACCAGGGTCAGTCAGAAGGGGGAGGGGTTCAGGGTTTTCTAACTGCTGCCAGGGAGAGGGTGAGGGTGGGGGATGGGTCATGGCAAGGTTAGACAGAGAAAGCAGGACTCTCCCAGTCAGAAAGATTTGACTGCCTTTTAAGAAAAGTCTTTATTAGATCATTAGATCTAGGGGCAACTTATTTGAGGATACTCTACTAGCCTATAGAAACTAAACCCACAATGTTCAATCACCAAGCCCTCCCTTCCACCCAGGGCCCAAAGGAAATTCAGGGAAGGGGAAGGATGGAGATGGGAGATCAGGGAGAGGTCCAGAGAAATGAGATAGGTCCAAATTTCCCCAAAACAAAATAAGCGCAGGCGAGGCCAAAGCCTAAGGGCCAAAGCAAAAGCCTCCAGGCACAATGAAAGCCAGAAGGCAAAAGCCCCGACAGTCGGAACTTCACCTCTATTTATAGTTTCCAGTCCTAACTGACTTTCTGAAGATTCTAAGATCTTTAACTGACTTTTGTGACTGTTGGAAATTACAGAATTATAAAAAAAATTTGTTAGCCACCTTGCATTACATTCCTTCTCTGGCTTCTTCCCATTTGCTTATAAATATGCTCTGGTTTCCCAACCATAACATTGTCGACGTGGAATCCAGAGACCCCAAACGTGTGGCTTAGTGAGATCTGATGAACCCCAAGTTTTAGAAATAGCTTGTAGGCTGGAGACCCCCAAAAGCTTGTGTTTGTTCCCTGTTCCCCTGAGAATCCACCCTGAAGGGAATCTCAGGCTAGCAGCTACAGACTCAAAAATGGACCCCAGGGTAAATGCTAAGTACCCTTTTGTCCTAGGTAGTTTTGCCCATTGTATCAGAGACCCTTTCCCAGGAAGACACACCTGGGCAGGGACCATCCTTTAGGATCCATTGTGTAAGCAGCCCCTTCCCTTACACACCAGCCTCTGGCTAGGATTCCTTTCCCAGGCTTGATTGTATTGTGTCAGTATAATGTCAATCATCTTTCCCAGCCCCTGGATCTTCCCAAATGGTATATAAGTTTCCCAATTTCCTTTGTTCCTTGGAGTCATCATCTAGCGCGGTGGCACTCCCAGGGGGTCAGGGCAAAGCAGTGTTCAATCCTGGATTCTGCATAAGGCGCAGCTCTGCATAAGAGGTCTAATCGGCCCTGTTCCCTCTTTCCCTTGATTAAAGTGTGGCTTTATGATAGTTCTGTGTTTTTTTCCTAAGTTAACAACATAAAGCCTATTTCTCAAGCATTCTTGTACAATCTAACTAATACTGCTTCTTTCTATTCTTTATATTAACAGAATTTCTCACAGTATCTTGCCGTTCCCCATTCAGTGAAAAAATAAAAAATAAAATAAAATGAAAATAAAATAAAAAAGATAAAAAAGATGAGGAAAGTAAAATTATTGAAACCAATTGATCAAAAATGTTTGAAACTATATATAATGTTCTACATCTGAGGACTTTTTAGCTGTGCTTGTCTTCTTGTATCCGTTCTTTTGGTCCATGATTTTTCTTTGCAATTTTGCAACATTCATAAATTGTTTTGTAATCATTTCTTCCATTTTTATTGTAGTAGTTACCTTGTGTATTGCTTTATTGGTTCTCCTGACCTCATTCTTTATCAGTTCATGTAAATCTTTCCATGCTTCTCTGTAGTCATCATATTTGTTAATTTTAATAGCATAGTAACATTTCCTCATTATTTGCATAACCCAATATTAAATAGAAGGTAAAGAAGGAGTCTTATCGAACCCCTTTAGGAAACAAATATGGTAATGATACCTAAACCAGGAAGAACAGAAATTTTTAAAATGTACAGACCAATTTTATTAATGAATGTGTAGGCAAAAATCTTAAAAAAAACCTAGCGAGGAGCATGCAACAAGATATCACCTAGATTATATATTGGGACAAAACAGGGTTTATACCAGGTATACAAGGATAGCTTAATATAAGCAAAACTATCAATATGGTTGATTATATTAATAACAAAATTAACAAAAATCTTATGATTATTTCAATAAATGCAGAAAACCTTATGATTATTTCAATAAATGCAGAAAACGTACATGACTTTAAATGCCATACATATTGACCTTGATTGTTAAAATTCCTTCTGCTTTCTCACGAAGTAATCTCTGAAACAAACAAACAAAAAATACAGTCTCATTTTGGCTAACTCTCAATTCACCTTTTGCCATGTATTTTTTTCATATATAATTTGATGAAATCAAATGTCCAGAATGCACTTTTCATAAAATCTCACAGTAAGTTGAGATCTCCAAGGACAATTAGTTTAACTCACAGATAGAGATCCCTTCTGTAGAATATCCAACAAATGGGCATCTTAGCCATTTCTGGAAGACTTCCAAAGAAGCAGAACTCCTTACTGCCTGAGGCAGCCTATTCCACTTTGGGATAGCTCCAGTTAGGATTTTTTTCTCTTACATCAAGCCTAAATTTACTTTTTTTCCAGCTTCTGCTCACTTATCCTGGCTCTTCCCTCTGGCACAAAATAGAACAAGATTAATCCCTTTTCTATATGACAGCCTTGAAAATACTTGAAGAAAACTCTTATTTCCTCCTCCCTTGTTACCATCATTCTTGTTTTATGAATTAGGAAATTTACCCGCAGGAAGAAAATTATGAAGGAAATCACACCCAACAAGACAACTATCAGTACCTACATCTTGATCAAGGACATAATCACAGTTTCATCATTGTTTTCAAAAATCTAAAAATTTAAAAGATTTCAAGCCATCTTTTGGAACAAGGATGTAGATTGCAGAAAACCACTTCAATCTTTCCCATCAGTATTTATCCAGTTAATTTCAAGGAATATGTAAATCCGATAATATCACTGAAAATCCTTTCCCCTGTCATCTGTATTACTAAAATTTGGTTTGAATTTTACTTTTAGCCTTAAACAGTTCTATGACATTAGGCAAATCATTTCTCTTCTTCATGCCTCAGCTTTCTCATCTATAAATGGGGACCCCAATATTGGTAACTGTTTTCCAAAATTGTAAGGGCCAAGTGAGATAAGGGGTAAATAATCTAAATACATTACATAAACATCAGCTTTTCTGGTCACTCTCTGCATTCATTGAAGTGGAATGAATATTTTAACATCTACAAGACACAGTGCATTATAGTAGCCATTTAATAAATGCATATTGAATTGGTGAAAAGAGAGAATTTTTAAAGGCACTACAGATTTGATTCCCCAGTCTATATAAGACCATTGGATCTTTTATTTAGACCTAAGAAGGAGATGTAAGGTTGTCTTGTCTTACACACGCGGAAACATAAGCCAGTAGAGGTTAAGTGACTTGCCCAAGATCTCATAGGTTGTAAATGATGGAAATTTTTTGAGGGCAAAGCTGTTTTTTCTCATCCTCTAGCTCCCATTGAAAACTCTTATATGTTAAAGTAAGAGTAAGAGATACTCCTTTCACACAGCATAATGAAACTTTTGACCTAAAGTATTTTGATTTTGGAGTCAGAGACCTGGTTTCAAATCTTGGTTCTGCCAAGTGTTACTTTGAACAAACTACTTTCTAGGACTCAGTTTCCTCATTTGCAAAATGAGGAGGTTAGATTAGATCATATATAATGTTAATCACAACTCTAAATTTGTAATCCTCTCAAATCTTATACCTGATATTTTCCTTTCTTTCATGATTCTTCACAATGCTAATGGATAGATAACCCAAATGCTGAACTTCTACTCATGTGATGCCAAAATAATATCTTCAGTATTGAGGTGGGAGATTTATGTAAGGACAAAATGAGACTTCATGGAAGAGCTATGGTCTGCCCCATTCAAGAGAGTACCAGCATTAATGAGATTCTAGATTTATTCAAAAGTATTAATCACAGAAAATCAAGGGGATTCATATTTCTCTGTTTATAGCACACTCTACATTGAAGGACTGATGCATCCTTTTTAGAAAGAGGATTCTAAAGCTAGTTATTGCATTTATACTTAAAATATGTTCATGAATGACATTTGTCTAGAGGAAGGTAACTGAACCTATATCGAGAGTGAATACTAGCATGGGACAGGTAAGGCTATACTCTAGAGTGGTAATGTTTGATAAGCACATTTCTTGTCTGAAGTTGAAGCTGCTCTGAGACTTCTGATTGCTTCTAGGGAACCATCATCAAGACTCTCCTCTCTTGGGGCTCAACTTTCTTCTCCTGGTCCTTTCCACAGTAATAGGTCAGGTTTTGTAGGGTATGAGAAATCCTCCCTACTAACATGACTGTTCTCATGATTAGACTAATCTTTGCACCTTTACCATCCCTCTACTTCCAGCTCAACTGAATGTGTCTATAACATAAAAATGCCTATTTATACCCCTGGCTTTATCTAATCTAGGTGTTATTAACCTAGCCTCCATGAAATTTTATTTAAATATTTTTTATGATTTTTTTACTATAATTAGCTTCCTTTCTAAGTTTGATTATTTTATTTTATTTTATTTTATTCATTTAAAAACTTTTTTTTCTGAGAAAGTCTTCATGGATCTTTCCAAAATGCCAAAGTGGTCTATGAAATAAAAAAAAAGTTTAAGAATTTATAACCTAATGAGACATTTGAATCTGCCACTAATCCTGGTATTTCTAATAGTCATATAATTTTGGATAGTTCCCTCTCTAATCTAATTTATGAAATGCAAAATGCCATTCTTCTTGTGGAAATCAAAGATGGTTTGGGGTGGTCTTATCCAATATCATTGCTCAAGTCCATGGATTGTTGATATAGCCCTAGAGATAAGGTGAGAGAACAGAGCCAGTTCTCTACTGACTGGATAGTTAACCAATTTCATCAAAGATTTTACAATAGATTATTGAAGTCATGAATTGTCTTCATGCGATTCAGTGACTGGGAGCTCTCCAATGTCCTATTTACTTTTTTAATGAGCAAAATTATTCTTGCCTGTTCTCTACATACCAAAGGTTTTAATGATGGGCAAATTAATATTACTTTTAACCTTAACTTTTAAATTAATTTCTTCTGTTTTTCATCATTCTTATTTTCAGATTCTCCCCTCTCTCCTCTTCTATCCAGAGAGTCAACCCTTAAAGCAAAGAATAAAAAAGAGAAGAAATCACCATGCCAATGAAACTCATCAACATATTAACCATGCTTGCATTTCACTTACTGTTGCAAGTTTCCTAAAGATCATGGAAAAGCCAGAATGGACTTTTCCAGGAGAAGCAGAAGCCCCAGGGCAGCATATGGTCTTTCTGATTCATTTTATTTAAATATTATTTTCATTAATAATAATTTCATTAAGCTATTTTTATTAAATTTAAATATTTATTTCCATTAAAGAAACTGCAGGAGGTTATCTTTCTCCAAAGATAACTATTTGGTTAGAAATATATTCTTTTAAGGAGAAGTTGCAACTTAATTTTGGGGTGTGTGTTTTGTTCAAAGAGCCAAGTAATCACAAATATACCTTAGATAAAATTACTTTCCAAAGAAAAGCACTAAATATTGTATCTGATGCTAACTAAAGAAGTTCTTAAGAATCAGTTTCATTACTTGTAATAATAACAATAATATCTGACATTTACCTAGTACTTTTGGGTGCAAGGCACACTTCTAAGCACTTTACAATTACTATTTCATTTGATCTCTCTCTACTGCACTATCTATAGTCATTTTATGAGGCCAAAGGAATTTGACTCTAGTATATGTGCTATCTTCATTGCTAGGAGTTCCCTCAGTTGGCAGAAGGGAAAAATGAGCAGATTAGCTTTGCTTTTGATTTTGAGTGAGATCATCATCTTTAGATTCTGTCTTTTTTCATGCTCCTTGTCAAAATACCACTCTGTCTTGGTGTTTTGAAAGATGAGAGACCACAGAAGAAATGCCAGGCACATTTTTCTATTGACTGTTGAATGGGAAAAATACAGTGTTCTGAGAATAGATAGTTATTATGCAAAGATGGAGTTATAAAGTACAAAAGAAGAAAATACTGTGAATAAATGAATGAGAAAAAGCATTTATCAGTTGTTTTCTATTTGTCAGGCACTGGGTCAAGCACTCATGATACAGACAGAAAAATCTGACAGTGTCAGGAAGTATAGTCTTCTTTTTGGGAAATTTTATCTTCTCTCTTAGAATCAATGCTATGTATTGGTTCTAAGGCAGCAGAGCAGTAAGGCATAAGGAGCTGGGGTTAAGTGACTTGCCCAGGGTCTCATAACTAGGAAGTGTCTGAGGTCAGACTTGAACATAGGATGTCCTCTCTCCAGTCCTGGTACTTTATCCACTGAGCATCCTAGCTGCCCATTCTTAACAGGGAGAGTCAGTACATTGAGAAGAGGAAGTCCATTGCAGCTAGGCAAATAGGCTGACTTTGCATATGGGAATCACCAATTTCCTTCAAGGGTCAGCTCAAGAATCATTTTTACATGAAACCTTGCCTGACTTTGGTCATTTGCTTGTGTCTCTCCCTCCATGTCTGTCACCTTGTATCTATTTGGAATGTTGCCTTCCCCTGATGAAATATATACATATTTTAGGGGCAGGGATTATTTCTCTTTTATCTGTATCCTCAGTGCCTAGGGGATTGCCTAGAACATAGTAGGATTTTTACAAAGGTTTATGAAATAGTCCTGGTTCCCTTGGGTATTAATTAGGGATAATAAAAACCCAGAATATCTATCTCATAGGGTTGTTGTGAAGATCAAGGGAGAAAACAATGCACTTTAAAGGATAATGCAAATGTCAGCTGATGGTTTTTATTTGGAGAATGGTTTTCATTTCCAGCAGAGAAAGACCAATGTACCATGAAAATCTAGATCAAGTAAAATGATCACAAAGGAAGACATCCAGAGGGAAATCTCGAGGTCACCCATTATGCACGTTTCCTCTCAACCAGTTTCCCGTGGGCGATGATTTGCCGAGGTCTCACTATGACAACGTGGCTACAGCAGTGTCTCATAGCAACCATATAACATGAAGTGAGGTAAGAGGGTATCCCTCTTATTCTTCCATTTACCCTAAAGAAGTCCCTTGAAGATTTCCCTGATTTATTCCCTATGAGAGGATTTCATATAAATAAAGTTGAAATCAAGGGTCATAAAGATGATCCTCAGTATCTGAACTTGTCATCTAGGTTTGGGTGGTGGTACCCTGCTCCATGGGGCTCCTGTTTCTCAACTATATTTCTCAAAACTTCCATTGTTTTTAGCTTTTGCTAGAGGGAATTCATACTTGGAGGTCTTGGACGAAGCAGTGTATTGTTTAGAAGTCTTAAGTAGACATTTTTCCATGGTTTCCCCTCTTCAGGAGATTATTGCTACATTTATGCTTTCCAAATCCCTTTGAAATGAAGCTATTCTTCTTCCCATATCCTGTAGGTAGATGAGATCTAGGTGTACTTAAGGAGAAACTTGTGTATTGTAGTTTTATACTATATGCACATATAAATATGTGTGTATGTGTATAGTATCCATTATGTAGTAAGTTTTGTAAGGATTCAACTAAGAGAGGCAATATGGTGCAGTCACTAGAGAGATGGCCTTAATATCAGAAACGTATTGGTTCAATTCTGACTTTTACTGCAAATGCACTATAGATATAGAGAGAAGGGGCTTCTGCACTTTGAGCTCCCACATGGAGGCTGGACCAAAAGGAAAAAATACATACATAATGAATCCCTTCTCCCAACATCTATAGGGAAGAATCTTCTCAGCACTAGAATCATTATCGCTTCCATTTTGAGTGGCTATTCGAATTCTTCCATGAAATCATGTTTAGAATTCATAGCTTGAAGAATGAGATTCCCTTTGTTTTCACTGATATCTATTGTAATGTGCCTGGCATTTTCCCTTTCAGTCTATCTTTAAAGGGGCACGAGATCATTCAGTATGAAGCTACCATATTCATAATTCAAAGCCATTTCTTTAGTACACCAAGTTTGATGTAGAACGACATTCTTTGAGGTAGTCAAATTTCTAAATCAATGAATTGAATAAAAAAGTCAATTAAAAATCAATCACACAAAAATTTAAGTGTCCCTGTGTGCATACCACTATGCTAGGCACTGAGGATGTGAAGATGCATGATGACAACTTCTGTTTCCAGGCATTTAGGCACAGGATACAAATAGAATACAAAATAGGGAATGTTGGGGGGTAAAGGCAGAGGTGAGGTAAAAGGACTCTCATGCTGTGAAATTGCTAGTAAATAGCTCACTGTTGTGAGATATTGATTAGTAGATAGAGAGTTGGCCTGAGAATTAAGAAAACCTGCATTCAAATTCTGCTTCTAATTCAAACTAGATACATGTCCCTGGGCAAGTCACTTGCCATTTCAGTGTCCCAGGTAAGTTCCTAAGAAAATAAGTTGCAGAACTCCTGATTGTCTCCTTTGATACAGTGAGTTTCCTTATTACTTAATTCTTCTTATCCTCCATTTCATTATATATAAAATGGGAATGGGGGGCAGCTGGATGGCTCAGTGGATTAAGTGTCAATTCAGACCTAGAGATGGGAGGTCCTAGGTTCAAATCTGACCTCAGACACTTCCCAGCTGTGTGAACCTGGGCAAGTCACTAAACCCCCATTGCCTAGCTCTCACCACTCTTACCAATACACAGTATTGTCCCCAAGACGGAAGGTAAGGGTTTTAAAAAAATGGGGATGATAATAGCACCTAATTCACAGGGTTATTATGAGGTCCAAGTAAGATATTATATGAAAAATACATTGTAAGCTTTAAGTGCTATATAAAATGTTAACTATAATAAATATTAATGAAATCACAGGTTTTCCATGAGAATTGAGATTTTTAATTCAGTTAAAAACTGAAGTCAAGAGCTAGAACAGTGATGAGCAAACTTTTTAAAGAGGGGGCCAAAAAATAAATATTATTAAATGTTGAAAAAAAATATAATTTCCAAAAAATAAAAAAAAATAAAGAGGGGGCCAAAGGAAAGGAAGTGCTCATCTGTCAGTCTGTTTCTAAGGCAACTCTTTCGAAGTTTCATTGTATTGTATCCTACTCATTGTATTCATCAGATTAGGAATAATGTCGTGGGATAGAACATTTCAGGGGGTCCTAGTTTGCCCATCACTGAGCTAGTAGGATCACTAAACACAAGTGATAAAGATGAAAAGAACTGAATGGTGAGAAAGATCTCTTGGTTTCCTGGAGCCACTTGGACATCCAGAAGGACGAAAGAATTTCAGCATTAGAACAACCTTTAGTGGTTATCTAAGGTCAAGTCATACTTGAACAAGAGTCTTCTCTACAAGATACCTGACAAGAAGTTTTCTAGTCTTTACTCAATGGCCTCCAGTGAGAGCAAAGTTTATAAGATAAGAATGAGCTAGGGTAGGTCATTCTTTTAAAAACATTTTTTATTTCCCCAATTACATGTAATAGCAATTTTCAACATATATTTTCTGAAATTATAAGATCTAAATTGTCCCTCCCTTCCCTCCCCCATTCCAGCAATGAAAACAATTTGATTTGGGTTATAGGTGTATCATCATGCAAAACTTACTTTCGGATTGTTCATTATTGTAAGAGAATACTCATATAAAACTGAAACCCCATATAAAAATATGGAAAAGAATATGCTTTGATCTGCATCTGATTCTAACAGTTCTTTCTCTAGAGGTGGTTAGCACTCTCTGTTATAAGTCCTTCAGAATTCTCTTGGATCTTTGTATTGCTGGGTAGCTGTCTTTCATAGTTGATCATCATATAATATTGCTCTTACTATGTATAATGTTCTCTTGTTTCTGCTTATTTTCATTTTGCTTCAGTTTGTGCATATTTTTCCATCTTTTTCTAAAATTTCATCATTTCGTATAGCACAAGAGTATTCTATCATCATCATAAACTACAATTTGTTCAGTCATTCCCCACTTTATGGACATCCCCTCATTTTCCACTTCTTTACTACCACAAAAAGAGCTGCTAAAAACATTTTTTGTACAAATAAGTCTTTCCCCCCTTTTTTGTTCCCTGGGTTATAAACCTAGTAGTAGCATTATAGGATGAAATTTTATAACACTTTGAGAACAGTTTCAAATTGCACTCTATAATGGTTGGATCAGATCACAACTCTATCAACCATGCATTAGTATCCCAATTTTGCCTCATCCTCCCAATATTAATTATTTTTCTTTCTTGTCATATTGGCCAATCAGAAACTTATGAGGTGGCCCTTCAGAGTTGTTTTAATCTACATTTCTCTAATCAACAGAGATTTAAAACATGTTTTCATATGATTGTTGATAGCTTTTATTTCTTCATCTGAAAACTGCTTCTTTCATATAATTTGATCATTTGTCAATTGGGCAATGACTTTTATTCTAATAAAATATAACTTAGTTCTCCATATAATTGAGAAATGAGATCTTTATTACAGAGAAATTAGCTGCAAAAAATGTCTCCCAGACTATTGTTTCCCTTTTAATTATGGTTATATTGGTTTTGTTTGTATAAAAATTAATATAGTCACAATTATTAATTTTATATCTCACAGTTTTCTCTCTTTTGTTTGGTCATAAATTATTCCCTTATGCATAGATCTGAAAGGTAAGCTATTGCATGCTCTTATAATTTTCTTATAATTTCAACCTTTATGTCTAAATAATTTACTCATTTTGGTATAGGTTGTGAAGTCTATACTTATTTTATGCCATACTTTTTTTCCAGTTTTCCCAGCAGTTTTTGTCAAATAGTGAGTTCTTATCCCAAGTGCTGGGATCTTTGGATTTATCAAACACTACATTGTTAAGTTATTTACCCCATGTAATATGTATCTAGTCAATTCCACTGGTCTACCATTCTATTTATTAGCCAGTACCAGATTGTTTTAATGATCACTGCTTTATAGTACAGTTTGAGATCAGATACTGCTAGCCCATCGTCCTTCACATATTTTTTTTCATTAATTCCCTTGATATTCTTGACCTTTTATTCTTCCAGATGAATTTTGTAATTATTTTTTCTACTTTAAAAATGATTATTTGTAGTTTGGTGTGACACTGAATAGGCAAATTATGTTTGACAGAATTGTCATTTTTATTTTATTAGTTTGGCCCACCAATGAGTAATTAATATTTTTTCAATTGTTTTTATCTGACTTTATTTGTGTGAAATATGTTTTTAATTATGTTCATATAATTTCTTTGTCTTTGCAAGAAGATTCTCAAATATTTCTCAAAAATGTTGTTGATAATATATAGAAATGCTGATGATTTGTGTGGGTTTATTTTGTTTCCTGCAACTTTGATAAAGTTATTATTTCAACTAGTTTTTTATTTGATTGTCTAGGATCTCTAAGTACACTGTCATATCTGCAAGAGTGTAATATTTTAGTTAGCTCATTTCATGCTTTAATTCTCTCAATTTACTTTTTTTCTCTTATTGCTAAAACTAGCATTTCTAGTACAATATTAAATAATAGTGATGATAATGGGCATGCTTGCTTCACTCCTGATCTTAAAGGGGAAAGCTTATACCTTTTTCCCATTGCAGATCATACCTGCTGATGATTTTAGGGAGATACTGTTTATCATTTTAAGTAAAGGTCCATTAATTCTAATTTTTTCTAATGTTTTTTAATAGGAATGGGTGTTGTATTTTGTCAAACTTTTTTTCTGCATCTATTGCAATAATGATGTGATTTCTGTTACTTTTGTTATCAATATGGTCAATTATGCTAATAGTTTCCCAATATTAAATGAGCTCTGCATTCCTGGTATTAATCCCACATGGTCATAGTGAATGATTCTTGTGATATTTTGCTATGTTTTCCTTGCTAGTATTTTATTTAATTTTTTTTTATATCTATGCTCTTTAAGGAATTCAGTCTATAATTTTCTTTCTCTTTTTGCTCTTCCTGGCTTATATATTAGCTTCATATTTGTATTACAAAAATAATTTCTTAAAAATCTTTCTTTTCCTGTTACCCCAAATAGTTTATATAGTATTGGGATTAGTTCCTTAAATGTTTGATAGAAATCACTTGTGAATCCATCTGACCCTGGGTTTTTTTCCCAGGGAGTTCCTTGAAAGCTTATTCTGTTTCTTTTTCTGAGATGGGATTAAGTAAGTATTGTATTTCCTCTTTGTTAATCTTGAGTAATTTATATTTTTGTAAATATTCACCCATTTCATTTAGATTTCCTGATTTATTGGCAGATAATTAGGCAAAAATACCTATTAATGATTACTTTAATTTCCTCTTTATTGGTTTTTTAATTCACTCTTTTTATTTTTAATACTGGCAATTTGATTTTCTTTCCTTTTTTTAAATCAAATTTACAATGCTCTATTTTATTTTTTAACACAACCAACTCCCAGTCTTATTTATTAGTTCAATGGTTTTCTTACTTTCAACTTTATTAATTTCTTTTTCATTTTTAGTATTTCCAATTTAGCCTTTAATTGGAGATTTAAATTTTTTTTCTATTTTTTTTAATTGCATGTCCAATTAATTGATCTGTTCTTTCTCTATTTTATTGATGTAAGTGTTCAGAGAGAGAAAATTTCCCCTAAATACTGCTTTGGCTATATCACATAAATTTTGATATGTTGTCTCCTCATTGCCATTCTTCTTAATGAAATTATTGTTTCTATAATTTGTTCTTTGATCCATTCCTTTTTAGAATTAGATTATTGTTTCCACTTAATGTTTAATTTGTCTTTCCATGGAACATTATTGATTATGGTTTTTAGTGTATTATTATCTGAAAATTATGCATTTATTATTTATGACTTTCTGCATTTAGTTGTGAAGGTTTTATGACCTAATGCATGGTCAATTTTTCTGTATGTACCATGTACTGTTGAAAAAAGGGTATATTCCTTTCTATTCTTATTCAATTTTCTCCAGAGATTTATTAAATCTAACTTTATTATGACTTCTTTCACCTTCTTAATTTTTTTTTGTTTATGTTTGGTTAGATTAATCTAGTTCAGAGAGAGGAAAATTAAACTAGTTTGGTTTTACTGTCTATTTTCTCCTATGGGTCATTTAATTTCTCCTTTAAGATTTTGGAGGCTATACTATTTGGTGCATATATGTTTAGGATTGATATTATTCCATTATTTATGATACCTTTTATCAAGATGAAATTTCCTTCCTTACCCCTTTTAATGAGATATATATTTTGCTTTAGCTTTGTCTGAGATCGTGATGGCTACTCAGGCTTTTTTTAAATAATTTTTTACTTCAGCTGAAGCACAAAAGATTGTGATATTGCCACTTACCTTTACTCTGTGTGTGTCTCCTTATCTCAAATGTGTTTCTTGTAAACAACATATGGTAGAATTCTGGTTTTTAATCCACTCTGCTATAGCTTTACATTTAATCTGTAAGTTCATCCCATTCACATTTACAGTTACAATAACTAACTGTGTATTTCCCTTTATCTTATTTCCTCCTTTGATCCTGCTCTTATTCTCTCCTTTCACTGTCCCTCCTTACAAATGTTTTGTTTTTAATCATGCCCCCTCTTTCCCTTCCCCCTTCTATTATCCCTGCCCCCTTCTCTTATTCCCCTTCTATTTCTCCATAGGATAATATAGGATTCTATAACCAAATAAGTATGATTATTATTCCCTCTCTGAGCCAATTCTGATGTGAGTAGGGTTTAAACATTACCCATCACCTCCCTCATCCTCCTTTTGACTGTAACAGTTTTTTTCACAACTCTGTAGGGGAGATATTCTACCATATTTTACTGTTTCCTTCCCTTTTTTCTTAGTGTAGTTCTCTTTTTAAGCCTTTCATTTTTCTGAATATCATTTCATCCTAGGCAATATGATCCTGTGCCCTCTGTCTATGTATACTTCTTCTAACTGCTCTAATAATGATAAATTTTTAAGAGCTAAAAATATCATCCTGACCTTATTGAATCCTTTAAACTTTCTTGTTCTTTACCTTTTTATGTTTTTCTTGAGTCTTGTATTTGGACAACAAAATTTTTATTGGAATCTGGTGTTTTCATCATGAATGATTGGAAATCTTTTACTTTATTAAGTTGCAATTTTTTCCATTGGAAAAAAATACATATTTTTCTGGGCAGGTGATTCTAGGTAGTAAACCTATTTCCTTTGCCTTTTGGAATATCATATTCCAAATCTTCATATCTTTTAATGTAGAAGCTGCTAAGTTCTATGTAATCCTGACTGTGACTCCATGATATTCGAATTGTTTTTATCTGGATTGCTTGCATTATTTTCTCCTTTGTTTAGGATCTATTGAATTTGAATATAATATTACTGGGAGTTGTCATTTGGGGATTTATTTCAAGAGGTGATCAGTGAATTCTTTCAATTTCCATTTTACCCTCTTGTTTAAGAACTTCAGTGCAGTTTTCTTTGATAATTTCTTATAATATGGTGTCTAGGCTGTGTGTGTGTGTGTGTGTGTGTGTGTGTGTGTGTGTGTGTGTATGTGTGTATTTTATCATGGCTTTCAGGTAAATCCAAAAATTCTTAAATTATCTCTCCTATACTTGTTTTTCTAGGAAAATTTTCTAATGAGATATTTTATATTCTTTTTTAAAAATTCTTTTGATTTTGTTTTGTTGTTTCTTGATGTCTCACACAGTCATTAGCTTTTACTTGCCAATTGTAATTTTTAAGAAATTAATTTTCTTCCAGGAGCTTTTGAAACTCTTTTTCCACTTGGCTAATTCTACTTTTTAAGAAAATCTTTTCTTTATTGGATTTTTTAACCTCTTTTTCCACTTTGCTGATTCTGCTTCCCCCCCCCCATTTTTTGTCATGCAAAACACACTTCCATATTGGTTATTGCTGTAAGAGCACACTAATACATAAATAAAACCCCAAAATAAACCTGTAAATACACTGATGTGAAAAATGACTACAATAATTCTTTCTCTTTAGGTGGATAGCATTCCTCTATCAGGATTGTGCCAGATCATTGCATGGCTGAGAGTAGCCAAGTTTTCACAGATAATCATCATCCAATATTGTTGTTACTGTGTACAGTTTTCTCCTACTTCTACTTATTTCACTTGGTGTCAGTTCCTGCAGATCTTTTCAGCTTTTTCTGAAATCATCTTGCTTATCATTTCTTATATCACAACAGTATTGCATTACCAACATGTACCCCAATTTGTTCAGCCATTCCCCAATTGATGGACATTCCATCCTTTTAAAATTCTTTGTCATCACAAAAAGTAGTATAAATATTTTTGTACAAATAGTTCCCATCCCCTTTTTGCTATCTTTTCAGGATACAGAACTAGTAGTGGTATTGCAGCATCAAAGGATATGCAGTTTTAAAGCCCTTTTGGTATAGGTCCAAATTGCCCTCTAGAATGGTTAGATCATTTCACAACTCCACCAATAATGCATTAGTCTCAGTTTTGCCACATCTTTACTGCTATATTGGCCAATCTGGTAGGTGTGAGGTGGTACCTCAGTATTGTTTTAATTTGCATTCCTCTAATCATAAGTCATTTAAGACATTTTTCAGATGATTATTGATGGCTTTGATTTCTTCATCTAAAAATTGCTTGTTCATATCCTTTGACCATTTGTGGGGTGTGTTGGGAGTGTTTACTATTGACTTGCACTGGTACTCTGTGAACCCTGCTGGGAGCTTTGTAGCTGTTAAAGGGATTTTCTTAATCTCTTCCTCTGTCTCTTTAAGAGGCAAGAAGAGCAGAGCAGACAGGAGTTTATGAGAGAGAGATGAAGATTCCTTTACCTAGGAGATAAGGAAGATATATAAGGAAGGAATCAGTTGATAGTTGGGCTTTTACCTCTGGACCTGGAGGGAGTAGGAGGTTGGACTGGGTCTCTTAGTCAAGAGCCACTACTGACCGTTTTACTTTGAGAGTTTTACTATGATAACAGTTGGGATAGAGAAATGGATTTAATGAGTTCATAGCTGATGAATATTTATTTATTAGTATAATTAGGTAGTTAGTGAACACATTTCTAGGTAGAGTAGGTTAGAGTAGGCCTGGTGTGGCCAGGCAGAAGAACCTGTCCTTGAAGACAGTTAGCGTAGGGTTTTTTAAAAAGAAATTTTAGTCAGGATTAGGAATTTAGGTATAGTCATAAGGTATTAAAGTAATAATTCTTACAATAATAGCCTTTATCCAGGCTACATTCCCCTCTCACCCCAGTGAAACAAACTTTCTTTACCTAACTTTCAAGGTATTTTTTTCAGGAAAATTGTTTGACTTAGTTTTGTTCATTCTGCCACTCCAGTATTCATTTTGAAGCATTATTTTGAGGTTTGTTGGAGAGGATTCTCAGAGTGCTTTGAGCTTTCTGTGTCTCTACTCTACCACCTTGGCTGTCTCAGGGTAGGTCATTCTTACAATTGGTCTACCTTAGATGTGGGGTTGCTTTAGACCAGTGATGGGCAAACTTTTTTTTGTTTTGTTTTGTTTTTTTAATATATTTTTAAACCCTTAACTTCTGTGTATTAGTTCCTTGGTGGAAGAGTGGTAAGGGTAGGCAATGGGCGTCAAGTGACTTGCCCAAGGTCACACAGCTGGGAAGTATCTGAGGCCAGATTTGAACCTAGGACCTCCCCTCTCTAGGCCTGGCTCTCAATCCACTGAGCTACCCAGCTGCCCCCAATGGGCAAACTTTTTAAAGAGGGGGGCCAAAGGAAAGGAAATGCTCATCTGTCAGTCTGTTTCTAAGGCAACTCTTTCGAAGTTTCATTGTATTGAATCCTACTCATTGTATTCATCAGATTAGGAATAATGTTGTGGGCTGGATAGAACATTTCAGGGGACTGCATCTGGCCTGCTGGCCATAGTTTGCCCATCACTGCTTTAGACTATCCTTAAAAGTTATCCCATCTGATTTAGTATAATCAAAATTATTTATTTTACATTTTGTAATTTTTTTAACTCTTGCTTGATTTTAAAATTTTTCCTTTCCTAGAGATCTGACAAATATACTATTCTGTGTTCACCTAATTTATTTACAGTTTCCTTCTTTATATTCAAGTCTTTCACCCATTCTGAATTTATCTTGCTGTAGGGTGTGAGTTGTTGATCTAAACCTAATGTCTCCCATGTTGTTTTCCAATTTTCCCAACAGTTTTTGTCAAATAGTGGATTTTTGTCCCCGAAGTTGGGCTCTTTGGGTTTATCATACACTGTCTTGTTGACGTCACTTACCCCAAGTCTATTCCACTGATCCTCCCTTCTTTCTCCTAGCCAGTACCATATTGTTTTGATGACCACTGCTTTATAGTATAGTTTAATATCTGGTACTGCTAGGCCACCTTCTTTCACATTTTTTTTCATTATTTCCCTTGATATTCTTGGTTTTTTGTTATTCCAAATGAACTTTGTTATAGTCCCTGAACTGCCTGGTTTGAGACACTGGCAATTCAGGAACAAATGAGTTGACTTAGAATTTTGAGAAAGGCATCCAATGGATACAGGTCCAGCCTGGGAATCAGGAAAATCTAGTTTTAAAGCCTTCCTCTTAACACATGATAATCATGGGATCAAACCATTCAGTGCCTCCATTCAATTTTTGAACAATATAGATTATAGATGAGCTGCTGAGTTGCATTGATGGAAGAAATTTCAAAGTTCCTTTTAGTAGTGAAATCAGAGCTAGATTCTTCCCCATACCAATAAAATAACTGAAGCATCAAGTTAGAGACTATCAGTATTTTATGCTAAGACTTCTAAGGAAAAAAAAACAACAGAAAACACAAGTTGGCTTCTGGACTATTTCAGTAGCAATACATTAAAGCTTTTTTATTTGTGGGGCACTGGCTACTTCCTCCTTACTTAACCTCTCTAAGGCTTGATTATTTTTATAGTTAGTGAAATAAAAACATTCATCATTCCAGATTACCAATAATGAGTCTCTCTGAATTTAGCTAAGCAAATTCTTAGACAAAGAGTATATCATTAGGTCTTCACTCAAGGTCTTTCAGGATTACTAGAACCAGAGAGTTTTAGTTATTTAAGGCTTAACTCACTTCATTGATATGTCCTCAGAGGAGGTTATTTGTAGAGACTTTGCTTTCAGGAGAGCAAAAGAGAAGAAATATATTGATGTTCATTATAATCAAAGGAAGACCATTCTTAACTAAAGGTGATGGTCTCTGAAATTTGATAATACAGATTTTTGAGTTGACTCTGAAGCATTTGGAGGTAGAATTTAAGCATTTACCAGTGTTTTTTAGAGTGACTTGCCCAATAGTAATTTAATTTTAGGCCATGAACAGAAAAGGCACTGTACCTTAGGGCAGCTAAGTGGCACAATGGATAGAGTACAGCATTGGAGTCAGGAAGACTCACCTTCCTGAGTTCGAATCCAGCCACAGACCCTTACTAGCTATGTGACCCTGGGCAAGTCACTTAACCCTATTTACTCCAGTTTTGTTATCTGTAAAATAAACTGGAAATAAACTGGAAAGGGAAATGGCCAACCATTCTAGTATCTCTGCCAAGAAAACTCCAAATGGGGTTATGGAGTCAGCCATAATGGAAATGACTATACAACAACAACCACCATAGGAAATTCAATTAGGGGCAAAACTGAGTCATTTCGGTTTAGGTTTGGGTTAAAGTGAGAGTTGAGACGAGTTTGGGGATAGTGTTGAGGATAAAGTTGAGGCTGGGCAAATGCATTCGGTCTATTTTTGTTCCCTTTAGGGTATGGTTCTATGAAGACCATGTCTATTCTAGGGGAATGATAATGAAAAATCTGCAAGTCTGGAAGTGAATTAAAAGCCCTCCAGCAAATCAATAAACCAGACTGGATTGATATCTTTCATTAGTGTTAGCTTTATAGGGATTGTAAACTTGTAAGACTAATATTATGATTTTAATGAAATTAGAAAATATGTTACATATTAAATTGAGAACTTCAAACAGTTCAGACTTTGTATGATAGTTGGGTGATAGTTGGCCTTGGAGAAAGACCTCTGTTTCAGTCCTACATCTGACTAATAATGAAGATGATGATGTTTATGATAACCACATTTTTATAGCATTTTAAAGTTGGTGAAGTACTTTACTCTTTTGACATTTAATCCTTAAAATGGCTTTGTAAGCAGGTTCTCTTAAAATTCCAATTTTATAGATGAGGAAACGGAAACAGACATTTAATTATGTGTTAAAGGTCACATGACTGAATATTAAGTAGATTCCCAACCAATCCCTCTCCAATAAAGTAATGTGTAAGAATTAAGCATTTGAGGGGGCAGCTAGGTAGTTCAGTGGACTGAGAGCCAGGATCAGAGTCAGGAGACCCTGGGTTTAAATTTGACCTCAGACACTTCCTAGCTGTGTGACTCTGAGCAAGTCACTTAGCTCCCATTGCCTAGCCGTGACTGCTCTTCTGCCTTACAACCAATACATAGTATTGATTCTAAGACTGAAGATAAAGGTTTATAAAAAAGAATTAAGTATTTGAGACTCAAGTTTTCCTGACTCCTGATCCATCACTGGTCAGTATGCCCTGCCCAATGATCCTCAGTGCTCCTAAGAACTCTCTAAGACCATAAGTCTTAAGGCAAGGGTTGTCTGCAGTGGGAGGGGATTTTTCTTATTGGGAATTTTCTATCCCAGTGGAATTCCATATTTGATTCAAAATAAAGACAAATCTTATATCTCTCCCAAAACCACACTTTGTTTTAGGTGGAAAAGAAGCAAACAAGTGAGCTCAGAGAATAAGACATGAGTTAATTGTGTAACATCACACCTATCCCAACCTCCTTCTACATGATGAAATTTGAGGTTGGTTTCTACCTGAGATGTTAAATGACTTTTCAAGGTCTCAAAGGTGACCTTGCGTTTTCATCAAACTGGCTTTCTTGTTATTCTCTTCTACCTCATGGTTGTCTTCTATCTCTGCTTCATCTCAGCATCCTGGAATATTGAGCACCATTAAAGGCTCCTTTGGGGCATCTCATCCTATCTAATTCCTTTACTGATATCTATCTCCTTCTGCTCCCTCAGTTGTTGGTAACACTACCTCCCTAGAATTACTTTGCATTTACCTATCTTACTAATGCTACTTTTTCCTGGTAGAATATAAACCACTTAAGGGAAGGGACAATTTCATTTTTGCATTTGCAGTTCCAGTTCCCAGGACAACGAGTTTCACATAGTAGTATATGTATGCTTGATTAATTGAACAAGATACTAAGTATATCTCATATAGAATTCCATTAAGGGAAAATCCAATTTAATATTTTTCTCTTGAGGTTAAAAGGTTAAAATGAGATGCCCATTGTCACCTCTATTATTTAACATTGTACTAGAAACACTAGCAGTTGCAATTAGAGAAGAAAAAGAAATTGAAGGTATCAAAGTGGGCAAAGAGGAGACTAAGCTATCACTCTTTGCAGATGATATGATGGTCTACTTAAAAAATCCTAGA
>NC_058134.1:12267335-12313448 GCF_016433145.1 Gracilinanus agilis | reverse complement strand
GCTATGAGAGGTGCTAGGCTTGCCGGAGGCCACAAAGCCAATCTGCATCTAAGGTGGGCTTCCAGCCCAGGTCTTCCTGGGTCAGAGGCCAGCTTTCTTCTTTCCATGCCACCATGCTGCCTTTCCTTTAGGACACTATTCTAGTACTAAAGACTACATGACTATCATTTCTACTTAGCTAACTATGGCAGGTAAATTTTGTATCAATTAATTGGACATTTAAGAAAAAATCCCGTTTCCTTCTTTCCGGGGAGCCCCATTTCTCAAGTTGATTCATACAGAGATAGAGCTTCCAGCAGTAAACACTCGGAGCCACCAGATGTCAGAAGAGCCTCACTGTAATAAAGCAAGTCACCGTTGCTTCAATCTACCACAATGTTCTCTTTAGTGACTTTTTCTTAGAAACTTCAAGCAATTGAATGCGAGCTCGAGTCATACGTTTAGAGATGACAGAGCCTCCAGGAATCGTCCAGTCGCTTTATTTTACAGAGGAAAGAACCGAGGCCCAGCGAGGGCCAGCGATTTGCTCTTCTGGGTAGGGCTGGTATTTGAATCCATAGCCAGCCACGGAGTCCTGATCCCCCACAGCACACAGTAACTTGCTACTCCCGGCATTTTTTTCACAGAAAATTTGTGTCTCTGGGCCTGTTCATATTTCACATCGAAAGCAGGAGAGGAGGCTGGAGTGACGGCTCAAGTAGCTCAGGCTCTCAGCCATGAACGGAACAAATTCTACAGATTCCTATAGACGGCTCGTCTCCTGGCTGAATCCAGCGGCTCCAGCTTGCTTGTAGGGGAAAACCCAACCTCCTCCGCTTGCACTGAAGGTCTTCCATGATGATCCTCTTACACAGGTTGGCTGGCTTATTGCAAAGTGGTTCTTTTCCCAGCACTCTCTAGTCCAGCCAAATTGGCTGCCAATATTTCCCCAAGATCTATAATTGATCTACATTCCCATCCCTCACTTGCCTTTTAGAATCTTTAGCTTCTTTTATTATTTATTTATTTATTTATTTATTTTTTTAAAAACTCTTACCTTCTGGCTTGGAGTCAAAACTGTGTATCAGCTCTAAGGCAGAAGAGTGGTAAGGGTAGGCCATGGGGGTCAAGTGACTTGCCCAGGGTCACACAGCTGGGAAGTGTCTGAGGCCAGATTTGAACCCAGGACCTCCTGTCTTTAGGCCTGACTCTCCATCTACTGAGCTACCCAGCTGCCCCCTCTTTAGCTTCATTTAAAGCAGAGCTCCCATCCTACCTCTCTGAAGCGGGGTCCTCTCTACCCAGCCCCAGCAGTTAGCAAGCTTCCATTCAGAAAACAGAAGAAATTCTCCTTAAATGTGAATAGCCTGACAGCTAACTCTTGCCCCTGGGACCATGTTTTGTCCCTCATTTTTGGAGGTTCTTGGCTGGTCTTGCTTGGCATTTGTTTTTCTTTTTTATCCTTCTAATCGTATTTTCTTCCCCCTCCCCCCTCCATTATAGGTATAGAACAGCTTTTAAAATATTCATTATTAAAGTTCTGAGTTCCAAACTCTCTCCTTTCTTGGACTCTCTCTCTCCCTCCCTCTCTCTCTCTCTCTCTCTCTCTCTCTCTCTCTCTCTCTCTCTCTCGCTCACTTCCTCTGCGCCCTCCCTGCTCCCCGAGAGGGTAAGCAATACGACACAGATTCTACATGCAATCACGGAGACGCTTCCATTTTTTTTTTTTTTTTTTGCAAAGACTCAAAAACAAAGGAGCTGTTCAAGATGAAAGTTTGCTTTCTGAGGGCTTGAAATATTAGAGACATTCAAATGATTTTTCAGATTCTTGACATGAAAATGAAGGCTAAAACGAGGGCTCGACCCAAAGTGCTGCCTAATTTTCTATCCCGGCGTGAGGGAATAGCGCGTAGCCTTGGGATTGTGTACGGAGATGTATTTAGGCAACATGTAAGCACATAATTGCTCCGGTGCACACACATGTGTAGATGGGTCTGCGAGAGTCCTGCGCGGGTCTTTTTTTCTTCTCAACAATGATTAGGGGATCTTTACAGATCGTACTTTTGGTCGAGAGTGGGCGAGGGAGCAGCGATCGCTCTGTTTTCTCCGTCTCAGTGTGGCGTCAGAGTCTCGTGTTTTCCGCATGGGTAATTGCACTAAAAAGGGTCACCACGTTACTGTCTCCTTTTTTCTGAGAGGACATGCTGGACTCAAGCCAAGATCATTATAAGTCGATGAGAACTCACAATAGGCTGCACCCATTTTCAAAGTGAATTTTTTAATCTAAAAATTAAAAAGAAATGAGTCAGGGGCAGCTGGGTAGCTCAGTGGATGGAGAGTCAAGCCTAGAGACAGGAGGTCCTGGGTTCAGATCTGACCTCAGACACTTCCCAGCTGTGTGACCCTGGGCAAGTCACTTGACCCCCATGGCCCAGCCTTACCACTCTTCCACCAAGGAGCCAATACACAGAAGTTAAGGGTTTAAAATTAAAAAAAAAAAAAAAAAAAAAAAAAAAAAGAAATGAGTCACTTCGCATTCGTGAAACGACCTCTGAATTTGAAGCTGGCAGGTGAGAGCCGACCTTTAGCACACTCGGGTGCCAGCCTGGGGGATCAGAACTGGAGACAAGTTCAGCTGAGACAAACCAGACAGACAAGACTAGGCAGGACCTGGTATCCCAGTTTTCCATCCGGCACCATAAATGTCTACCAGTGGATGTTGGCATCTTCACTCTAGAGCTGAGAGGGAATGTCAGGGATCGAGCCCAGCCTCCTCATTCTGAAGATGAGGAAACAAACCCAGAAATAGGGAAGTGACTTGCCCAAGGTCATACACATCAGATGCAGAATTTGAACTCAGGTTTATTTTGTTTTGTTTTAAACTTTAGTGTTCAATTCCTCCCCCTCGCCCCCACTGAGGTACCGACTGCCATCTAGTGTCTTAACTATATCTATTATCCTATCCCCGAGTTAACAGACAAGTTAGGAAATTGCTTGAGCTATAGAGAGGTTCTCAATTAAATGGACGATTCATTATGATTTGCTTAGGGTCTCATAGCAAATGCCAGAGGGAAGGCTCTATGTCTTTCTCACACAAAGCTAAGTGAGTGGATTTTACAGTTTATTATGTGCCCCAATCATCTCACCAGGGAGCAAAAGGGGGTTTGCTGGGTGGAGCAAAGGTCTGGGTTCTGGTCTTGCCTCTCTCACTTAGGAGAAACCTAGTGACTTGGGTGATCGCCGTTTCCAGCTGCTCAAGATCATCATTCACGATCAGTCGTGACAAATGGGTCCCGCCTGGATCTCTCTGCCTTTGCCGCATCCGGAGGCTTCCTTCCTACATGTCTTCTTTCCAAGTGAAATATTGATTTCTCGAAGCCACGGTCTTCACTGGAAACACAACTGCAGATGCTCTCCGTGAAGGCTTTTGGCAATCTCCTACCACAAACAGGAAGCTGTGGTTGCTAGGAAGGACACCTTGGCGTCCCACTAGCTCCCTGGCGCGCTGGCTGTCAGTGGGGGCCTGGCACCAAGAAGAGCGGGCAGGGGAGCCCCGCAGGCACAGCACTAGGCACCCGTGCGACCGGCAAGCCTAAGGGAGGAGGTGAGTGCATCCCCTTCCATGGAGGACTGTCCAGCTGCACCTCCGAGCTCCTTGGCACCAGGAGAGGTCACTGTTGCATGAGAAATGAACATTCTTCTGTGCCTGCAGTTCCAAAGGTCCTACGGTGAGCGCCCAACTTGGGCTCATCCTGTGCCAAGCGTCGGGCTTGGGTGCAAGGGAAGTTTGCATGATTTCCGGGTCCTCGAGGATCTGGTCATCGGAAGAGGTTCTGACCTGACCTGACAGCTACCTGCGAGGCATCTCCGATACTCAAGACACTGTCGGAGGGCAGAAGGTAAAAGCAAAATGGATTATAAGATCATTGAGACACACGAGGCATGCGGGAGGCAACAATGGCAACAGCAGCAACAATAACTGCTAACATTTAGATATTATGTTCCAGGCACTGTGCTAAGGACTTCACAAAGAGGATCTCATTTTATCTTAACAACCCTGGGAAGCAGCTTATTATCTGTATTTTATAGGTGAGGAAACTGAGTCAACAAGAGGTTAAACTGACTTGCTCAGGGGAACACAGTTAGAGGCTTGATTTGAACTCAGGTTGTCCTGCGTCCAGATCCTGACACTCTCTATCCACTGAGCCTCTTGGCTAGGGAGAGATGACCTTGGGAAACCATCAGTCCAGTTCTTCTTCCTATAGGTCACAGATCTCTACAGGGGAGGGAGTTCAAAGGTCATCTAGCGGCACCTTCTTATTTTCACAAATGAGCAGACTGAGACCCAGGGAAGGGAAGTGACCTGTTTAAGGTCACATAGGCAGGCTCAGAGATCTGCAGCTAGAAGAGACCTTCAGGACCATCTCTTCCTATGCCTCCATTTTATGAAGGAGGCTCAGACAGGATTTGTCTAAGGTCACACTGGCATTAACATCAGAGATGGGATTTAAGCTAGTTTCTCTTATTCAATTCCAGGTTTTTTCCAATGCTCTGGGCTCCTTTGAAGTATTAAAGGAGTCTCAGGACTCTGAGCCCTGGAGATGAGAAGATATGAGGGAAAGCTTAGATAAAGGCATATTATGGAATAAACACCGGATTTGGGGAAGAGCTTGCACATTGGCTTAGCTAGAACATAGAGATCATGGAGGAGAGAAGCATGAAGGGAGCCTGGAGAACTGGGGTGGGGTCAGATTGACTTGAAATACCAAACAGAGAAGTAGATATTTTAGTCTGGAAGCAATAGGGAGCCACTGAAAGTTCTTGAGCAGGGACTTGACATTGTTAGGAAAGAAATACCCAGTGATATAACTGAGGACACGAACACATAAGGCTCCTTGTTTCTTTCCAAGTTTAAACCTGTATTCTCCAGCAGCCATTATGTCCTAAAGAAGGCATGTGAGGACCATCTCTTTCTCTCTTTATAGACAATAAGTCAGGACCTTTTAAGTCATGGAAAAACAGATACTTGGCTCATTGAATAAGCATACATAATAAAGACTTGTAAGTACTTGAGGACCTCAGAGGTAAAAGAGTAGTCAGTTCACAAGCATTTAGTAAATACTTACTGTGCCAGACAGCAAGGTGGTACAGTGGATAGTCTGGGCCTGGAGTTAAGAAGACCAGAAATCAAACCCAGCCTCAGATATTTATTACTCTAGGCAAGCCACTTACCCCAGGTAGCCTCAGTTTCCTCATTTATAAAATGAGCTGGAGAAGGAAATGGCAAAATATCTCAGTATCTCTGCCAAGAAAACCCCAGTGAGGTCATGGAGAATCAGACAAGACTGAAAGGAACTGACCACCAACAACAAATGTGCCAGGTGCTATGCCAAGCTCTGGGGGCATTAAAAAGGACAAAGCATTGTCTTTTCCCTCAAGGAGCTCATATCTTAAAGGAGGAGACAATACACAAATCCTTCTGTACATACAAGAGATATCCTGGGGGAATGGAAGGTAATTTCAGAGGGAAGGGCCTGATGGTTGTCAGGGCTGAGAAGAAATCTTCTGCAGAAGGTGGGATTGGAAGCTGAAGTGTTAAGGATGCCAAGGAAGCTGAAAGTCCGAGGTAAAGAGGGAGAGCATCCCAGATATGGCAACAGCCAGTGCAAAGTCATGAGGTCTGGAGATGTCTGATGGAGAGCAAGGAGGCCAGTGTATCTCGCCCATAGAATGCTGCGGGGAGTAAAGTGAGAACTTAGGAAAAGTAGGAAGGGGCCAGCCTGGGAAGACCTTTAAATACCAGATGATCTGGAATATGCACTAAGCAAAGTGTCTGGCATATAGGAGATGCTTCATGAATGCTTATTGACTGAGTAGAGTCAGGAAGATCCATGTTCAAATCCAACTTCAGACCCACAGGTGTTTGATGCTGATCGTCACTCCTACTTCTACATATCTCACTTACATCTAAAAACACGAGGCTTGGACCCATTGACCTTTATTGTTGCTTCCAGTTCTAAATCCAGAATCCTAAATGTATGGACTTTGGAGACGACTTCTAGTCCAAAGCAAGTATTCACAGATGTTCCAGATGACCATATTCTTTTCATCAAGAACCTTAAAGCATTTTTGCAAAGAAGATGGATGAAGGAACTTTATCAGCAGGGTACACATGTCCTCTCCCTCCCCCGTGCTCTCTTATGGACACTGTAGAATGGAAGGCAAGAGAATTCTGCGTGTGTATGTTTGTGTCTCATGACAGAGAGAAATAGAGACAGAGACAGAAGAGGGAGAAAGAGAGAGAGAGAGAGAGAGAGAGAGAGAGAGAGAGAGAGAGACAGAATGAGAGAGATAGACAGAGAGACAGAGATAGAGACAGAGACAGAGATAGAGAGTGCGTGTTCTCTGCCAGCTAGGAAGAAACCAGAAAGAACCTTAAAGTGTTTAAAGAAAAATTGTCAGATTCAGAAGAGCCATAACCTGGAGCACAAGTGTCTTTAAAAAAAGTTTTCCCAAGATGCTTCTCTATAGGATCTTCCTGGTTGCTTTGTTTCTTTTGAAAGGACCATTCCAGAAGAGAGCCAAGTCATCTCCTTTTGGTGGTGACCTAAGACATTCTGTTGCTGTTATGGCCCACTGTGGAATCTTTGCTGCCTGACAAGTAATGGAAGTTACTTTGCCTCAGTCTGTTTGACTCGATCCAATGCTCTCTTCTCCAAAGTAGGAGGACATTATTGCGGTTGACGACATGGAAAGAAAGAGCAATCTTCTAGCAATGTGTTCATAAATAGATGGGAATTCAAACTGGAGCTTTGCCAAATGATTTGTACACAATGACTCTCCAGAATTTCAGAAAGGAAGAGGACCTCAAGGACCTTTAGTTTAATCAGTACCTGATGAAAGACCTCTTTTTCATCATGTTGGACAAGTGGGCATCCAGTTTTTGCTTAAAGTTGTGAGAGGTGGAATGTTGTAGTGGAAAGAACACTGGGTTTGGACTTAGAATATCTGGGTTAAAATCTATCAATGCCACTAACTACCAGTATGACCTTAGGCAAATCTCATCACTTCTCTTGTCCTTAAATTCTTCTCCTACAAAAGGAAGAAATGGGACTAGATCAACTCTGTGGGTGCTTCCAGCTCTAATTTTTTGGTCCATTGAACCTTAGATGTAGGGAAATCAATTACTTATTGTGGCAGCTGGTTATACGTTGGGACATTTCTGTAAGGAAGATTTTCCCCATAGGAAGTTCTGCTAATGACTTCTGGTTCTTCCCACTAAGCTCAAGAAGGACAAATCTATTCCCTTATCCATGGGATAGTGTCTAAAACATTTGAAGACAACTATCACCCACCTCTAAACCCTCTTCATTAGGCTAAATACCCTTTTTTCCTTCAACAAATCCTTATCAGTGATGAACTTGAGATCCTTCACAATCCTAGTCTCCTTCCTTTGGTCACACTCCAGCTTATCAATATTCTCCTTAAAACATGATGACCAAAATTCAACATAATATTCTACATGTGATATGACCATGTATTTTTTGTCTCCTCAGTTTGGGACACTATGTATTTTTATTCCTCATTCTCTACTCTCCAGACATCTCCTTTATCCAAAATCTCTCCAACTGACGCTGGCCACAAGAGATATAATGCCCTGGAAGTTACAGTGCTTTTTTTCTGGGACTTCTGCTCTAGGATCCCCCCTCCCATTCCACCTATTGGATCACCATCTTGACCACCATTTAAAGAAAGTTCCAGATGTGTTTTAAACCTTAACCTGGCCATTTCTTCCACAGTCTCCTTTATACATCATTGTGCCTGCACCACTGACTAGGTCCTGAAGCTCTCAACCCTGTCATTTCTAGAATTTCCACCCTTATTCCCCTCCTTCCAAATTCTAGAATGATGTTCAGATAATTTCTGTCATTACTCTTGGATGGAGTATTTAAATCTATTCTTCTACAATTCTGCTCACCATAACTTTAATTTTCAGAAAGAAGATGACATTTTCAGGCAATTCTTTTCTTTGTGCCTCAGTTTTTGTGATCCAATAATAAATGTTCCCTCCCTACCTCCCTTACTCCCTTTCTTTCTTTCTTCTCTTCCTTCTTCCTTCCTTCCTTCCTTCCTTCCTTCCTTCCTTCCTTCCTTCCTTCCTTCCTTCCTTCCTTCCTTCCTTCCTTCCCTCTTCCTTCCTTCTTTTCTCTTTACATATGAGAAAACTGAGGCAAACAGGGATAAGCAACTTGCTCAAGATCATGAAGCTTTTAAGTGTCTGAGGGCAGAGTTGAACTTAGGAAATGGAGTCTTCTCGACTCTAGGACCTGGATCCATTGTACCATAAAGCTTCCAGAAAGGACCTTAGTGACCATCCAATCCAGTCTCAAGTTCCTCACCTGCAAAGTGGGGATAATAATATCACCTTCCTCCCAGGGTTTTCATGCAGATTAAATCTGTAAAACTCTTTGCAAACCTTTAAGTTTGCTGTAATTGTGAGGTACAATCATTTTCCTTCTTTAGTTGCTTAGGATTCTCATCACTTCAAATAGTCTTGCCATTTGGTTTGCCTAAAACCAAAGATTTCATGCTGTGTCCTGACCCAAATTAAAGCTTCTTTCCCCTTTCAATTTAATTAAATTTCCCAAATATTTATGAAGTGCTTGTTGTGCATATAACTCATTGCACTGGCCACAGGAACATGAAGACAAAGACAAAATGCAATTCCTGCCCCCAAGAAGCTTACATTCTACTGAAGGGATAAAAGTGTACAGGAATATCTGTTGAACCAGGAAAGTTGCTAAGGAAAGGAGTGTTCAGCTCTGCTAGGGCATCAGAGAGGGTTTCTGTAGAGATATCTGTGAGGGTGAGGCTTGAAGGGAGACAGAGTTTCTCTGGAGCCAGGGAGAAGGAGCCTGATGGTATCTCTTCCTGAATACTAATAAGGTGGTAACTGACTCATTTCTTCCTTTTGCCACTGAGGGTGGCTACAACTTCTCCCAAATCATCCTTAAAGGCTCCCCTCATTTTCAGCTTATGGACAAATGGATTGGGAAGTCTGGAGAGGCAGCAGCATCTCCTAAAGGCCTCCTCTCAGCTGGCTCCTGCATCCCCTGGATCAGCCTCAGCTGCCAGCATCAGGGTAACAAGCCTAGCAAAGCTAACCTTTCTGGCTCAGCTCCAATGAAGAGCAAAGACACAGACTGCTCCTTTGTTGCCCCCACTTTTCCTTTCGAACTCACACAGAGGCCAACTTACTGACATCTCCGGCACTGCTTGGGAAGAGGCATTTCTTAGAGAAGGCGTAATCTCTCCTGGGGAATGACCTTGCCCAATTTAGACCTGGTATAGTAAGTCTGTCTTAGGAGAGTGAGAACACTTGACCTCTTCTAAATTGGAAATGCCAAGGGAGTGATGCTCTGCAAACAGGCAAACCTGCCTTAGGAATTTCAGGCATTTCCTGTGGTGGTGGTGGTGGGGGCTGCATGGAATATTCAGGAGAGGGCTGATTTGACCTGTTTTGGTTGAAAAATCACTTTGATTTATGAAGGACTTCTCAGGTTCTCACATGGCTCATCCTTAAGGTCAGAGGAACTAAGGAAACTTCAGGAAAATATTTTAGGTGGACAATAAAAGGACTAAATGATTGGACAATTTATCTGTGGCCAAAAATCTGTTAATAAAGGGAGAATTAGCATAGAATAGTGATGGGGGCTGGCCTCAGAGTCAAGAAGATCTGTGTTCAAGACTGGTCTTTGACACAAAGACCCTGGGTAAGTCATAGTCCCTCAGTGTCCCTGGCAACTTTATGAGACTGTAAATTACAGTTTACCTTGGACGTTTCCTTACAGGTGAAATCACAGGTCCAGATGATCTCACCCTCTTCAAAGTCTTCTGATACTGAGCAGGTAAGAGCACCCATATGTTCACTTGTAACCGGCATTGAGAGAGTGACATTTGTGAGGGGTGCTCTAAAAGGTAGTTAAGGAAGAAGAGGAAGGAAAAAAAAATTAAGCAACTAATACATGCCAGGCACCATACTACGTGCTTTACAGATATTACCACATTGGATCTTCAAAAAAGTCTTAGGAAGTAGGTGATGTTATAATCCCTATTTTACAGTTGCGGAAACTGAGGCAAATGTAAGTAAAGTGACTTGCCTAGGATCACACAACTAGTGTCTAAGGCTGGATTCAAGCATATTTAGTTCTTTGAGCCAGATCTGCCCTTTGGTGGAGTGGGCTATCCTTTGCTACCCTTTGCTTACATGATTTGAAGACACACAAGGCTACTAGACTCCAAATATCTCCCCTGTTCTCACCAAGTCAGTGTGATGAGTGGCTTAAATTCTTAAATTAGAGGGCCAGCTTCAGAGTCAAGAAGACCTGTGTTCTTTCAGGTTAAGACATGGCTGGTGCACACCGATAGCATTTCTCCCCTCTCCCCCGTCTATACTATTTGACTCCTAAAAAATTCTTCCCACTGAAAACATAGAAATGAAAATAGCCTAATTTTCTTGGCTCACTATTTCTGGGTCCTGCTCCTTCCAGCCCAGCATTTTCCCTCCTTCTTGGGGCCGGATTCTGTGGGGAGAGTTGCTTTTGTTCCCAGTGTTTAGCAGATAGTAGGTACTTAACAGAGTTGAGCTTGTGTAGCAGATTTCATTTCCACATTCATATCCCCAGTGTTCCCAGCATGCTGTAGGTACTTAATACATGCCTATTCTTTGACAGAGTTGGGTTTGTTTAACAGATTTTAGAGCAGAATTGAAATATTTTATTGCTGGAAAGGAAGACAACGGAGCTAGTAGACTAGTAGATAGAGTGTTGGGAAGCCCTTTGGAATAGCTGATGGTACATTGGACTTGGAGTCAGGAAGTCAGGGGTCCAAATCCTTCCTTGAACACTTATTAGGTATATGATTGTGGGAGTATCAGGCTCTGTCAGTCTCAGTTTCCTAACCTGTAAAACGAGACTAATAATAGAACCTACCTCACAGGATTGTTATGAAGATTCAATGAGATTCTCTGTTAATATAATATTTGAAACTCTTAGAGCTCTATGTAAATGCTAGTTATTATAACATGATACAGGCTACAGTGCCTGGTACATAAGAAGCAACATGAATTACATTAACAAGTTCATGTTTGACTGGGAAAGGAGGTAGACGAGTCATGCAAGCAGCCCCAGGATTAACCTGGAGACAGAACCAACGTCTACTTTTCCAAAGGCATTTCCTGGATTCTCTGTCCACCTTGCTATCTGTAGCCCCTGACTGGACCTAGAGGGCCTGAGATTCACCAGCCTGTGAGTTAATTCACTCTGCTTCATCACTCTTGACCTGGGGCTGAACCATCCTGATGGATCACTTGAGCACAGACTCTCCAAACTCATTATTATTTAGCTTTGCCCAGAATCTCCACCTCCCACCTCCCCAGCCACCAGGAAGCCAGAGCTGATTGAAAGGGTACTTGCCTAATACTGCCTGCCATTTTAGCTCCATTCCTTCCATACCAGATGCTCTCCCTTCACCTGCACCAACTCTTTGCTACCAATTTTATCACATCCCAGGATCCGAGATCTACACAGCTCATGTGGTTTAAGGGAAATGAGATCATTAACTTTTGGAGATTTCCTTAAAATAGAGGCCATAGGCAAGTGCACATAGAAAAATCCATTGAAAAGAAAGTGACAAGAGTACCTGCCCTTGAGGAGCCTACAGTCTTCTGGAATGACTTCTTCCTCTTCTAGCTTTCCTGGAGCATCAATTCAAGTTGTCGATGTATATGTAAGTAACCGTCTTTCTCAGGTTTCAGGACTTCTTCCTCTTGTTTTTTTTAAACACTTCTTCAGGCTTACCTTGCCTTCACAGAGTGGGTGCAGGTAAGACTTTGACTCTTCCTACCTTTGAGTCAATCAACCTCCTCTCACTCCTAAAAAGTGCCCAGGAGGGGCAAAGTGACCCATGGGGAAAATAAAACCAAATGTAGCTCCACAACCATTTAAAACCTTTTATAAAGTTTCTTAAGGGCTGGAAGGTTTCTTTAATTTTGGTAACATTTTAAATTGAGAAGTTGAACTTGTAGTCAGGAGGATCTAGATTAAATTTGGATTCAGACACTAAGGAGATGTATGTCTGTGGCCAAGTGATGGAACCTTTTGGTTTGTCTGTTTCTTTAACTGAGGCATTTCTCTAGCCCCTACCTCAGAGGGCATTAGTGAGGTTCAAGTCGATAAACCATAGGAAGCTTTTCTCAAAGTCTAAAGTAGCTGAATAAATTTCACTTAGGACTTAATTTCAGTTTTAAATACTTAGGAATTTCCCAGCCCTGGAAGAGTCAGTATCTCAGAATGCTATAATCTTGAACCCCAGTCTCTCTCATATCCATCCATCCATCCATCTATCCATCCATCTATCCATCCATCTATCCATCCATCTATCCATCCATCTTTCTTTCTTTCTTTCTTTCTTTCTTTCTTTCTTTCTTTCTTTCTTTCTTTCTTTCTTTCTTTCTTTCTTTCTTTCTTTCTTTCTTTCTTTCTTTCTTTCTTTCTGCTTCAGTTAAGCTTTGCTGTCTACTTCAAGCATGTGAAGACTTCTCCTTGCTGAATGGAAAGATGAGAATATTTTGTTCCGATGGCCATGAAGGCAGCTGAACTGTGGAGCAATTTAAGCTTGGTTACACATCAGAAAGATCATGACTGTATCTTGAGCCATCACCCATCTTCTTGTCTTTTGTTTTGCCAATGGACTTTGATGACTCCTGAAGAGAGAGTGAGGCTGAGGACTTTGTGCAAATCTGCCTCACTTAAACCTAGTTCACAAGTCATTATGTCACTTCTTGATGTCACTGGTCCTCTTCAAAAAATGAAAGATGAACAAGAGCAGCTTATTATAAAAAGGACATGTTCCAAAGCAGGTGATTCTCCAAGTTTTGCCCAATTAATCACTGTGATTACCACTAAAATAATATTAATAATGACTCAAGCTGTGGCCTGAAGACATAAGAGCATGTACTGGTACAGTTTATGGTTGGGAAATATGCCTTGTATGAGGGACTTAGAATGATGCTTGAGACTCTACATGGGCCTAAGCCTAGGGCTATTCTCTTTCAGATGATTATGAAGCAGCACAGGATTGTAGAAAGAGATAGCTTTGGAGTCAGAGGACCTAGGTTCAAGTCCCTGCTCCATTACTTACTGAACTATTGGGGGCCCTCAGTTTCCTCATTTATAAAGTGAGAGAGTAAGATGTAATGGTCTTCAAAGTCTTTTCCATCTCTGTCTACCATCTTTTTGGGATAGATTGGGGTGAAGTTAGACTTCTTGGGAAGAGCTTCCTTTCTTCTTTGAAAAAGGAACTCAAATAGTATGCTTAATAAATAGGGACTGTGGCTATGGATGAGCCTGGAGACAATCTGCTTGCCAGCTCAACCCATTTAAATCCATTTCCAATCAGTCTGAGTTAGATATCTTGGAATCTGTCTATCTCAACAAGTCTAGAAATTTTGTGGTTTAGAAAATGTGGGTGGATAACATAGTCACACTCATTCATTTCAATGTAATTTAATTTGATTAATTAGCATTTATTGAGCCACTGCTATGTACACAGGGGCACATAGTCAGAAATAACTCCTTCTCTCAGAAATTCTTGGCTTCCCATGGGCATTAATACCAACTTCTTTAATCAATCAACTGACAATAAATAAATGAGAATTTAGCATGTACTTATATGAATGAATGAGGAAGCATCAATTAATAATTACATTTACCATGTGTACAAATTAGTGTACTAAGGCTGAGGTTACATAAAGAAAAGTCAGACAAACCCTGCCCTCAAGGAGCTCTCACTTTAATCAATGAGATAAAGCAGAGGGAATGATTCAGCCATCAGTCAGATGGAAAGATCCCAGAGTCCTTAGGGGCAGCAACAGAGCAGATGGTGAGGCCTCTTCTTTAATATTGTTTCCACAGATAAAATCATATCAGTTTCTGACATTCTGGCTGTGTGCCCCGGGGTAGGTAGTTAACCTTCTATGTGCCAAGGAATTCTCTAGGACTATGAGGGGCATCCTGCATCGGTGGAGGGAGTTCCTTTACTGGGAGTTCCCTGTACCAATGGAATCATAGTTTTGGTCTCCATCTTCCCTCAGAAACAGACAAACCAAGTCTAAAACTTGGAGGATTTGAATAAAAAGAAAGCTTGCAAATGTCTTTGTTCCTTTTCTGTTTTGGTACATGAGGAGAAAAGGAAGGCTGCTTTTGGTCAGCTGCAGGAAGACACTTGAGCTTATTTCTGGGTTCTGTAGGATTAGTGCAGCACTAGGGTTGTATTGGTTCTATTTAGTTGTGTTCAGCTAACTCGAACTTTCATCTTGGCCTGCTTAAAGAGTATGAAAACAATTACAGCCTTGGATAGTGTACGTTAGGCCTTTTCTCATTAAAACCCAACCCCAAAGAATCATTTGGCATTGCCAAGTCAGAAAGGAATCCTTTGAACCTCCCTGGAAGAAAAGTGCCACATAGACAGTTATCTTCTTAACTCCCACTAGCCCTCGAGGGTCTGAGAGACTGAAAGAGTTCTCATAATATCATGAATGGGAGAGGAAGAGAGGAATAAAAATCATCAGATGATTGATCAAGGTCATGAAGGCAGAGTGAGTGAGGCACGGCGTCCAGGACCCGACTGCCCAGCCAGACTCTGTCTTGCGTGGACTACAATCTGGACCTTTGGGTTCAGTCTGCAATACTGCATTTTAGGGAGGACATTAAGAAGCCAGAGAATTCTTAGGAGAGAGTAATCACTAAGGAGGTGAAAGGTTTTGGACTATACCATGAAAGGATTGCTTCAAGGAACAATAGAACTTTGGCCTGGAAAAGAGGAATATTCGAATGAACTAAATACTTTATTTTATGCCATTGCCCTCATTCTAGTCATTTCTGGCTAGAACTGACTCACCTCCTCTCATTGGGTCTTTCCATTGTCCTTCCTCCAAAGGGCAGGATGTTTTATAATAAAGCCCTAGTGTATCACCGGGAAGATACTTTGTGAAAGGGAGATATCTATTGTACTGGGAAGCTTCTCCAAGTTCCCATAAAGAATCTGACTTTGCCCCTTCCTTCTAATAGATTCTGGGCCAAGTTCATTGTCCATCTAACACCCAAAGACTTTCATAGTGTGATAATTATATTAAGTCTACACTGCCCATCTTTAGATTTAATCATCTTCCAATTCTGGAAGGTCCTAACCCTCCTGTGCTAGAGTGAGGGACAATCAGAATTGAAGCACCACCCCCTGCGCTTTCTATGAGAAGCGTCTATTGTGATTGGACACACAGGCTAGGGGAGGGCACTGGAAGGGATGCATGAGGGACCCCTTTAAAAGAGGGAGTTGAATGAGTGAAGCTTCTGCTGCTTTGGTGAAGGGGACCTGAGGGAGCTTTGCTGGTTTGTGACCAAGCCTGAACTTCCTGAACTTCTATTAAGAACCTTCTTTTATAGACTCTGTGAATGAAGTTTGCTCCATTCACCTCTGGGCCTCGGGCCCTGTAACCCTGGGCTAAGGGTTAAGGTCTACCTGGACTAATGTGTAAATGGAATTAGCTCTAGCCCATTCATAGTCAAAACTCTACTTAACTTAGGCATAGAAATGATGTTATCCCCACCTCCCTTAATGGGGAGGGGGGACATGTTACCCACACGGGACAATAAGTAACAAATCAAGGACAAGGGACGGCCCTTTGGGCCGTCCAAAACAGTGTAGAGGCTGCCATTTGTCCACTTGAATTAGAGGTGGACCCACAGGAAGTGACCAGAGACACTATCTCTTCAAGGATGTTGGTTACTTCCTGTTGGGGCAGTTCCCGCCTTGAACTTGGTGCTGAAGGATCTGGGCTGAGACCTCAGGCAGCTTCCACTCTGAATTGTCACGTGGGTAAGTTAGGCTGACTACCTTGGCCTACCTTGGCGTTTTTCCAAACTCTACCTTAAGTAGGCTCTGGCCTCTCTGATTGCTAAGGCCTTGTGGCGTGTAATCTAGTTTAATCAGCCTTTTAACCTTCTCTCTCCTTCCAGGCCTCTGCAGGCCTGGACTAGCCTCTCCCTCTCTCTATTTCCCTACCTTCTACCTTTCTAATTGTAAATAAACTACCTTAAACCCGATCCTGACTTGAGTCTATTTTAATTATGGAATCAATCTGAACTATTGATTCCTGGTGGCCACACTTTAAATATACACCTATAAAATACCTAAAAATCTCCCTCTTACATTAATCAGTGGGACAGATTCTTATTTTCTTACTTCCCTTCTCTCTTCTTATGTAAATAAACTTCCAAAAAAGTCAATTTTGACTTGAGATTATTCTTAATTGAGGATTGATAATAGTTCCATCCTCTGGCAACCATCTTTAATATATTGAGCCCATAAAAGCCCTTTTTCCCCCTTACAATAGGAATGTATCTAAGTCTGTTGGCTGCCCAACTACAACATGCCAGCATCAGAGTAATATAGATTTGTGGCAGCTTTTATTTGTTGAATTATAGAATCCTGGAACTTAGGCATAGTTTTTCTTGGCCCCAGACCTAGTGTATTCACAGCCTGTGACTTCTGTGTGTGACATCCTACTGCTAAGTCTCCTTCTGTCTGTGAGATCTCTCTGCATTAGCATTCATGTGGGTGATTTCAGGGGTAGGTTCTCATGAGCAGCCATAGACCTCATAAATAGCTCTTTTAGGGTCAAGGGAGAAAACAACGGACACTGAATGAGTAATGAGGCTCATGTGATCTCAGGAGCTGAATGTAAGGCTTGTGTCAGCAGCAATGGCTACTGAGGGTGAGGAACAAGAGGGTCTGGCCCTTCATTGCTCTCAAGGGCCCTTTCATCGTGAAGAGAATGGAGGCCCAGTACTTGGGGACTTCTCTTCATTCTCCCAGGATTCTTTCTTCTCCCACTTACCACCTGCTTACCGGAAGGCCACTCTTCACTGTGACTAGGATCATCTATGATTTTGCTCATTTCTGCTTAAAATTCTATAAAAATGATGGCAAGGAATTCAAGTCAAGTCAACAAGTTCTATGAAGGGCCTACTATGTGTCAAGCATGGGGCAGCTAGGTGGTGCAGTGAATAGAGATCTAGTCTGAGTGGGAGGAGGCACTGACAACTGGGGCATTCAGTAAAGATTTCTCGTGGGAGGGGGGTCCTTGGTCTGGGTCCCGAAGGGAGAAAAGGGATCCCAGAGTCAGAAGTGAGCTGGGAAAGTATTCCAGGCAAATGTATATAGGGGGTAGATGGGAGTTTGTTTGCTAGGATACTAGACTGGTTTGCCATTTACTTCTCCAGTGGATCCTTTTATTAAGTAATCAGAAGTTAAATAACTTGCCTAGGGTCACACAGTTAAGAATTATCTGAGGCCAGATTTGAACTCAGATGTTGCTGACTCTAGGCCCAGCTGCCTAGACACCTAGCTGCCTCCTAGGCATATAGAGGTTAAGTTACTTGTCCAAGATCACACAGATAGTAAGTATCTGAGGTTAGATTTGAATCCAGGTCCAGTGCTCCTAACCAGTAAGCCACAGATGCCTCTAATTTGATCATGGAAGCCACTGGAAGTGATTGAATGGCAATGAGAGTGATATATTCAGAATTAATTTTAGAAAGATCATTTTTGTAGTTGAATGATGGATGTACTTGAGTGGACAGAGAGTTGAGGCAAGAATCAAACAGTAGGCTATTATAATAGCCCAGGTATGAATCAATGAGAGCCTATATTAGGGTGGTGTTAGTGTCAGAGGAGAGAAGAGTTAGTATATGGGAGATATGACAAAGGTAAACTCAACTGAACATGAACATTTGTTGGATATGGGGGTGAGAGGGTAAGTCATTGAGGCTGAGCCTAGATGACTTAGAGGAGAGTGGTACCTTTGACTATAAAGGGGAAATTGAGAAGAGGGGAGCCCATAGGTAGAAATGCTGCAGTTACATTTTGGACATGTTGAGCTTCAGATGTTCATGGACCCTCCAGTTTCCATTTGAGATGTCCAATAATCAGTTGCGGATGACAGACCAGAGGTCAGCAAACCAGTCAGGAAACTGACCATTCCAATGCCCTTCCTTGTCAATTAACCTCAGCAGCTCCTCATTAACTCCTGAACCAAATCTAAAATGCTTTGGCAGTCAAGGTCCTTCTCATCTTGGTCACTCTTCCCTCAGTAGCCCTCCACACTTCTTTGCTCTTGACATATTCTAAGATCCAGTCATTCTGGCCTCTTTCTTGCTCTTCCCCCATGATGTTCCATCTCTTCTCTCTGTGTCTCTACCCTGGCTGTCTCCCATGCCTGGAAGGTTCTCCCTCTTCCTCTTAACCTGTTAGTTTCCCTAGTTTCAAGACTTAGCATAGATCCTGTCTTCTGCAGGAGGCTTCTCCCACTTCTCTGAAGTTCTGGTACCTTCTTCCCTAACATTTCCTTCCATCTGCTTTTTAGATATTGACTCTATTGAGACATTTGCATTTTTGTCTCCTTGTCTAGACTATAAGTTCCCTGAAGGCAAGAATCATTTCCTCCTCTCTTTATAACACCAGAGCTCAGCACAGCCCTTCCTCACATACAGTGAGTACATACTAAATGCTTAATGGATGATTGACTGCTCTCACCAAGCTCATTGTGGGTATAGTCATTGGCAGAGAGGGATATGGTCTAAGCACCCCTAGATATGCCATCGTCAGGGCTTCCTTCCAGATCTACCACTTTTTGCTGTGGGTGAAACTATTCCTAACTCTAACTAACCATTTAGGGATATACATTGCTACTTGCCTCCAATCACTAGCCTTATAGATTTGCATATTTAATAGAAGAAAGCCTGATTGTCTAGAAAGAAAAGTGATTATTAAGCTCAGCAGGAGTCATGAGATTTCAATAAGAGTGTGTGTGAGTGTGTGTGTGTGTGTGTGTGTGTGTGTGTGTGTGTGTATTGATTTTGTTCTTTTCTCTCCAGGGCTGATGCTGAAATCTTGGAATTTCAAGTCGACCAAGATTTCCAAATTACTCTTAAGTGGATACAATTTTGGGAAAATCTTGGCGTGGCCATCTGGAAAAAGTTGCTTTGGGTCCCAAGTATGTGTGAAAAGTTTTCTTATTTAAAAGAAAAGAATAGTGAGATGAGTCACAAGGGATGGTACCTCTTGCAAGACATCTTTTCCAAATGTTCCAGGGCATATGTTTCTTCACTGTTCCCATGACATAGACCTGAGCCTTCCTTTTCCTTGGGCCTGAAGGCAAGGGAAGGTTTTATGAGCTCTTAGTAGGGGCAGAGGTGCTTCAGAGGTGGAGGAAACAAAATGTAAAATTTTGCAAGAGTGCGGAGATGAGGAACAGACGCGAAGATGATCCCATGACCAATGATCCTCAATTAAATTGCCCAGGTATTGTAGCCTTGCTCCTTAATGGCTATAGTAAAACTTGACCTATATTCTAGACAGTCAGCATTTATTAAACACCAACTGTATTTCTGACACTGATTCCCTTCCTCTCCATCATCACCATTAACTTTATTGATTTAGAAGGTCTCATCTATCTGTTGTTCATTCTGCCATTATTTACAAAGAAGGTGTTGTTTGGAGATTTGTCTTGTTTGATTAATCTTTGTCTCCTTTTACAGGATGTCCTCCCTACCCCTCTTGACACCTCCCACAACCATTTTGCTTTTTTAATGTTTCTAGATTCAACATTGATAACCTTTTGTTAGATGGGTTTCTGGACAGTCTGGTGAGACCACTTTTTGGAATAATGCTTTTAAATGCACAGAATACCTAGTAAATTAGGATTATAAAGTTGAATATTGTGAATGTTAACTATTTTGATAAAATTATTTTGATACAATTGCCAAAATACTGAATAAACAAACCAACAAGATCATGGTCCTCAGGAAAAAAACTCTGCTTTAGAAACACGCATAAATGTGCGATTTCCTTTTTTCAAGTTTGAATAAACTATAGTGTGTCTTCTGGGCAGTGTTTCTTTGATCATAGACTGGTGGGTCATTGCTATGATTAGCTCACTCTCTCTCCTTTTCCCTAGGATGGTAGTGTGTCTTCTTGGGCTTTGAATTTGGCAGGTGAGCACTTGATGCCATAAAGGCTACTGAAGTCACAATATAGGCTCAAAATCAGTGCTTTGTTGATAAGGGTTTTTCAAAGTTTTTTTACCTAGTCTGTAGGAGCTTTGGGGGTCTGTAAGTTGACCAGGCTTTCTAGGCTATTTATTGATTTTATATAAATGATAACTAAGCTTAAATAAGGGACTGAATGCTTCTTGGTACATTCCTAGCACTAGTAGGCATGTAATAAGTGCTTATTGGCTCAGTGGATTGAGGGCCAGGCCTAGAGACAGGAAGTCTTGAGTTCAAATATGGCCTTAGACTCTTCCTAGCTGTATGACTTTGAGCAAGTCACTTAAAGCCCATTGCCTAGTCCTTAGTGTTCTTCTAACTTGGAACCAGTACACAGTATTGATTCTAAGATGGAAAGGAAGGGTTTAAAAAATGTTCATTGACTGGCTGCTTCTATAATTTACATGATAACCATAGAAGAGTCAGGAACCTCAGGTGGGTCTCCCCATCTTACCTTGCATGTCCTCCATATCTCTACCTCCCCTTTATCTGTATTGCCTATATTTCTTCTCCCCTTTCCCCTTCTCTATTGACATTTTCTTTCTCCCAATTCTCAATTGATCCATCATTTTCCATAAGTTCATAAATCCAGAAGAGGAGGGGAACTCCTAAGCCAACTCATCTAGCCTCTTCATTCTCCTTTTTTTCTCTCTTTTGTAACATAATCTATCTTCAAGAAAAAGGCAACCTTGGCTAATATGACCATAGCAGAATGGGTGGTTGGATCCAGTGCCAGAACTTGAGGGCCTGACGTCTCCTCTGTCTCCTACTATCAGTGCCACAAAGAAGGGGCTGAATGGGTCCAAGAGTACCCCAAGTAAGGGCTGGGGAAAAAAGAGTCAAGTCAAATTTAGGGGTCAGAAAGGCCTTGATAGCTGATGGCAACTAAGTGCAGTTTATTGAATGAATACACAAGCTTTATAAAGGCAGAAACCACAAGGAATTTTTCTTATGAAAATTCAAGTAACTTTCCCATAACAATGTAGCCTTGAGAGAGAAAGCTGTGGTCGAGGAACTGAAGGTGGGGGAGAAGCAGGTGCTGATAAAACATTTTTTTTTCTGTCTGGAGAGAAGGTCTGGGAAAGAATCCGGGGAAAAGATTATTACCTCCATCATCAACTTTGTTGGTGGGAAACGTGGAAGCTGAGGGATCTCAGGCCTTAGTCAGACTGTGGACCTAACCTAACATCAGGGGTCAACAGACCTTTGCCTTTTCAGACCTCAGTCCCCAACATCCTACTATCTCTGTTATCATGGAGGACTTGTAAGCTCATGAACTTAGAACTGGAGAGTTCTTGGAGCTTCCCTAATTTAGTCCTCTCATTTCACAGAGGAGAGCTGAAGCCCAGAGAGGGCATGACTCAACCAAGGTAACACAGAGAATAGGTTTCAAAGGTGAAATTTGAATCAAGGATATTGCCTCTTGGATTTGGAACTAGAAGGGACCTTAGAGGTCACCTCTTTCAACTCTCATTTTACAGATGACAAAATTGAGGCTGAGGAAAAGAGAACAGGGAGTGTCGAGGTAGAATTTGAAATGGAAGTTAGAGGAGCTTAGATTTAGAACTGGAAGGAGCCCTGGGTTTTCCAGTTTAATCTTTTCCAATTACAAAAGGAAATTTGAGTGATTCAACTAAGGTTACCAAAGAAGAAAATTTCATGGTTGGGATTTGAATGACAAATTGGCTATTCTTTTCACTGTTCTATTCATCTGGAGTTGACTTCATTTCCATCAGTTCCCTTTTCTATAAAGTGGAGGTAATGCTTTCAGGTTTGGGGAAGTTCAAGGGCTTGACCCATGGAAAACAATTTGCAAACCAAAGTGCTTCAGGATATATAACCAGACTGTGTCCTTGGCAAACATGATGAAGGGAATAAGGGTTTGTCCTCACTGCTCCATGTTTCCCCATTATTTCTCCACTCCTTTTTTTTTTTTATTAGATTCCTTCCTTCCTCGGACATTCAGAGCACCTGTACCCTCTCTAGCAAAATCTATACTGACAGGCACTGTATAAAAAGTGCTTCATCTGGGGTATGAAAAACCTGAGTTCAAATCCAACCTATAGCCACTCACTAACTGGGTGGCCCCGGGAAAATCATTTATCCTCTATTTACCCCATTTTCCACAACTAGAAAATGAGGATAATGATAGGCACTCTTCCCAGGGTTTTTGTAAGGATCAAAGGAGGTAATGTGTGTAAAGAGCTTTGTGCATCATAGGTGCTAAAAACAGATTAGCTCTTATGACTACTAAGGTGTAAGTGTTTGATGGCATCTGGTAGCAAGACTCCTTAATCCTTCAGCAAACGTTAATTAAGTACCTAATCTGTGCCAAAAGTTGGACTAGGTCATGCTAAAAAGAATGAAACAGTCCCAACTGCTGGGGAGCTTACACTCTAATGAGAAGAAGACAAGTACTTCTAACTCTACATGTGGGGAAAAAATAGGTCCCTGCCTTTATATATATACACACATGTACACATGAATACATACATGTATACATACACATATATGAATATACACCCATGTCTCCACACACGAACATATATACATGTGTATATAGACACACACATCTATTTATCTGTATATAAAGATTTCCCCACATATATACGTGTATGCATGTGAATATTTGTGTGTATGGATAGGCATGTTTGTACCTATATACATATATTATAGACAGGTGCATACATGCATTATAAACACATGCCTCGACATGTAATTATAAAATATACACGAGGTAACACCTCCCTGAGGTAACTGTCTTTTAATAGGAGCTAAAGTCTTAATCTAAAGGAATGAAGTTCTAACAGTACAGTTTGAGGTATCCGCTGAAGGGTAGAGAGATTGTTTACTTCTTTTTTGTTTTGAGGAAAGTTCACAAAAGAAACATCTTTCCTCTATCCCTAAAATCGTACTCTGTAGGCTCCTCCAGCGAGGCAGCATTGAGCTTTCTCCTTGTGGAGCCAGGTCCCTGGGTGAGATAAAAGGCACCTGGCGTTACCTTGGTCCTCCTGGTCCCTAGCCCTTTGCACAAGAAAGAGCATTCTTCCTAAGATGCAACCAAGACTGAAAAGTCATAAATGGTACACTCAGCATTAGCAAAGGGCAGGGCATCCTAGGGGAGATGCTGGAGCCTCAGGCTGCTCCTCAAAGTGCCAAGATTCCTTCCTTATAGAGGAGAACCAAGAAAAGAAAAACAGCCTGTAAATTCCTCAACAGAGACTCCAAATTTCACCAAATTAGATTTCTGGGAAACTAAATGCAGGAAAGCAATTGACTGTATTTGCTTGTGCCTCTGCTCCCTTGGAAGCCCTTGAGGGGCTGCTCTTGTTGCTTAGCAGGCTCCGGCCAGCTGGAAGCTCCCATTCCTAGGCTTTTCTGGGTGAACAAACAAAGGCCAGCACCCAACTCTGAGATCATAGTCAGAAAAGCTCAGGAGATTCAACTTTAATGAGGAAAGTCAGCTAGAGATGGAAGGGTGCTAGAGGGCAGATGGTAGAGGCCTGGGGTGAGAGCTTCAGAGGGGCAATCTTAGACCTGAGAAGGAAAATCTTCCCAAAAGTTAGAGCTAGTTGGCCAAAAGGGAAATGTTGTTGATGGTCTCCTTGGAAGGATTCGAACCAGAGCTGGATGCTTACCTACTTGTCAGGAATGCTACAGAGTGGAGGCTCACTTAGACGTGAAAGAGAAGGATAAACCAGCCTCCCCACTCTGAGATTCTGCAACCTCTCACAAGTTGCTGTTGGGCCCGCCTCGGTTGTCCAGCTCATGATACCACCTCCTGCTCCAGGGTGTGCTTACATCTACCAAAGAGACCTTTCATCTTCCTCAGGTGCTACCTAGATAATGGCTGGAACAAGGTTCCCTCAATGACCAAACAACTAGAGTTGTCCAAAAAGGTACAAGCCCCCTTGGAAATAGTGGGTTCACCTTCATTGGAGGTCTCCAATCATAGGGTTAGAGAATCTGGAGAGTCTAGAATTAGAAGGAACCTTAGAGGTCATTGAGTTCTATTTCCCAGATAAGAGTGGGAAGGAAAGCTTCTAGGTTTTTAAAAAATCATTACATTTTTTTTCAATTATATGTAGAAACCATTTTTTCCCTTCCTTCTACTGCCACTTCCTCCAAGAAGACAAGATGGAGGTTGTACATATATTATCAAATAAAACACAATTTCCCTGATGGTCATTTTGTGAAACAAGACACATATTGCTTCCACCAGGGAAAAATTCACGGAGGAAATAGAGTGAAGAATGGCATGTTTCAATCTGCATTCAGACTCCATGGGCTCCTTCAAGGTTTTTAACATTTTATGGATACAAATAAAGTACTCTTTCCCTTTATCCTACACAAGATTAAACCACTTACCTTTGTAGAATCCAATTTATAATACATGGCAACATGTTAAGTGCCTTAGAAAAGAGAGGGGGGAGGAGTGTTCTTATCAACATTTCCAAGATGATTAATTCTTTTTAAATATCTAGACTCTCCATTTATTTCCTAGTGGGTTTTTTGTTCCTGGACATCCCAATCCTGGAGGCTACTACTTTTCATCCTTGAAAGTCTCAACTTCCATTCCAATTTTCATATCAGAAAGATAATAATTTTGGGGGATAAAGTATTTCTTCAGTGGTGTGCTTGAGCCAGTTTATTTTTTTATTTTTAAATTAAATTTTTTTTCTTGAGCCAGTTTAAACTGGTGTATGAGAGCTGATTGTCTAATTATTGTTAGCATTTATATCACAAATGAAGCCTAATAATCAAGGCTGAACTTACTGTTTTGTTAGTTGTTGATGCTTAAGAAAATATTGTTTAAAATGTTAACAATTCAAATTAAACTTAAAAGGGTATTATGAGTGATTCCCCTCCCCCCCCCAAAAAAACCTGGTTGTTAAACATTTAACAACACATGCCTGCATTCAGTATATTTAAATTTAAATGAAAATGCCACCTTTCCAATTTTGATTCAGTTCTTTGATTTTTTTTTCTATCTAGATCTATCTTTCTATCTTCAGTCTTTGATATTGTCAGTTTCTCTCTCCTCTTTCATAATCTCTTTTCTTTAGATTTTTTTTTTCTGTTTCTCCCTCTACTGCTTTGATCTCTCCTTCTCTGTCTCCTTGGCTGGATCCTCCTCCAAGATCAAGTCTTGTAACCACACGTGCCCCTCCGGGCTCTGTAGTGGGCCTTCTTCTCTTCTATCTCTATACTACTTTATCTGGTGATTTCATCAGCTCTGGTGGACTAATTATTGCCACATCATGCTAATGATTTTCAAATCTACCTTTCCTGTCCTCAACTCTCTCCTCCCTCCTGTCTCCACTCTTCTCTTTTCTTCCTTCCTTTACCTTCTAATTCTCCCTCCCCCTTACACATTTCCTAGTACTTTCATTGATGAAGTTAATTTTCACCATGGAACTCCCCTCTCCCCCCAACTTATGGAGGTCAGTAGCTCATCTTAATTTATTTTCTGGCTCCCCAAGGGTTAAGCATTTTTTTTCTTTCTTGTTCACACATGTTTAGGAAGAACTCGATGTCAAGAATTCTTGGCTTGAAGTTTCTGCCCTATCCACTGGGCAACACTATCCATTTTCTAACAGATTACATAATGACTGTTTTCTAAATTCCTTACAAAGTTCCATGTGAATCTCAATGAAAAGTCAGGTCTTGGCAAGTCTGAACAACTGAAGCTGTTGATGTTGGGAAACACCAAAGCAGCACCTGGATTTCTAAGGAGGCTGGGACTCTAAGGAGCTTTGGCGTTGACTCTTGTCAAGATAATTTGTCTTTAACCTGAGGCTCCGCAGGAGGAATTTTCATGAGTTAAAGGACAGTTTCCAAGAAAGTTAAAGAATGTGAACATAGCTAAATAGGCTTCAAATATCATCAGAAACATTGGTTGGGATGTCACTCCCCTTTTAGGAGAAAGTAAACCTACTCTAGGCACGAAGCCTTAAGATTGGAGAAAGCCACTTGATTACATGAAACTGGATTACCAAGGGGGATGGTGATTGGAAGGGATACTGCTTACTTTCAGGGCTTTTGAAGCAAACCTTTTACTTCTTTGGAATAAGAAAATGAATGAGGCTAATGTTGTGTGTAGAATATTTTTGGTGACTTAATTATGACACATTCAGTGGAGACCCAATGAATTGATTGATTTTTTTAATGATCTTTTCAATAACATGCAACAGATTTATATTTTATTTAAAGCTTTCCTCCTGGGAGTATTAAAGCATTTTAAATAGAAAGCCTTGTAGCTAGTAAGAGGCATGGAATATCATTATTCTCAAGTCCCCTAAGAAATCATCGAAAGGGGGATGGGGACCTGCAATTGGTATTAGGCAAACAGAAACATTTGTTGGAGTAGGAAAGGAGCTTGCTCTAGGCCAGGGAATTTGTCTGATGCCAAGTGCTCAGTTTTTTCAAAGTAGAGCTATCTCCCTCTCTTGCAAAAGGTCTGGGATTCATCATAAAAAAAAAAATTAGACTCAGCCATTTAGTTTTCATTATAATTATGCATGTTTAATTATCACATAATAACTGTTTATTGTACTACATCTATTATTATACAACAAACCATAAATGTGATAGTCTATTAGCATTCATTATTATATCCTAATCTGCTAGTGTATAATATATTAAGACATGTGGTTTCTATCAGTATATATAATTATATTTCCATACTTTGATGGAACTGTGATCTCACCAAAGTGGGTATTTCCTCCATTGTAATTGCAAGTTTGGTTATTATACTATCTGTAATAATTTAATTTATGCATAATTAATAAAATTGCATTATGTAATTACATTATAATCATCTCGTTGGAGAAGTGGCACTGGGTAGTGGATAGAGGGCTGCTCTCTGAGTTGGGAAGATCCAACTTCAAGTCCTATCTCTCAGACAAAGCCTGGCTGGATTGAATGAGCAAATGAATAAATGAAAAGCACTTCTAAAGCACCTACTATGTGTAGAGCACATTACCAAGCAGTAAATAGTCCCTACTCTCAAAAGACTCCTATTCCACTGGAAGGAAGAAACACATATGGCATACAAGATGCCATGGGACAAAGATCTCATGATCGTTAGTGGGGAGTAGCAAAACCTGTCATTTTTTAAAAAAATGTTTATTTATTTAGAATATTTTCCCATGGTTACATAATTCATGTTCTTTCCCACCTCCCTTCCCTCTCCCCTCCAGGAGCTGATGAGCAATTCCACTGGGTTATACATGTATCATTGTTCAAAACCTATTTCTATGTTATTTCTATTTTCTTTTTTTTTTTAATTCTTTTTTTTAAAACCCTTACCTTCCATCTTGGAATCAATACTGGGTATTGGTTCTGTATTAATTAGAGTCTTGAACCCTTAGATTATGTTTCCTACAACTCCCTTTCCCTTTTGTGTGCATGCATGTTTTGTGGTTGGGATATTAGTTTCGGTTTCTCCTCCCCCCTGGCTCCCTCTTCCACATGAGTGGCTTAGGTGAATTCCCTCCAGTTTTAATAATAAACCTTATAAATATTAAACTTAGAGATATTGGATATTAATTTTTAAAATCTACAGTTCCAAGGCAATAGAGTGGTAAGGGTAGGCAATGGGGGTCAAGTGACTTCCCCAGGGTCACACAGCTAGGAAGCATCTGAGGCTAGATTTGAACCCAGGACCTCCCATCTCTGGGCCTGGCTCTCAATCCACTGAGCCACCCAGCTGCCCCCATTACTCCCATTTTCAATAGACTGATCTTTTAACGCCAAAACCCCAATCATATCCCCATCAAACCAAGTGATCAATCCTATGTTTTTCTTCTGCATTTCTACTCTCACAGTTCTTTCCCTGGATGTGGAGAGCATCTTTCTCATAAGTCCCTCAGGATCATCCTGGGTCATTGCATTGTTACTAGTAGAGAAGTCCATTATGTTCAATTGCATTACAGTGTATCAGTCTCTGTGTACAAGGTTCTCTTGGTTCTGCTCCTTTCACTCTGCATCACTTCCTGAAGATCTTTCCAGTTCACATGGAATTCCTCCAGTTTATTATTCCTTTCAGCACAATAGTATTCCATCACCAGCAGATACCACAGTTTGTTCAGCCATTCCCCAATCAAAGGGCATCCCCTCATTTTCCAAATTTTTGCCACCACAAAGACCAGCAGCTATAAATATTTTTGTATAAGTCTTTTTTCCTATGATCTCTTTGAGGTACAAACCCATCAGTGGTATGGCTGGATCAAAGAGGAGGCAGATTTTTCATGCCTTTTGTGCATAGTTCCAAATTGCCTTCCAGAATGGCTTGATTAATTCACAACTCCAACAGCAATGCATAATACCAATTTTGCCACATCCCCTCCAACATTTAGCACTTTCCTTTGCTGCCATATTGGCCAATTTGCTAAGTGTGGGGTGCTACCTTAGCACTGTAAAAATGTCATTCTTTAATATCATTTTTACTGATACTTATATAAGTTTTTCATTTGACAGAGCCAAAGATTTTGGTGAAGAAAACTTTATTTTCTTGGTTTTCAGTAGTTGTTGTTGCTCACGAGGCAGGGGCCAGGCACTTATGATATTGCAATAAATATAGTAACAAGAAGACTTTTTCTGGCTCAGACCTGTGATTTAATTGATGTAAAGAACCCTCAAATAAAAAAAATTCCCTCTTCCAAAGCCTCTCTCCAAGTTTTCTGTTCCTTACTATTAGAGAATTGCCTAGGGCATAGAAGGATTTTTTATTTATTCATTTGTTCATTTATTCTTTTATACTTCCACAATGCTCATGCATGACATACCATGATTGAAAGGTTTCCAAAAGCAATTTATCTACAATTTGTTGAATAATTTCCTATTTTAGTAGGTTTAATGGCTATGATTTATATGTTGCCAATGAATTTCAAGCATTAGTTACATTATTAATTTTTTTGTCCAGAGCTATGATTTCATAAGTGTTTTGTTATTGTGATAAACTCCTACTGTGGCAATTCCCTCCACCAATGTAGCCTGGTAACTTTCCTCTCACCCCATCCCTTAATTTCTGGTATTAGTTGTCCAGGATGCTGAGAAATGACTTGACCTGGGCCACATAGCCAGCACATATCTAAGGTATTCCTAGGCCTCCCTGATTCAAGACTATCCTCTTTCCTAACCCCCATCTAGGACACCATGTTGCTTCTTGCTGATTCGATTGACCCTTGAGATCCAGCCCAGACTGGAAATCCCGGCTTTATTCTGGGCCCACACAGATCAGCCCACTTCAGCCTAGACTGTCCTGGGCTGGGACTCTGGACTTCTCCATAGGTTTGAAATGTCAATGGGTGTGAGTTGGCATGTATCACTATTTGTCCAGGTGGGATCTAAGTGTCTGAATGTTAGTTTGGGCTTAGATTTCAAACCTGGGTCAGCAGATATGGGGTGGGGGGTGGGTAGCTTGCTCTTCCCTCCTTGCTACATAGCCTTTTGCTGGTTCTGCTTTCCTTTTACCTCATTTCCCCAGATGATCTTTGCCTACCTTTTGGGTTTTTCTTTTCTTAAAAGGTGTTTAGCTCTGTCTCCTTGTCTGTTCTTTCACTCCTGTATTCATTTTGTAGCAATATTTTAATCTTGGTCAGAAAGGATTCAAGTCATTTGACTTTGGACAAAACATTTTTTCTCAATTTCTTCATTGGTAAAACAAGGAATTTGGGATTAACTCAAAATCCTTTTTAGCTCAGGATTAGTTAGATGGCTCAGAGGATAGAGAGCCAGTCCTAGGGGTGGGAGGTCATGGGTTCAAATCTGTACTCAGACATTTCTTAGCTGTGTGACCCTGGGCAAGTCACTTAATCCCCATTGCCTAGATCTTACCACTCTTCTGTCTTAGAACCTATATGTAATATTGATTCTAAAATGGAAGGTAGGGGTTTTAAACAAATCTTTTCAAGCTCTAAATTTGTAATCCTTCGATTTCCTTCCCTCCTTCCCTCCAAAAATGAACTTTCTCCTACCACCTGTCGCTTCATCAGAATTGTTTTTTTAAGTACTGAAGGTGTTTGATGAAAATAGAACAACATTTGGAGCCTAGTTTTAGCAGACAATTCTCTATAAGAGACCACATCTTCAGTTACACGCTTGCCTAAGCAGTATAGAGAATATAAACATCCCACTGAGAATATTCTTCACTGATTGTGAAAATGTCACTTTATTTTATAGGAAAACATCTGACCCAACAGGTTTCCTCTACCAGGATGCCTTCTATGTGTCTGCTAAGATTGCATAACATCAATGAGGGAGGCAAAAAACAAGAACACAGGTTTCTGTCCTGGAAGATATTCTGAAGAAGCCAAAAGGACCAAAGCTTTCCTTCAGATGTGAAGATGGTTCTCCTGGAATTTGAAATCCATCTGATGCTTCCTCTTAAGAAGGACATGGTGTTGCTTGATTACTTCAAGTCTGAGTATATGATAAGACTTCCTTATGGAAGTCCATGGCTGCTCAAAGATTTAAAAAAAGTTAGCTCTACCATTTCCATGGGAAAAATCAAGTGCTAAATAATAACTATCACCCAGATTATTCCACATGATTAGATGGCCATCCTAGTGAGACCATCAATGAGGGCTTCTATCTTGGACTAGCATTGTTAGTGGACAATAATCTGAGGCCATCATTGAAAAGAATAAAGAAAAGGGGCTGGATCATGTTTGGGGAATTTGACAACACTTAAAATCATTTCAAGATGTTCCCTGACATAACAGCTCATCTTTCTAATATTGATATTTTTCCACTGACAATATTGATGCAAATCACAGAACAGCATGAACCTGGTGTTAGGCAACCCAAAGGCAATGGAGAGTCACAGTGGAAGGAAATGATCTAAGACTAAGTAAAACATTGCCATTGAGGACTTACTTGTATGCAAGAAATGACAGAAAAAACCCCACATTATCAAATAGGAATGTATAATCCAAATGCAAGGGGACAAATTATGAGGTGAGAATGAGGGCTTGGCAGTTCAATTGCAACAAAGAGGATTGGACTCAGACTACTATAAAAGATTTTTCCACCATTTTTCAGTCATGTCCAGGTTTTTGTGATCCCATTTGGGGTTTTTGGCAAAGGTACTGGTGTGGTTTGTCATTTCCTTTTCTAACTCATTTTAGAAATAAGGAAACTGAAGCAAACCAGGGTAAGTGACTTGCCTAGGGTCACACAGGTAGAAAGTGTCTGGGGCCAGATTTGACTTCAGGAAGAGGAATCTTCCTGCTTTCAGGCCCAGCACTCAATCCACTATGCCATCTAGCTACTAAGTTTTCAAATCCTAGTTTTCCTATCACTAATTTGTGTGGTCACAGGCAAGGCATTTCTTCCCATTAGGCCTCAGTTTCCTCATCTATAAAATGAGGGGGGGTTAGACTACATGACTCCAAGGTCCTGCCCAGTTCTAGATCTATGATTTTAGGAATGTTATACTGGTAGTCACAAAATACCAAAGCACTCAAAGAAGATGGCCTCCCACACTTGAAGACAATCTTCATTGCAGAATTTATGGGAGGATAAGCATGAGAAATTCACCTGGTAAGAAGACATTGATGAATGGTTCTCTGTGTAATGGGGAGAGAGTGAACACTCATGCAATCACAAGTCCATTAAAATATTCCAAACTATTCAAGATTACCTAAAAGCAATGTCTAAATATAATGAAGGCTGCTCCCAACATTTGTTATAAAATGATGAATATGATGATGGCCTGACTTTCCTCTCCACCATTATATAATATCTTTTGCTATTGCTGAGTTAAACTTCTTTCATGGGTAGTAGTAGTTGCACCCTTCAGATCTGTGATTTTATCCATGTAGGAGGAACTCCCAGCAGGAGAACTCCTTCCACTGATAGGAATCAGTAATGTGTCTATAAGACTGCTCTCTGAAAGATCCAATGTGTTGTTCAAAGTCCAACAGCTGGTTTGTTCCAGAGCCAGGATTTGAAACCAGAGTTTATTTTAAAAAAATAAATTCTCAGGGCAGGGAGGTAGCACATGGATAGAATACCAGGTCTAGAATTTGGACAACCTGGGATCAAATATGGTCTCATAGCTGTGGGATCCTGGGCAATCTACACCACTGATTGCCTAGCTCTTGCCGTTCTTCTGTCTTAGAGTTTTTATTAAAACATAAAGTAAGGTTTAAAAAAATAAAATTTTTAGTGATGTCTTTTTTTTAATTCTTAATTTCTGAATGTAATCTTTTTCCACTCTGCTTCCCAGGAAGCCATCTTCTGTGGCATAGGATTTGACAAAAGGAAAAAAAATGCAGCTTAGTAATACATCTAAGACATCATCCTGATCTTATGACATGTGCAATTTTCCATGCTCATAGTCTGTAAACTTTGGACAGCAGGGAAGGTGGCCCTTTCTGTCATCTCTTGGTCAAGCTCGGTCATCATAATTGCATATTTTTAATTTCCATGTTTTAAAATTATACCCATTTATGTAGTTGGGGTAATTGTGCCTATTGTTTTAATGGCTCTGTTTGACTCTGCATTAGCTCATACCAGCTCATCCATGGGCATCTCTGAATTCGTCATAATCATTATTTCTTATGAAACAGTCTTTACTCTGGCCACTCCCTGAGGACCAAGTTTATTACTTTTCTCCTCTCTCCTTCAGGGCTTTCCAGTACTTTAGGCAGATAGGGAGATCTCTGGTCTCTGACACTGGCTTCCACTTTTCTTAAGCCATCTTAATTCTAGTGCCTTCCCTTCTTGAATTATTTCCTATTTATACTGCATATCACTTGTTTGTATACCTTTTTTGCATCATCTCCCCTATTAGACTGTAAGCTACTTGAGGGTAGCTGCTCTTTTTTATCCCCAGTGATTAGCATAGCATTCGCCATATACTAGGAGCTTAATTATTGATCAATTGCTTCCCCCATCAGTTGTGTTCTCCTCAGTTTTATGGGTCTGAGAACCTCAGTTCCACTTACCCACTTACAAGCCAGATTAGCTTTCAGAAAAGATCAGTTACCCCTACATCAAGATAAATTCAGAATGGGTGAATGACCTGAATATAAAAAGGGAAACTATAAATAAATTAAGTGAACACAGAATAGTACACTTGTCAGATCTCTGGGAAAGGAAAGATTTTAAAACCAAGCAAGAGTTAGAGAAAATTACAAAATGTAAAATAAATGATTTTGATTATACTAAATTAAAAAGCTTTTGTACAAACAAAAACAATGCAACCAAAATCAGAAGGGAAACAACAAATTGGGAAAAAATCTTTATAACAAAAAACTCTGACAGGGGTCTAATTACTCAAATATACAAGGAGTTAAATCAATTGTATAAAAAAATCAAGCCATTCCCCAATTGATAAATGGGCAAGAGACATGAATAGGCAATTTTCAGATAAAGAAATCAAAAGTATCAATAAGCACAGGAGAAAGTGTTCTAAATCTCTAATAATTAGAGAAATGCAAATCAAAACAACTCTGAGGTATCACCTCACATGTAGCAGATTGGTTAAAATGATAGTAGGGGAGAGTAAGGAATGTTGGAGGGGATGTGGCCAAATTGGGACAATAATGCATTGCTGGTAGAGTTATGAACTGATCCAACCATTCTGGATGGCAATTTGGAACTATGCCCAAAGAGCTCTAAAAGAATGCCTGCCCTTTGATCCAGCCATACCACTTCTGGGTTTGTACCCCAAAGAGATCATAGATAAACAGACTTGCATGAAAATATTTATAGCTGCACTTTTTGTGGTGACAAAACACTGGAAAACGAGGGTATGTCCTTCTATTGGGGAATGGCTGAACAAATTGTGGTATATGTGGGTGATGGAATACTATTGCGCTCAAAGGAATAATAAACTGGAGGAATTCCATGTGAACTGGAAAGACCTCCAGGGATTGATGTAAAGTGAAAGGAGCAGAACCAGGAGAACATTTACACAGAGATGGATGCACTGTGATAAAATAGAATGTAATGGACTTCTGTACTAGCAGCAATGCAACGACCCAGGACAATTCTGAGGGATTTATGGATAAGACGCTACCCACATTCAGAGGAAGAACTACAGGAGAGGAAACATGGAAAAAAAGCAACTGTTTGAACACATGGGTTGAGGCGGACATGACTGGGATGTAGACTCGAAACTACCACACCAATGCAACTATCAACAATTTGGAAATAAGTCTTGATCGATGACACATGTTAAAACCAGGGGAAATGTGCATCAGCCATGGGGGGGAAGAGGTCGGGGGGTGAAGGGGAAAATAAGAACATGAATCATGTAACCATGTTAACTTTTCTAAAAAATAAAAATTATTAAAGAAAAAGAAAAGATCAGTTACTTCAAAGTCATAATGAGAGAACATGCAAACATTTCTCCCTGATACTTCCAGGTTGTCATTCCTGTGTGAGGTATTAGCTTCACAGTGTATCTCAGTTCCTACCTAGTATTAGTATCCCAAAACTGATATCCAGAGTTCTCTCTGATCTTGGGTCCTTGGGCCTTTGCCTCTTGCAATATCTTCTCTAATTTGCAGCAGACTTTGGCCTGGAATCTTGGGTTCCATTGTCCCCATGGACTGAGCTCCCTAGTTCAGGATGCTGCTTCCTGTTCTTATGACTAAAAAGGATAAATGGAACAAACCCAATCCCTTATGCTCATGTCTAAAGGCCAGTTATCTGGTGTGGGGAGGAGGATACCATGGTGTCAACTTTATGAATGAATGAGCCCTTCACCTAGGCTTGGCAAAGAGAAAGGGACAGGGATGGAGAGGTGGAGGAAGGGAGGGAGGGAGAGAGACAGACAGACAGACAGACAGACAGACAGAGAAGAGAGATTCAAAGATGTAGACAGAGAAATAGACAGTCATAGGTAATTTTAAAGACCCACTTCTGGCTACATAGCCAACAGAAAGAGGTTATTCTCCACTACATGTCCATACCTGCACCAGACTTTCTCCCAGATTCAGGTCCCTTGTTTCTCCCACATGGATGCTTCTACTTTAGGTAATTCTGGCATGCAACACCCCACCCCACATTGTACTTCTAGCAGAATGCTGTTCTTACTTAGATTAATTTATTACAACTTATTTAACCATTCCCCAATCAATGGGCATCTACCTTCTTGCTCATTCTTCTCTACAACAACAACAAAAAGCATGGTTATGAATATTTGGTAGTATGTGGAACCTCTCTTTCTATTTCTGTCCTTTTTGGAATAAATATCGAGCAGTGAGATCTGCATCTCATTCATTTTATTAAATTTTTAAGTATAATTCCAAGCTGGAAACCAGATTTTCTTGACTCTAAGACTGACTCTCATAGGTAATACCAAGAAACAAAATGGCCAAATATGTTCTTCTACTCCTTAACCCACCCCCCCCAAAAGATTATCATTTTAGTGAGACCAATCTGAAATCTGTGTGCCAAGTTCTCTGAATTCAAGGCTGTCCAGAGACCTGCCTCATGATCTCAGTTATCAACTAGTAGTGTAGACACATAGGGAAGCAACAAAAGATTGTGTGGATGAGTTGAGGTGGGATCAGGGGTTTTGTGCTCTCGTCTTGGCCTCTTGAGCTACTAGAGAGGAATATGGGAATACTTGCTTTTATTCTGAATCAGAAAAAACAAAGGAAGCCAACAACTTTAGGTATTACAAATCCACTTTTCTATACTTCAAGCACTTTCTTTCCAATAACAACATGACCCAGACAATAAGACTATTTTACATAACTCAACATGTTTTTGTCCCCATTTTTCAGATGAGACAACCAAGGCCCAGAGAGGTAGAGGAATTGTACAAGGATTTATTATTGTCAAAGGCAGGGCTTCAACCTGTACCTTCTGATTCCCAGACCAAGATCCTTTTCCCCCCCTTTGCATAAGGCATCATGATGCCTGGTGATCATGCCACCATTTCAAGATTTGAAGCTCATCTTGCTGTGCAGAGTAATATGATGCTGGAAAGTTTGTGTGAGGAGAATTTATCACAATTAATATCTCATTTTTGGGGTACTCATTTCACATCCCGTTAATTGTGCAGGGACATAATTACTGCAGCAGACGAGCATATAACAGCTTGGCGTCTGGAGTTTAATTGAAGCTGGAAAGCTAGCTTTTGGGAAGCTAGCCTTATGTGTATGGAAATATTTATGAGTTGGCATGGAGAGTTGGCTCAGTACAGCCACTACGGAAATATTTTAACCATTGCCTTGCTTTAGAAACTAAGCTTCCTCCTGTGGTCTAGAATCTTGGACCTCAGAAATTAATCATAATAACAATAATAACAAACATCCATCCCTCCTTACCAGGTGAATTTCTCATCCTTGTTCTCCCATAAATTCTCCAGTGAAGATTGTGTTGAAGGGTGGGAGGTCTTTCTCTTTTAGTGATATGGTATTTTGGAGCTACCAGTACAACATTCCTAGAACCATAGATCTAGAACTGGGTAGGACCTTGGGATCACGTAGTCTAACCTCTTCATTTTACAAATGAGGAAACTGAGGCCTAAGGGGAAGAAATGCCTTGCCTATGATCACACAAATAAGAGATGGAAAAACTGGGACTTGAAAATAGGTAACTAGCACAGTGAATAGAATGTTGGGTCTGGAGTCAGAAGGAGTCTTCTTCCTGAGTTGAAATCTGCCCTCAGATGCTTCCTAGCTGTGACCCTAAACAAGTCAGCACAATGCATTCTTCACATCCTCTTGGTATCTACCCATCACCCAACCCTTACATGTGGCTCTGCAGCCTATTAAACCATCTCTGTAGATGGGCTAAAACAGGTTGAGGGTAACCGACGGGTCCCAAATCCTTTGGTGAGTGAGTTTATCCCAAGCATGTGAAGACTTCCCTTGGTGGAGGGGGTGGAGGAGAACAATGGAGGTGGGGGAAGCAGATGCTATGGTGTGCCCAGAGCTTGGTCAGACAGGGAAGAAGCCAAAATCATTCACAGCTTCCTGGACTATTGCCAGCCATCCTGACTTTCCTTTTGCCAGTGGAGAGTGAGTCGGATGACTTTGTACAACTCTGCCTCACTTAACTCCAACTCACGTGTATATCAAGACATCATGCTGGGATTTCATTGATTCTCTTTGAAAACAAAGGATGCACAACGGCTAGGTCCCAGGACCAAATACTTTCTAAACATTAACTCATATGATCCTCATAACAACCCTGGGAGATAGGTTCTATTATTATTTCCATTTTACAGATGAGTAAACTGAGGCAACCAGATTAAGTGACTTGCCCAGGGTTACACAGCTAGTAAGTGTCTGAGGTCATATCTGAACTCAGGTCTTTCTGTACTCTGTTTTATAACCAGAAAGGCTATATAACACTCTATGATGTAGCCTGCTGAACCATTATGGAAATGGACATTTGGAGAGGGGGCATCACTAACATAAGGTCCTACAGTTAGTGGCAAGATTAGATCCCAGACCTGAAGTTCCTAGTGGCTCTCACCATTCTGAATGATCATTTTCTTGCTTCTACTGCTTATTTATCAAATATCATTGTAAGTGTACACAATGGTTTGACAGGTTCCCGGGCATTCTTAACCCACCCTGGTCTTCCTGCTATCCTAAGGCATATATATGTGTGTGCAGGGGATTTAGCTTTCTTCTCCCTCCTTTAAAGCAGTTACTAAAACATGGGGAGATCAGATGTTAATACATTAACAAGGTATTCACATTTGATAATCTCTTTAAGAAACATCTCCTTTTCCCCTGATGGAATCAAAAGGAGCAAACTCATTGGATGAATACAAATTGGACAAGTCTTTTCAGGGCTTTAAATAGCTGCTACGCTCTGGCTAAGTTTGTCTGTTCAAGTCATTAGTGAAGGGAGAATCTGTTACCTGAGATGAAATTGTTTGGAGATGAAAATGGGGGAGAGGAGGAGCGGGGAATTTCTCTGTCTTCATCCTTCTCCATCATCTCTGCAGTCTTGAAATCAGAGCCTTTGGATTATAGGAGATACTGTATACAGCAGGGAGAAAATATACAAATACATCCTGCAAATAGACACATAGAGAAGATCACTGGAGAAAGGAAACAGCTTCTATGAGTCTCCATAAACTCCTTCCCTTCTCTCCCCCACCCAAAGGGGTCTGAGAACAGATTTCATGAGGTCTATAAACTTGGATGGGAAAAATAGTATCTTTATTTTAATAGAATTGATTTCCTTTGCAATCTTCTGCATTTTATTTTACATATCTAAAAATACTATTGTGAGAAGGGATAGGCTTAGCCAGAATGCCAAACGAGGTTAAGAACTCATCCTCTTTGAAGATGACGTTGAATTGGTTGCATGACATCCAGCCCATTGCAGAGACTCCTAAATGAACTCTAGAATCATACTAAGGAATTTGCCCTAACTAGCCACCCAGCAAAAACCAGGTGGAGGAAGATGGATCATTTAGATGTCCAGCCCATAGGGATCATCTGTTAGGACATGGATCTTGGATAGATACTGAAACAGATATTTCGATGAATGAATTAAAACCTAGAATTGAACAGGATTAAGAGGACTGCCTTGATTGTCTCTGGGAAATTGGGGACATTGTCTCTGATACGAGGCTTGAATTCTGCTTCTGACATTCACCAGCTGTGTGACCAGGGGAAAGTCATGTCATCTCTCTGAAACTCAGTTTCCACAACTACCAAAAGGGAATACCTGGTCCTTATCTCACAGGTTTATCATAAGACTCAAATGAGACAATCTATGTAAAATATGATGTAAACACCAAAGGGTTCTATAACTGTTAACTCTTATGGAAATGGACCTACTGTTAGTGTTATTTTTTGGTTAGGCTTTTTTTTTTTTTTTTTAACAAAGTGTCTTTGTCTCATCAAAGGCTGGAAGAAATCACATGGCTTCATTATAGTTGGCTGCACATAGTCACAGAGAAATCTTTCCAATTTCTGAATAATCAGATTATTCACTCTTCTGCTCTTCATAGATTTTGCACTAGAAGGAACCTCAGCAATCCCCAAGTCCGATCCTTTTTACATTGTAGATAAAGGAAACTAAGGCATATCAGTGGTCAAAGAGCATCTTTTCAAGTCTTTCAGCCAGCAGCTGAAGCCAGATCTTTGCTGACAAGACCAGTGGTCTGTCTACCTCAGCGTATTACCTTCCTTTGAGGGTTTAAGGCAAAGTTCCCCCATGTATCTGTTCATTATGTCTAGTAACATGTCTAGTAGTAATGGCTCTGTTTGATTAGTTGGTGCATTCCATTCCTTAATCATATTGGATGACTGAGTTTTGCAGAGGTGGATCATGACATATGAAATTGTCTCCAACTTGGCCATTGGTCACCCCCCTAACGCTGGGCAGAAACAACCATGGCAGATGGCTCTTTGCCTCGGGCTATTTGGAACTGATTGAAGCTAACTAAGCCATTTTGTTTCTGCCCGGCTGAGACTTGAAGTGAACGCCCTTCCCAGTGAATGAATCACCCCTGGATCCATTGCCTAGTTTTGACAAAGGCTAATTTTTAATGTAAACTCCAAGTGCTCTCTTGGGGTCCCGCCAGTCAAATTAAAGGTCAGCATGGCAGGAGAAGATGGCTTTCAATTTTAAAAATAAATTTTTAATCAAACCTTAATTATCCCGCTGCTAAAGGTCTGGTGCCTTGATAAATCGCAGGCGGGTGGGGAAGCATGCCATGTGAAACTTAAGAACAAACTCGGAGAAAACCTTCATTGCTCCCTTGGCTTTGAGGCAACCCTCTGGATCCATTTCTGACATGTTGGAGAGGCTAGGCAGAGCTCTGCTTGGCAAGTACCCTTCATGTCAAAAATTGCTGCCAGTGGATACAGACCATCAACCTACGTACGGGCCATCCTCACGTAAAAAGGGATCATTTTGCCCAGAATTTCAGTGAGTTGGGAGTGCCTGAACGGAAGTGATCCTGACAGAGGATTTCTGTTTGTTCTTAATGCTGCCTCTCACATCCCGCTCAGAGGGACCTTTGTTCCTTCGGGAATGAAAGCTGCCTTTGTGTTCCAGAGGCCAACCATGCTGAATGATGTATTTGTAAACTTAGTGGAGCTTTAAGCATAGCAGAGACACTTAAAGGGACCCTACTCTAGGCAGGAGTTTGAGAAGACTGAGCAGACTGGTCGGTGGCTGGATGATAGACCCAGGGACTCTTCAGCAGCTCTGACAACTTTCCCCCGAATAGTAGATATTTATCCATCCATAGTTCATGGCTCTAGACCCTTCTGGGGGAGATTATCTGCTTATCACGAGAGTGAGTCCTAGTCCAGGACTCTATGCGTCCCTGCCTTGGCAAGGCTAATAGTAGTGAGGCTCCTGATGACAGATAAAAGTCTCAGCTGTGGCAAATACAGACCTCAACATGTCTTGACAAAGTCAGCCAATAAACTCTCCTGGAACTGGTTCATTATCATAGAACAAGCCGTTGTCTGTGTTCACCCAAACACAACATCGGTCCATAAAAACTAAAGAACAATGTTTCTTAAAAAATAGATTTTAAAAATGGATGTCTACTGTTTCTAGATTACCTAGATTTCTCTGGATCTCTCCTTTTTGACATCCCAAATAGATATCCCTTACAACAAAGATTTTTTTTTTTAATTCAAGAGAAAAAGAGAAGGAAGAGAAAAAGTTCAGCAAATCCAAACATATTTTAAAATCTGACACTCTAGGGGCATCTAAGAGGCTCAGTGAATAGAGAGCCAGACCTGGTGATGGGAGGTCCTAGGTCCAAATCTGGCCTCAGATACTTCCTAGCTGTGTGACCCTGGGTAAATCATTTAACTCCAATTGTCTAGTCCATTTGGCTCTCCTACCTTGGAACCAAAACTTAATATTGATTCTAAGACAGAAGGTAAAAGTTTATAAAAAATCTTTGTCAGGAAAGGCCAATGTTTTCAATAGCTGGTAAGCATTTATTGTACACTGTGAGGTTGGCAAAATGTTCTACATAACATTAGATCATTGATCCTCACAATAATCCTAGAACAGAGGGACTAGCATGACCCTTATTTTATGGATGAGAAAACTGAGGCAAAGAGCTTTTAAAGGATTCACACAGGATAACAAAGTTCACAAGTCTCTGAGGAAGGATGCGAACTCAGGTGCAGTAGCACTCTATCCATTAGATGCCTCCATTTTTTAATACACGTCACCAGATCAAATAGTCAATTTCCAAATGATGTAGAAAAAACCCCAACCTCTCAAAAAACTGAGACCCAGAAGAAAATGGCAAATTCGTGTAGGAATATGATGTGTTGGGCATCCTTGATGGCCTGTCAGCTCCTGGTATACTGAGGATGCTGGCAGTGACCCCCTAAAGGGTGGGCTTACATCTGAATTTTTTTATTCACCTTACAAAGCAATTGTTTTAGGGGGCAGCTGGGTGGCTCAGTGGATTGAGAGCCAGGCCTAGAGACGAGAGGTCCTAGGTTCAAATCTGGCCTCAGACACTGCTCAGCTGTGTGACCCTGGGCAAGTCACTTAACCCCCATTGCCTAGCCCTTTACCACTCTTCTGCCTTGAAACCAATACACAGTATTGATTCCAAGACGGAAGGTGAGGGTTTCAGAAAAATGAAATATAAATAAAGACACATAAAAAACAATTGTTTTTATCTATGTATGAAAAAGTCTGGATTGATTATAAAGCAATAATAGTGGGAGGGACTTGTCTCAAGCTAGAGCATCTCATTGAACAAGCCAAGAATGAGCTAATCGTGAGACTAGTTCTACAGAGAGTTTGGAAATGGTACCAAGACTTTACATGATTTCTCTCATAGTAAGTGCCAAAGTCACTCCATCGATTTCCTAGTGTCTCTGGGGTCAAATGTAAACTTTTTGGTTTAGCTTGGAAAGTCCTTCACAACCTGACTCCAACCCTACTTTCCAGTCTCATTATTTATTTCTCCATTTGTCTCACTATGATGGGTTCAAATAGGGCAACTCCTGTGCCTAGAATACTGCCTCCCCCAAACCCCTTTCATCCATCTCATAGACCCCCTTTCATCAAACAGTATCTTTGGTACAAAACCTTTCTCTGTCCCCAAACTGAGAGTATCCTGCTTTCCAAACTATTTTCCCTTTAGCTATCTTTTGCTTGTTCTCATTTTATTGAGTGTTTCTCTGTATGTATATGTGTGTTAATCAGTCTATCTAATCTATATCAGTCTATCTATCTATCTATCTATCTATCTATCTATCCATCTATCTATCATCTATCTATTATTCTATTTATCTAGCATTCTATCTAACTATCTAGCTATCCATCTATCCATCCATTTCTCTCTCTCTCTCTCTTTCTGTGTGTGTCTCTTTCTGTCCATCCATTTGTCTAGCTAATTGTTCAACCTCTCTATCTCCTTGTTGTCTCCCTCATTAGAATGTAAGTTCCTTGAGAATAGGGATTCTTTTTTCTTATTTGGAATACTGCGCACCTTAAATGCTTGTCGATTGATTGTTTTTGAATATATTTGTTAAATTTATGTTTGAATTTCATGATTTCAATGAACATGCAATAACAATTCCTACAAACTGAAATTATAGGAATCAAGTTTAACCCTATGGGTGCCCATTAAAAGTAAGGAATATGAAACATGTATTTGGGTAATTCTAACAGAAATATCCTAATAATTTGACCCAACCTATCCAGTTATTTGAAACTAAGTTGTTGTTTGGGGCTTGAGTTATTCAAGTCTTTGACTCAAACTAATTCCTTCCATCTGTTGGTTCAGACACAGACAAGGAGACATGAAGAATCCTAAAATTAAAATTCAAAAATGGGGGCAGCGAGGTGGCTCAGTGGATAGAGAGCCAGACTTGGAGATGGTAGGTCCTGGGTTCAAATCTAGCCTCATGTATTTCCTAACTATGATCCTGGACAAAGCACTTAACCCCAATTGCCTAGCCCTTACCATTTTTCTGCCTTGGAACTGATATTTAGTATTGATTCTAAGACAGAAGGTAAGGGTATAAAAAAACCCCAACTTAGTAATGAATCAATCAAAACCTATCTAACTAGTTGATCCATTATTTTCTGGTATTGCTCTAGGTTCTGGGGATGCAAAGGCAGAACAAGATAAAAGTCTTTGTCTGGAAGATCGTATTATAAAGAATATGGACAGTTTAAGTTCTCATTTCTTCAAATATAAAGATACTTAAATGTCTGCATGGAGAAGCATAATTTCCAGAATAATCCTATCCCCCTCACCACCACCACTACTATTACTACTACTAACTAGATAACATTTAAGCTTAAAGGTTTGAGATATATATATATATATATATATATAATTTGATTCTAATTTTTGTGCTGGAAGAGGCAGGCCATACTAATAATAGTAAGCATTTATATATCATGTTAAGTTTTACGTATACTATCACATTTAACCATCCTAACAACCATATAAAGTGGATACTATTGTTATCCTCATTTTCATAGATGGGGAAACGAGTCTGAAAGAGGTTAAGTGGCTTGTCCAACATTACATTGCTAGGAAGTGTTTGAAGAGGATTTGAATACAGTTCTTCTCGACTCAAAGTCCAGTGTTCTATACACACACATCCTAGCTGTCCAGCTGATAACCTTTCTGTACTCTCCTCTGCTCAGACCAGACATCTGGAGTGTTTTGACCACCACATTATAAGAAGGACATTATAAGACATCCAGAGGAGGCAAACCAAGATGGTGAAGGTCCATGAATCCATACTATATAGGAACTGGGTAAAAAAATGGGAGATTCCCAGCCTTGAGAAGAGAAAGCTCTGAGATACATAGCCTTAAAGGATAAAATGAAAATTTTCTTCATGTACTTAAATGGCTAACCCTAGGAAAAAATAGTTTTTGCTTTTATTCTGAGGGCACCAGAAGCAAATAGAGGGACCTGAAAATTTAGGTTCCAAGTCAAGGAAAACCCCATAACAATGAGAGATTCTCAAGAGGGAAATGGGCTACTGGGAGGTGGCTTATTCCCTCATCTTGTCTATCTCCAAGAAAAGATGGAATGACATCTGTGAGAGGGTGTAATCACATGTACTCTCCTGGTGTAAATATACGAGTTGGGTCAGGTGGCCTCAGAGTTTCTTTAAAAATTTGAGATTCTGGATGTGATAGAGATAATGGGCTTTGTCTTTTCAAATGAGCCAACAGAGTAAGGAAACAGGGGGAGTAGTTGGGCATCTCTAGCTTTATACTTAATTCAAGATTTTTAATTTCAGTGCTTTTTTCACAGTCTTCCTCTCCATTTGAACCCTTGCTTTTATGCTAGGGGAAATCAACATATGCATTTGTGCTCCCTCCAACATCTTAAATACTTCATTCCTCAACTAACTCATTTCCTATGATCTCCAACCCACTTTAGCCACACACGATGGTTATGCCCTTGACTTTTTCAACACCCCATAAGTATTCAACCTTGTGCTAAAGCTCTGAAATTCCTTTACTCGGATCATGCTCCTCTATATTTTGACCCTTATCACTATTCTTCACCCCCAGCATTAGCTTTCGTACCTCCTACACTCAGTTCTTTCTCTGGACATTGCTCATGCCCTGGTTACGCTCTCCTCATTTCCCTATCTTAGCTCTTTGGGGCATCATTTCAATTCTACACTATGCTCTATTTGTGACTGCCTTGCTTTATTGTTAATTTTCAACCACGTCTTGCCAAACACCAGTGTTGGATTACTCCCATATTTATCATCTTCATGTCTATTCACTGAAGAAATCTGAGAAAAATTTAAAAAACTATGCCACTGGTGCCCTACAAATCTCCATTGGGCCTTCACTGCAGCAAGGCAATTCTTCTGCATCCTACTTGATTTATTGTCACAATCATAAGAGAGCTTTTTCGAATCTTTTAATCACTTCTTTAGCCTCCCACACCACCTCTCCTCCATCTTGTCCTCTAATGAATCCCTTTATTCTTTAGCAGAAAAAAAAGGTCATTTGTTGATAGCTTGCTCTTCATCCCTGTCCTTGTCTAATATCTCTGTTTTCCTTCCTTATTATCACCTCTTTAGCTTGTCCTGTGTAAAGAAATGGTCCTTTTCCTTACAAAAGTCTTTTTACATGCATCCTTGTATCTATCTCCTTCCATCTTCTCCAGTACTTCTTCCAGTTCCATCTCTCATCTCCTTCCTTCTCCAGGCTTCAATATCTCTCCATCTATATCAGCTGCTTCTCATGTTTCCTCCATTCTTTTTTTTAAAACCATTACCTTCTGTCTTAGAATCAATGCTGTGTATTGGTTCCAAGGCAAAAGAGCAGTAAGGGCTAGGCAGGAGGGGTTAAATGACTTGCCCAGGGTCACACAGCTAGGAAGCATCTGAGGCCAGATCTGAACCTAGGACCTCCCATCTCTTGGCTTGGCTGTCAGTCCACTGAGCATCTCTTCCATTCTTTAACAAAAATCCCTTTTATTATCTGATCATCCCTGCTAGCTATGGTTCAGTAGTTCTCCCCTATGCTGAGTGCTTAGACTTCTTCTCTTTTCATTCACTATTAAATCTTCTGTAATCTGGCTTCTGACCTCATATTTCCACTACCGTTTCTCTTTCCAAAGTCACCAGGAATATCTCAGTTGCTAAATCTAATGGCTTTTCCTTAATCCTTATCCATTTTAATATTTCTGCAGCCTTTGCTACCTCTGATCACTCTATTTTTTTTTACATTTATTAATATTCATTTTTAACATGGTTACATGATTCATGCTCCTCCTTTCCCCTTCAACTCCCCCCCCCGCACCCCCCCTACCCATGCGCATTTCCACTAGTTTTGTCATGTGTCCTTGATCAAGACCAATTTCCAAATTGTTGGTAGTTGCATTGGTGTGGTAGTTTCGAGTCTACACCCTCAATCATGTCCACCCCGACCCATGCGTTCATGCAGTTGTTTTTCCTATATGTTTCCTCTCCTGCAGTCCCTCCTCTGAATGTGGGTAGCATCTTTACCATAAATCCCTCAGAATTGTCCTGGGTCATTG
>NC_058134.1:12198190-12262335 GCF_016433145.1 Gracilinanus agilis | reverse complement strand
AGCCCTGGTCTTTTCTGTGCAAATACCTGGAATTCTTCAATTTTGTTGAATGCCCATACTTTCCCCTGGAAATATATAGTCAATTTTGATGGGTAGTTGATCCGTGGTTGCAGGCCCAGCTCTCTTGCCTTTCTGAATATTGTATTCCAAGCCTTACGGTCTTTTAGTGTGGAGGCTGCCAGATCCTGTGTGATCCTGATTGGTGCTCCTTGATATTTGAATTGTCTCTTTCTGGCTTCTTGTAAGATTTTTTCTTTTGCTTGAAAGCTTTTGAATTTGGCAATAATATTTCTAACCGATTTCTTCTCTGGGTCGAATATGGTGGGTGTTCTATGGATCCTTTCAATGTCTATATTGCCCTCTTGTTGTAGGACTTCAGGGCAATTTTGCTGAATAATTTCTTTTAGTACGGAGTCCAGGTTTCTATTAATTTCTGGGTTTTCTGGAAGACCAATTATTCTCAAATTGTCTCTTCTAGACCGGTTTTCTTGGTCTGTCACTCTCTCATTGAGATATTTCATATTTCCTTCTATTTTTTCAGTCTTTTGACTTTGTTTTATTTGTTCTTGTTGTCTTGAGAGATCATTGGTTTCTAATTGCTCGACTCTAGCCTTTAGGGACTGGTTATCGGCTATAATTTTTTGGTTTTCGGCTATAATCTTTTGGTATTCCTTTTCAATCTTGTCATTTCTGGTGTTCAATTTGCTTATCAGTTCATTTGATTTCTGAGCCTCACTTTCCAATTGCAAGATTCTACCTTTTAAACTGTTATTTTCTTGCCAGATCTCTTCCATTTTCCTCAAAATCTCAGTTTTGAACTCTTCCATAGCTTGTGAGGAGTTTTCCTTATTTGAGGAGGGTCCGGATGCTTGTTTGTTCTCCTCCTCTGTTTGCTCGGTTGTCTGGATTTTCTCTGTGTAAAAGCTGTCGAGTGTTAAAGACTTCTTCTTTTTGTTATTATTCTTTCTCTTCTGAACCTCCTGATGCTGATGCTGAGTAGCCATCATTAGCCCAGCAGCTTCTCAGCTTTATCCTCGGGCTCAGTGTCTGTTCCCAATCTATTGGCTCCTGAGGTCTGAATTCTGGTTTTTTCCAAGGTCAAGCCCCCTGGTGGGCCCTCTTGCTTGATCCTCTGCTGGAGGTTTCTTTACAAGTCTCAGGGCGCTGCTTCCACAGTCGTATACCCGTCTGCACTGGTTCCCCACTTAGGCTTAGTTCTGCCTCCACCCACGCCTCTACTCAGCCGGCACTCTGCGCCCAGCGTTCTGCTCCGGTGCGCGCGCTCAGATTTCGCGTGCTTTTTTTGACTTAATGGGGTCCTAAGTCTTGCTGCTGTCAGGAACAGGACCCGGAGCTGCCGATGACTCGATGGGTGCCCCAAACTTGCTCTATTTCTTTTTAGCTGGGTTCGGAGCTATAGGTGAGTGTGGAGGGTGTGGGGGTGGGGCGGTTGCTCAGCTCGCGATTGAGTGAGTGAGAGCCCTTTTTAGCCTGGAAATGTCTCGATTCCACGTACCTTCCACGCTGTGCCCTGTTGTGGGGTTCCTCTGTTCGTCTGGACTTGTTTTTATGTCCCCTTGAGGAGTTTTGTATGTTTCGGTCAGGAGAGGTTAAGAGCTGCTTCTTACTCTGCCGCCATCTTAACCCGGAAGCCTCACTCTATTTTTTGAATAGTTTTCCTTTCTGGGTTCTTATGACTCTGCTCTTACCATTTATCCTCCTACTTGTCTGATTGCTCCTTCTTAGTCTTTTTTTGCTTTATTTTCATTCTGCTTGAGTCCACTAACTATGGGCATTCTCCAAGTGTGGTGGCTGCTACTGCTACTGCTGCTGCTGCTGTTGCTGCTGCTGTTGTTGTTGCTTCCGTGACCACTGCCACTACCACCACCATCACCATTTCTGGTCCCACTTCTCCTTCTCTTCTAGTTTATAAGAAATTTGTTAACCCTTTAGCAGTCTACAGGCCACTTCTCAGAATAATATTTTTACACACAGAAAATAAAATATAGAGGATTACAAAGGAAATTAACTATATTAAAATTCAGGTATCAAAATACCAAAATTTTATGGAGCCTAAGTTAAAAAATTCTGCCTTATACTATCTAATTTGGTGACCTTATCAACTTCCACTGACTGAATTATCATGTCTTCTCAGATGATCCTCAAGATCTATATATTCAGCTCTAACTTCTCTAATGTGCTCCAGGTTCATTTCACCAACTACATCTTGAACTGGAAATCAATTATTAATTTCAAACTCAGCAGGTCCAAACATTGAACTCATTATCTTTCCCCCAGAATATTACAAGTCAAAGACACAACTATCCTTCTAGTACCTAGATTTATACCCTCAGTATCATCCTTAACTCCTCAATTGTATTCACCCTATCTATCCAACCTATTGTCAAGTCTTGTCATTTGTACATTTGAAATGTCTCTCATATATCTTCTTTGCTCCACTCATACAGATACTGCCCTGCTCTAGGTCCTCATCAGTTCTCAACTGTTGAAGTAGGCCTCTTATTAGTCTCTTCACCTCAAGTCTTTCCTAACTCTAAGCCATTCCTTTTTAGTTACCAAAGTGATTGTCTTTAAGTTCAGGTATGCACTGCTGGGTTTATAGTCCAAAGAGATCATAAGGAAAAAGACTTGTATAAAAACATTTATAGCTGCATTCTTTTTGGTGGCAAAAAGTTGGAAAACGAGAGCATGCCCTTCAATTGGGGAATGATAGAACAAATTGTGGCATATGCTGGTGATGGAAAACCATTGTGCTCAAAGGAATAATGAACTGGAGGAATTCCATGTGAACTGGAACAACCTCCAGGAATTGATGCAGAGTGAAAGGAGCAGAACCAGGAGAACATTGTATACAGAGACTAATGCACTGTGGTACAATTGAATGTAATAGACTTCTGTGCTGGCAGCAATGCAATGATCCAGGACAATTCTGAGGGACTTATGAGAAAGAACATTATCCACATCCAGAGAAAGAACTGTGGTAGTAGAAACAGAAGAAAAACAACTGCTTGATCATAGGGTTTGATGGGGATAGAATTGGGGATGTAGACTCTAAACCAGTGGTTCTCAAACTTTTTTGGCCTACCGCCCCCTTTCCAGAAAAAATATTACTTAGCCCCCTGGAAATTAATTTTTAAAAATTTTAATAGCAATTAATAGGAAAGATAAATGCACCTATGGCCCACCAGGGGGTGGTAGCACCCACTTTGGGAATCACTGCTCTAAACAATCACCCTAGTACAAATATATAGAAATAGATCTTGATCAATGACACATGTAAAACCCAGTGGACTTGTGCATCAGCTATGGGAGGGGTTTGGCGAAGGGGAGAGGAAGAACGTGTATCCTATAACCATAGAAAAATTTTCTAAATTAATTAATTAAATAAAAATTAAAAAAAAAATGTTCAGGTATACTCATATCACCCTCCACTGATCAAAGAGTTAAAGTGATTCCCTATTGTTATCAGGATCAAACATAAAATCCTCTTTTTTAGTTTTCCAACTTCAATTGACTTTTTCCTATCTTTTTCAGTCTTTTTACATTCTTTACATGATCAATGATTCATCCATTCTGGCTTTCTTGCTATTATTCAGCCATGGCCTCCCATGCCTGGAATGATCTTCTTCTACTTTCTGGTTCCTTTCAAGATTCATCTTCAATCTTATCTTCTTCAGGAGGCATTTTGGGTCACTGAACACTGTTATTAATATCTTCCATCTCAAATGACTTCTATGTACACTAAATTAATCTTATTAGTGCATAGTTGTTTGCATAGTGTCTCCCCTATTAGAATATGAGCTCTAAGAGAACATAGACTCTCTTTTGCCTTTATTTGTACTTGGGGTGTCTAGCCTAGTGCCTAGTCCATAGAAAGCTCTTAATGACTGACTGTTTGGCATATTCAGGTGTTTCTGGTCTTCACTGATATCCATTATTCTCTTCCAATTCAAGAGAGAAAAGAATAATTACTAGATGACAAAAGTAGCAAGCAATATTTCACACAACTTGTGAATTTTTCTAGGCCAGTAATCCAGTTTGAGACCCATGGGGGAGATTGCTGTCCTTATGGCAAATAAACCTAGATCTAGGAAGAAGGACTGGGCCTCTTACTCCCAAAGAAGTGTGACACCTATTCTACAACTTACAGACTTAGTCACCTAGAGCATTGAGAAGGTCTTGCCCATGGTTACCCAGCTTGTATGTATCAGAGAAGAGACTTGAACTCCTGATTTTCTGGCTTCAAGGACACTCCTCTAGCTATGAAACTACACGGTCTCTAATAAAAAGCATGAATCTTGATAGTAAATAAACAATAAAATGAATACAAGCACATTTCCTGAAAATAAGTGACCCGAATCATTTCTACAGAGAAGAGATGACTTTGTTTCCAGGGAAAAAAAACTTAGTGAGAACACAGTAAGAATTAATTTCTCTTTCCCAAGTGGGAACTTTGGGCTGTGTTCTTAGGTGCTAGAGACTTACCCATTTGAACTTTAATCCGTGAATGCCTACTCAAAGAATACTGACTGAGAGGGAAGGGAAACTCAGCAGTTCAGTAAAGAATCAAGTGGAGTTAAGCAGCATGGCCCAAAGCTTTAACACATGAGTCATTATAAGTCATTGGAAAGAGCTGAAAGTCTCCCTGTTTGAGGCACAAAAAGATTAGTTGAGCATCAGTGAAGTGTTAGGGGTTTGGACATGACCCAACAAAGCTGAAGGAGTTATGCTGACAAACTAGATTTTTCTCTTGTAAAACAACAGCCAAGACATATCACCCTCAGAATTGGTGACGCCTATTACACATGAGGATCTAAGTGACAGAGATTTAGTGTAGTCTGGAAGAGACCCTGTGGGAGGGCTGGGGGCTCACTGCCTTAGTAGAGTCAAGAATTCTCAATGGACTTTAGAAAAAAGCTCTGCTCTGCTCTGCTACCAGATCTGAAGACATATTGAAAATGATTACTACCAAATGAATATTATACTTCCTTCATTAATGATTATCTCACTCCCAAGCTTCTTTTCACTGACCTAGGTCCAAGCCTCTTGACATCTTAATAGACAGTCTTTGAGAACTGCGGCTCCATTGCTTCAATAGCTCTGATTTGGATATTTACTCAAAAGATGCACACCCTTCCATAACAGCCAATACTATCCAACTCTTGTCCAGATCCTCTAATAACTTTGCCACATGTATTCCACCCAACCTTCATTTTCTGTAGGAAATCTTAGAGGTGAGATTTGAATGCATATACTATACAAATAGAACCAAAACACTACAGAACAAGCCTCAAATCGGAGCAAAGAATAAGTATGGCATTAGCCAGAGAGACTCTTGGGAAGCTTTAAAACAGAAATGATGACAATAGGTAAATCTTACTCCTTTTGCATTTGAGGTTATATGCTACAATCTGTTCATACCCAGTGTTCTGTCTTATTGCCCTTTGTGGGGAAGTTATTTCTGATTCCTTTGAGACTGCAACTTTCTATGTCTAGAAGCCATACAAGAGAGAGAGAATTAGTGTGACTGGGGCAAGCTTGGGGATAAGCATGTCTGCATTGAGCTAGGTAGGACTTCAGGTAACTATTTATAGTCTAGACATGATCACTGATGAAACTCTTTTACCTGAATAGCACCAAGACTTTCTTGGAGCCATCTTCAGGGACTAGAGTTACATAGGTTTCTTGTGACACATTTATTATGTGGTGAAAAAGAATTTATTAAGTGTTTAATATGTGTCAAGCACTTTGTTAAAGGTAAAAAAATCAACATAAAGCCCCCAATTCCACAATTTCTACTGTGATGGAATTGACATGTAAATGGTGAAGAAAAACATCTAAATATATGGATAAATCAATATACACAGAGTAGATGGACAAAATTCTAAAAAAAAGGCATCAGCAGCTAAGAGTGGAAGAGCAGAAAAAGGGCTTCCTATTAAAGGTGGGATTTGAACTGAGTCTGAAAGAAAGGCAAGGAAATTAAAAGGGTTAGCTGACAGAGCAGAGCATTCCAGGCATGGGAAATATCCATTGCAAAATCTTGGTTTGGGGAAATGGAGTGTCCTTTGAAAGAACTGCAAAAAGGACAGTGTAGCTGGTTCCGAGAATGTTTAATTTTTTTTTTAACCCTTGTACTTCGGTGTATTGTCTCATAGGTGGAAGATTGGTAAGGGTGGGCAATGGGGGTCAAGTGACTTGCCCAGGGTCACACAGCTGGGAAGTGGCTGAGGCTGGGTTTGAACGTAGGACCTCCTGTCTCTTGGCCTGACTCTCACTCCACTGAGCTACCCAGCTGCCCTTCCGAGAATGTTTAGAAGGAAGTAGAAAGACCAGACCTTTGAAAGGGACTAAGTTATGAAAGGTGTTAATTGCCAAACAAGAGATTTTTTATAAGTAACAGGGAGCCACTCACTGGAGCTCTTTGAGCAGGGCAGTATAACAAAATGGGACTCTCATTGTTGAGGGGAGGATATAGGAATTAAAAAGATATCGGAAGTTTTCTGGAGAGATGTGAAGAGGGAAAGGAGAAGTATAAAGGCTATGTGAATGGAGACAAGGGGCAACATAGAAGAAATGTTGTGAAGTTATGAGAAAAAAAGAATTTGTCGATGGGTTCAATCTGAGGTTGCAAAGTTGAGTGACTGGGAGGATAATGGTGACCTTGATGATGATACTCAATTTAAGAAATGGTAAGGGTTTTGAGCAAAAGATAACATATTCTGGTTTTAGTCTACTATTTCCAGAGAGATCCCCAAGAATCCACTAAGTTGTGTTCATACCCTGAAGTTGTGAGGTACCCCTTTGAAAGATCTTCCCATTGTAAAAATATAGGTATATATTGAAGAGAGTTTGATGTCAGAAAGAGTGACAGACCTGGTGTGAATTTCTGTCACCTCCCCTCTCAATACTCTACTTTTGCCAAAGACAACAGAGCAGGTTTCTCTGGAATGGAGGATGTCCAGAGAACAGGAGACCCTAGATGCTAAAGGGAAGGCTTTTCCTATTTGGGTGGTAACATTGGTTGATCAAGCTCAGACCCTCTCCCTACAGAAGCCTCCCCATGGCCAATGTCAGCACCAGAGGGAGTCTTGTTCGAAATGGAGTCTGAGCAAAGCAGCTGCTCAAACCTCTTCCCCTCTTTACCTTGTGTAATGACTTCTCCTTGATCTGCCTGCGAATTGGTAACACAGAAACCTTAAACTTATTAGGAAACTATAATTTAAAAAGCGAAGAACTTTAACAAAAGAAATAACAAAAATTTTACATGGTCCGGGCCACACAAAGAATCATTCAGTGCTTATGACAGGATAGGTATTGAAGGAAGACGCTCTTGGCCACACTACATGAATGTGAAAACAGTAAACGAATGGGAGCAAAGCAATACTGGGTTGCTAGTTCCAACAATGGAGAATGTTACACCTCCAAAAGAAACCCGTATGCAAGTGGATATTGATCCAATACACCTAGCAAAGTCACTGCAAGGGTTTTAGACTGAGTGTAAATAAGGAACATAGAGACCATCATCTGCAAAAGTGTAAATTCCATGCAAACCACAATCTAGAATAGCAGAGTTGCACGGAATGGGCTTAATACAACAAACAGTACTCCTGGATTACAACTTGTACAACATCAAACCAGGAGATAAAGATATACATAAAAAATTTCAATAGAAAATTGCCTACAGACATAAAATGGACTGGACCACATGAGGTATTGCTTACTACCCCAACAGCTATAAGAATTGCAGGGAAAGACTTATGGTTCCACTGTTCCCATATAAAACCAGAAAAACCCAACACTACAGTAACAGAAATAAAAGAAGAAGCTAATGAGACAAAAGATAATACTGAGAAATGAAAACAAAACAAATAAATAAAAAAACTAAAATACACTACAAAGAAAGAACAGTGCCACATAATGTTCCAGATAATGAGATCCCAGCAGTCGACTCATAACAGAAGTCAAACATGCCACAGCAACAAGAAGAAGACAAGTTCCAGCTCAGAGGAAAAGATTTTAAAGCATCCCAGAGGAAAAGCATCAAGAAAAGCTGCCAGAAAGAAGAAACAAAGAGAAAAGCTGAAATGGACAACTAAGACTTTGAACTTTGAACTTTGTATATACAAGAAGAGGACAGACAGAAAATAGGACTTATATGTAAGACTAAGTGTGGCAAAAGCATAAAAAATTATTTTCATATATTAGGGAAATAGCATGTAACACTACATAGCTTGGAAGAAAGAAGGCATCCATCAGTGAACATGAGAAGTGAAAATCTGAAGAAAATTGGTAAATATTCATTCAATACAACATTATTAGACACAAAACATAAAATCACAAACTGACATATATTTGGAGACCTCATGTAAATAAACAAGTGTCTGAAATTGCATTTATGCAAAATTATAAAATTGTATATAGTTAGTTCCTTAAGGTCATAGGTAAATAGAAAGATCAATAGATATTTCTATTTGACTAACATCAGAATTAGGGAACAAGGTAGATTATTGTATTATATGTAAATTATCTCGGAAAATAATGTATTTGTTGTACTTAGGTTAGTAACCTAGTGATAGGGTCTAGAAATATGTCACATAGCATGTACATACACTGTATATAAGAATGTTATAGATTAGACTAGAGATAACTTACAAATCCTTAGACAGCAAACTAAAGACTTTCTCATGTGTCTTTTCTCCAAGAGGCAGCACGGTGTCTTGGTAATAGCTCAGGGCTTGGTTCACATTCCATCTTTGACACTTACTAGATGTTGCATGATTAAGGGCAAGTCTCTTCACCCCTCTAGCTCTTTCTTCCTTTATAATGACACTTTTAATGACTTTCTGGCTGTGTGACTAGACAGCTAGATCATTACCTTGTAAACAAAGGTCTGCCTAGTCAAAGCTATGGTTTTCCCAAGAGCAAGTTATGATTGCTAGAATTTGAATATAAAGAAAACTAAACACCAAAAAATTAACTTTGTTGAATTGTTTTGCTGGATCAGACTTCTGAGAGTCCCTTAGACAGCAAAAAGATCAAATCAGTTATTGCTTAAAGATATTAATTCAAATTATTCTCTGGAAGGTCAAATATTGAAGCTAAATCTAAAATACTTTGACTACATAATGAGAAGACAGGACTCAGAAAAGATTTCAGTGCTGGGAAAGATTGAAGACAAGAAGAGAAGGGGATAGTACAGGGGGAGATGGATAGTGTCATGGAAACAAGGGACACGACTTTGGACAGACTTAAGGAGATAGGAGAGGATAGAGGGGCTCTCCCTCCCCTTTCAGGTTAAGAGTAGGCACAATTTATCTCTTCAATTTGGAAGAGAATGCCTTTGGAATGCTGATGGAACACAAAGGAATGAGTCTTATGGAGCTTAAGGATAGGTATAAGACAGCAATTTGGCAAGTGAACCCTCACAGGACTGTCAAACCATACCATGCAGGAGTCTATTCATTTCTCTTACTTTTAGGGACAGTAATGACTAATAGGAAAAATCAAAGAAAATGTCCTTGTATTTATGGCTCAGAAAAACAGATGCTCATTCAATCAAAAGCATAAGTTACTAAATAAGTACTATGGATTTTAAAGCGCTGTCTTAAGTTTTGGAAAAACTAGGATAAGACAAAAACAAACAAACAAAAATGCAATACTCCTTATACTCAAGGAACTTACCATCTACACAGAACATATGATGATTTGAGGAAAGAGAGAGAACTAATTGTTAAGTCAGGATTCTTCACCTTTTTTCTGTTATGAATCCCTTTGGCAATTTGTTGAAGATTGCATTTCTTAACTGGAGTAATATTTTTAAATACATAGGATTATAAAGGAACTAAATTACATTGAATTATGGTTATAACCCATCCCCCCTCGACCCCAAACAATTCATTGTACTACAGGAATTCCTGAATTAAAAGGAAATAAAAAGACTTCCAGGTTAAGATGACTGCAGAGTAGAAGCAGGGCATTTTACTCTCCTAACTGACCGATACAGCATACCTCCAAAGGACAAAAAAACCAAATCCAGATGAAAGAAGGGACACCTCAATAGGGTGCAGTATTGAAGGTATGTGGGATTTGGGCATTTCCATGCTATAAGTGGGGGAATAGCTCCCATCAAAACGTGAGCTAATCAAACCTCCCCCACCCCATCCACAGTACTAGAGTCAGAGGCTGTGCACCAGAGTTAGAATGAGTGGGGGTGCAAAATCTAGCTTCTTGGCAGCTAACTGGGACCACCAGGAGCTTGTCCCTGAGAGCAGCCAGACTTGAGACCCCAGAATGCTAGAGAGCACAGACGTTGGGCTTGGGAGTGGAGCTGAGAGAGGCAGTGGACAGTGGAAACAGCTCAGTGCACTGAGACTCAGGGGAGAACCCCAGGTGGAGGAGCAAGTGTGGGCCAATTTCCAGGCTCTGGGCAGCAGACTAGGATCACTGGGGGCTTGACCCTGAGAACAGCTACACTAGAGACCCCAGTTTCAGTGGAATTAATCCTGAGAGGGAAGAGTAGCTAGATGCATTGGGATATCAAATGCTATCTAACCCTATAGATAAAGTCAGAAGGGATAAACCAAGGAGGGCAGTGGTGTGGGGAGTTCATAAAGGGAGAGTTAGAGAGGGGGGAGAGAATTCATTAGGCCTTAAAAAATAATAAGAGAGGAATAAAAAGGGAGGGGGTGGAAAGGTAAGTAAACCAAGGGAGGGCAGAAGGGGGACTGATTTAAAACAAATCACTGGTTTAAAAGGAAATAGTGTAAGAAGAAGGGGTAGAACTAGGAGAGGATACCAAAATGTTGGGGAATACATAGCTGATAATTATAACTCTGAATGTGAATGGGATGAACTCATCCATAAAACAGAAGCAAATAGCAGAGTGGATTAGAAAACAAAATTTTACCATATGTTTTCTACAAGAAACACACATGAGGCAGGTGGACCTACACAGGGTTAAGGTCAATGGCTGGAGCAAAATCTTTTGGGCTTCAACTAAGAAAAAGAAGGCATGAGTGGCAATCATGATTTCTGACAAAGCCAAAGTAAAAATTTATCTGATTAAAAGAGATAGGAAGGTAATTACATCCTGATAAAAGGCAGTATAGACAATGAGGAAATAACATTACTCAATATGTATGCACCAAATGGTATAGCATCCAAATTTCTAAAGGAGAAACTAGCAGAGCTCAAGGAGGAAAAATATAGTAAAACAATACTAGTGGGAGATCTAAATATTCCTCTATCAGATCTAGATAAATCAAACCAAAAAATAAATAAGAAAGATATAAGAGAGGTGAATGAAATCCTAGAAAAATTAGAGTTAATAGATATTTGGAGAAAAATAAATAGGGACAAAAAGGAATACACCTTCTTTTCAGCTGCACATGGTACATTCACAAAGACCGACCATGTATAGGGCATAGAAACATGGCAAACAAATGCAAAAGAGCAGAAATAATAAACATAACATTTTCAGATCATAATGAAATAAAAATAATAATCAGTAAAAGCACATAGAAGGGCAAATCAAAAACTAATTAGAAATTAAATAATATGATTCTTCAAAATAGTTTACTGAAAGAACAAATCATAGAAACAATTAATAATTTCATTGAAGATAATGACAATGATGAGACATCCTACCAAAATCTGTGGGATGCAGCTAAGGCAGTACTCAGGGGGAAATTTATATCCTTGAGTGCATATATTAAAAAATTAGAGAGGGCAAAGATCAATGAACTGGGCATGCAAATCAAAAAACTAGAAAGGTAACAAATTAAAAATCCCCAGTTAAAAACTAAATCAGAGATTATAAAAATCAAAGGAGAAATCAATAAAATTGAAAGTAAAAGAACTATTGAATTAATAAATAAGACTAGAAGCTAGTAATTAAAAAAACAAATGAAATTTACAAATTAGTGGTCAATCAAATTTTAAAAAATGAAAGAAGAAAACCAAAGAAAACCAAAGATGAAAAGGGAGACCTTACCTCTAATGAAGAGAAAATCAAGGCAATCATTAAAAACTATTTTGCCCAATTATATGGCAATAAATATAGCAATCTAGGTGATATGGATGAATATTTACAAATATATAAATTGTCTAGATTAACAGCAGAAGAAATAGAATACTTAAATAATTCCATATCAGAAAAAGAAATTGAACAAGCCATCAAATAACTCCCTAAGAAAAAATCCTCAGGACCAGATGGATTCACAAGTGAATTCTATCAAACCTTCAAAGAACAACTAATTCTAGTACTATACAAACTATTTGACAATAATAAGCAAAGAAGGATTTCTAACAAACTCCTTTTATAACACAAATATGGTACTGAACCCAAAGCCAGGTAGATCAAAAACAGAAAAAGAAAACTACAGATCAATCTCTTAATGAACATAGATGCAAAAATCTTAAAGAGAATACTAGCAAAAAGACTCCAGCAAGTGATCATGAGGGTTATTCATTATGATCAGGTGGGATTTATACCAGGAATACAAGGACGGATCAACTTTAGGAAAACCATCCACATAATTGACCATATCAACAAGCAAACCAACAAAAACTACATGATTATCTCAATAGATGCTGAAAAAAGCTTTTGACAAAATGCAACACCCATTCCTACTGAAAACACTAGAAAATTTAGGACTAGCAGAGCCTTTCCTAAAAATAATAAATGGTATATATCTAAAACCATCAACAAACATCATCTGCAATGGTGATAAATTAGAAGAATTCCCAATAAGATCAGGAGTGAAACAAGGATGCCCACTGTCACCTCTATTATTTAACATTGTACTGGAAACACTAGCAGTAGCAATTAGAAAAGAGAAAGAAATTAAAGGTATTAAAATAGGCAATGAGAAGACCAAGCTATCACTCTTTGCAGATGATATGATGGTCTACTTAAAAAATCCTAGAGATTCAACTAAAAAGTTAGTGGAAACAATCAACAAATTTAGCAAAGTTGCAGGATATAAAATAAATGCACATAAATCATCAGCATTTCTGTATATTTCCAACACATCACAGCAGGAAGAGTTAGAAAGAGAAATTCCATTTAAAATCACACTAGGAAATATAAAATACTTAGGAATCTATCTGCCAAGACAAACACAGGAATTATACGAACACAACTACAAAACCCTTTCCACCCAATTAAATCTAGATTTAAACAATTGGAAAAACATTGATTGCTCATGGGTAGGATGAGCTAACATAACAAAAATGACCATTCTACCCAACTTAATTTACCTATTTAGTGCTATACCTATCAAACTACCAAAAAACTTTTTTATTGAATTAGAAAAAAAAAAACTATAACAGAGTTCATTTGGAAGAACAAAAGATCAAGGATATCAAGGGAAACAATGAAAAAAATACGTTGATTCTAATCAGAGAAGTGGGATACTGATGTGGTAACAGAGTGTCATCACCTAATGGTTTCTTTGTAATGAGTCAGAAGGGGGCAGTGTGGTGTTGGCTGGTTTAAAAAATCTCCATTTCCCTGTGCACTAAGCCTTGTAGACCATCAGTTACTTGAGAAGTGGATTCAATTCAGGTTTGGGGCTATTGTGGAGGCAACCCCCATAGAGAGGATGGATGGCAGCAGTTTCTCCACCCCACTCCACTGACCATGGCATCCAGCTACCTATCCAAAGGGAGAAACTCTATCCAGCAGATGGAGAGTCAATTCTAGAGATTGCTCCCTGCCCCCAAACCATTGCCTTCTGTCTTAGAACCAATATGTTTTTTTTTTTTTTTTTTTTTACACCCTTGTACTTTGGTGTATTGTCTCATAGGTGGAAGATTGGTAAGGGTGGGCAATGGGGGTCAAGTGACTTGCCCAGGGTCACACAGCTGGGAAGTGGCTGAGGCCGGGTTTGAACCTAGGACCTCCTGTCTCTAGGCCTGGCTCTCACTCCACTGAGCTACCCAGCTGCCCCCACCAATATGGTTTTAAGGCAGAACAGTGTTCATGGCTAGGCAATGGGAGTCACACAGCTAGGAAGTATCTGATGTCAAATTTGAATTCAGGACCTCTTGTCTCTAGGCCTAACTCTCTGAGCCACCCATCTGCTCCCCAGTTCTAGAGATTTTAAGGCACAGGTGAGGCAGCAAATACACACATTCCTGATAGACATGGACACTGACAGGGAGTTGCACAATCTGGAAGTTTTTTCAAGGACTGAAATCTCTGGGAGCAAAAAAGACAGCTAGATAGATACTCCAGGGAGAGTTAGCCCTATCAAAAAAAAGCTAAACCCTGAAGAGAGAAGAGCCTGGGAAACTCAACTGAGCTGCCAGCCAAGAAGAGGTGTGTCATCAAGTGAGCAATTCTGTTTTTATTTCATTGTGAAAGACAATGTCAAAGCTGCCTAGCTGTGGGATCTTGAATTTGGCCACATTCATTTCCTAAATGTATGCCTCACTATCTTTGTATTCTAAGTTTGTGACTTCTCTTCCCCAGAGGTTGATTTTATTTGTGGAAGAGTGTGCCCTAGATTGATCAGAAAATTGTTTTGTAGCTAGAGTTTTTAGTGTTAAGTAAATACCTTTTGTAATAGTTAATCACATGTCCTGACTGAATGTTAATAGGAATCACATTGGTGGGGACTTGGGTGCTATACTTTTAAAAAGGTAATTATACACACCAGATCCTGGGAGTACCTTTGGGGACTCAACCTATATGAGTGAATGAAAGTTAGGAAAGCAGCTAAGAGGATGCAGAGTATGTCAGAGGCAGTCCCTGAATCAATTCTATCAGGAATCCAGGAGTCCTCAGAGACAGAAATGACAAGGGAGTGAATTCCAGGGATGTGAGACAACCTCTGAAAAGGCACAGAAGTGAAAGAGGGCATGCCTTGGCTGGGGAATACTAAGTAGGCCAGTTTGGCATGAGGGAAAAGTGTGTGAGGGAGTAAAATGTGAAATCTGCCCGGGAAGGTAGCCTGAGCAAGATTTCAATGGGTAGTAAAGACCAAGCTGAGTAGTTTGTATTATATCCTAGAGACAGTAGCTTCTTGAGCAGGAGAAGAACCTGGTCAGAGATGCTCAAGGTTGTCATAAATTCCTGTTTCCAATCTCTAGCACTGTAACTGCTATAAATGCTACTTAGAGAGTATAGATTTATATAGATTATAGATGCCTAGGTTATATTTTACAGGTTCCTAGATCTCCTCGGCATCTCAAAGGTCATGTAGTCCAAAGCCTCCTTTACTGACCTGGTCAGAGATTTTAATGAGACCCAGAATAGCACTTTAGTATCATCTCCTGCTTGAGTTTTAATTGTACCCACTTCACTCGAATTAGGAATTCATAACATTCATCTGCTTTCTTGACTTCTTAAGTGACATATTAATAGAGAAGGAAATAAAATTGTGTGGCTTGGATGGTTACTTTCTTGGATTTTGTTATAAACAGTCAATCAAAAAGCATTTATGAAGACCTTACTGTGTGTGGGCACTGTGGAGAATGCTGGGAATATGAAAAAAGAAAGTCAGTCCCTACCCACAGGGAGCTTACATTCTAATGGGGGAAGGCAACTCATAAAATAGAGATGAAGGGGAAGGAGGAGAGAGGAAACATAATGAAGGAATATGGAAACTACAACCTTGGGAGAATTGAAGAGATGGTTGGCCTGGGCACCTTCCTTAAATGGAAGATCTAGAAGGAACTCTGAGGAAGAAGTCATAGGAATGGAGGCCACTTCTAATGTGTAAATTCCTGGGTCAAAGTGGTTTTCCAAGAAGAAGAGTATTCTGGCAGATTTCTGGAGAAGTTCAGAGCAAAGCCTGGTCAAAACTGAAGAAGAAACAAGATCCAAGAAAGGAGACAACCATGAAACTCTGACCTAAGATGTATTGATGGAAGAAAAGGGAGATTGAGATGTTGACACAAGGAGGCCAATTATACCTATCATGGAAGCTTTCTGGGTTAAAGAACATGATCTGAATATAGCTCCCCCAATCCTCTTATTTTTTTCATTTTTTATATACAATATGATTTTACATATTCATTTTTTGACATTTTGCAACCCATGTTGTCTTTCTCCCTTCTTTTGCTCCCCCAGAATACATGTAATATTATGTAGATTATTAACATACAATAGATTTCCATGTTCATCATATGATGAAATAAGACACATATTGCTTACACTAGGGAAAAATCCATGGAGGAAATAAAATGAGGAATGGTATGTTTCAGTCTACACTCAGACTCCATCAGTTCCTTCATTGGTGGTGGATAGCCTTTTTGTCATGAGTCCATTGGAGTTGTCCTGGATCCTTGTCTTATTGATAACAGTTAAGTCATTCACAGTTGATTATCATACATTATTGCTCTTACTGTATACAGTGCTCTGGTTCTGCTCACTTCACTTTTTATCACTTCAAATAAGTCTTTCCAGTTATTTTTGGGATTGTCTTGTTTGCCATGTCTCCCAGCATGATAGTATTTCATTATAGTCATATGCTGTTTTTATTCTCCTCTTCCTCCTCCATAAATAAACACACATATGTAAATGTATACAAATATACTTCTGTATATGCATGTGGTTTTATTGGTATAGAACTTTCAGTGTAGAAATGTTCTCCATGGATACAGATCAGCATTTAGTCGATAGTTTCTAGTCAGAAAAGAAGTATTTAGACTCCTAAGAGCTTAAGTATCTTGTTCAGGGTAACACAGTCAAGTTGGGTCAAAGGTTAGGCTCGTACCCAGATCCTCCTGACCTGGCCCTATGGCAATTGCTTTATCCACTATATCATGCTGTCTCTCATAAATAATAAAGAGATAAAATACTCACTAAGTCCCAGACACTCCTACAAATGATGAAACCCTCCTGGATCAAGTGCTTTACAAAGTAGATCCATATTCACTGCATATCCATCTGCTAGAGCCATAGGAATATGTTCTAGAACTTGAGAATACATTTCTTGCTTTAACATTTAACCCTGTTATCAATCAATTGATTTGAGCGAACTCACCCTTGGAAATAGTTCATAGGCTTTAAAATCTGTGACGCATCTCCCTGGGCTCAATTCAAGAGATTAATGCCACCTCAGAAAAAACCCAGAGAGATATTTGATTTTCATCTGAGATTTAGAAGGGGCAAATTCAATCTTTAGATGGGGTGAAGATATCACGTCAATGAAACACGTTCCCAGCCGAGAGACGTGTCAGCCCGCGTGATCCGATGAGCCCACAGACTCTTAAAGTCCAAATTCAGTTGTGTCTCATTTGAGGTTACTTACCTTGGGAGGAGACACGTGCAGCATACAGGAAGAGGCATGTTTTCTTTTCTTTGACTTAGAAATGAGGCCATAAGATGAAGAATTTCCAAATCATAGATATTATATCAGCAGATGATTGGAACATAACCATCAATGTCTCACAAGCATTTATTAAACACTTATTCTCTGCTAAACACTCTACTAGGCCCAGAAGGTGCAAAGGAAAAGGTGAGAGGATCCCTGGAGCTTATGTTCCTTCATAATGAAGCAAAAAGCAAAAAAGAAAATCAGCAAAAGTTTACACAAAATAAATACAAGAAAAACAACAATCCTCTCTTTCCAGCTCTGTCGGCTGTAAGACGTGGAAATCGGCAGCTTCTGAAGAACTGAGAAGGACGTGGTAGGCACGAGACCACCTTGTGAACAAGGAAGAACAAAGGGGAAGAGATAGCCAAGGAGTCTGCGAGCCCCAAAGAAGCAAGATGGTCCGAATGCCGAGAATGGGGGAATCGTGTGTACGATGGCTTCACCAGCTACATAAGACCAGAAGAAAACTAGGAGAGCCCTGAGCAAACAGGGGGGAACCTCTGGGGTAACTCTGGGAGCATAAGGCTGAGAAGAGTGCTGGATGGACAGGCTCGGAAGGGTGACTGGCCACCTAGACTATTGGAAAAAAATTCCTGAGCCGATGAACTCATGGATGATTCAGTCATGACATCCTGGGATGGAGGGAAGAATGAACCAAGATGCTGGAGACTTGCACACTGTATGGATTAGAATAACTTTATATTCGTAAATCGTGGTGGAGCATAAATCACAGCAGTCCTAGGGGCAGGCAGGAGGCAGCTTCACCCATTGTGCCTCCAACATTTACTGGCACTCTAACACTTGGCCAGCAGTCTCAGGCCAGAGAAATGCCATCCACATTCTCAGATTCTTGCCCAAGAAAGAAATGCCCCCAAATGTATGTTTCTGAGACTATGATGGCCCGAAGCCACCCTGCTCTTGCTGGGTCTCTCCAATCTTAGCCAAGCTGAGCCTTAGGCAGGAGACACAGACCCATCACTGAGACTCCCTTGTCTGTCCTTTGATGCCCTCGTAGGCTGGCATGCCCAGCTCCAATCAGGCCCATTGGCACAGCTTTACTTCTCCAGGAAACAAAGAGGAAGAGGTCTTCTGTCAAACACATTCCCTGTGGAGTAACAGGCTCAGAGAGAGCCCTCAGAAGGATAGAAACTGTGTGTGAAGAGGAAGCAGAGAGCTTAAATATGGATTCTTACAAATATATTCAAAATCAAGGCGATGGAATTTCTTAGAATCTGGTGCGATATGTGAGCTCCTGGAGGTGGGCTTCAATCACCATCCTGTAGGTGATGGACATTGTGAGACTGATATTGCAGAGAGGGATTCAAGCTGCAGAGGGGGGTTCAGGCTACACTTCAGAATTCCATAGGGCCCCCCGAGAACTCTGAGAGAGGGGGCAGTTAAAGGCAGTTGGAGCCCAGGGAGGAGAGTAGGCAGGTCACTGAAGGCGTTTGGCATCATCAAAGGGGTTCCTTTAGGAAGATGAGGGAATTCATTAGTGGTATCAAAGATGGATTAGAGTAAAGAAAAGATTGGAGCTTGGAATATGAGTCTGGATGTGGAAAGAGAACTAACTGTACATTCAGGGTTCAAAACCCAGCTTGGCTACTTCGGATCTATTGTGATCTTGGATAAAAATCAGTTAGTTATCTAGCATTTATCTATTTAAACCCCTTATTTTCTGTCTTACTAACAAGGCAAAGAGGGTTAAGTAACCTCTCATGGTCACACATCTAGGAAATATCTAAGGTCATATTTGAACCTAGTTCCTCCCGACTCCAGGTCTGGTACTCTGTCCACTGTGCCACTTAGCTGCCTCTTGTCTAGCGTTTATCAAGCACCTACAGGGAAAGGCAAAATACAGCCCTTAGTGCCAAGGAGCTCACTTTTTAAATGGGGGAGACAACAGGCAAACAACTCTGTACAAACAGGACAAAGATGGGACAAATTGGGGATAGCCTTGAGGGAAGACTCTAAGATTGGGAAGGACTGGGAAAGGCTTTTTTAAAAGGTGGGATGTTAGCTGAGATTGGAAGGAAGATGGGAAGTTGGGAGGCAGAGACAAAGAGGGAGATGGATAGGGAGTAGAGTGAAAATTCCTGGAGAGGAGAAATGAAGTGCTGTATTCAAGGAATAGCAAGATGGATTTACTGGATTGCAGACTCTAAGAAGGAAAATTAATTTTAAGAAGACTGGAAAGGTGAGAAGGGGCTAGGCTATGAAGAGAATTAAAAGCTAAATGGGTGATTTTATATTTGATCCTGGGGGCAAAAGGGAGTCACTGGAGTTCATTCAATAGAGACATGATATGGTCAGGTCTACAATTTAGGAAGATCAATTTGACAGCTGAGTGGAGGATGGACTGATGGGAGGAGAGATGAGGCAGGTATAAAGACCAGCAGGATTTTGTAATAGTACATGCAGGAGGTGATGGGGGCTTTACTAGGATGCTGGCAGTGTCAGAGGAGAGAAGGGGGTGTATCTGAGACATGTTACAAAATCAGAAAAGGTAGACTTTAAGAACTGATTGGACAAGGGTGGGTGAGAGAGTGTGTTGTTAAGCTTAGTTTGTGAACCTGAGTGTTTGGGAGGTATGATATAAGATAGTTACAGGGAAGTTAAGAAGACATGAGGGTTTGGGGGAAAAGAAAATGAGTTAAGCAACTATGTGGTGCAACAGACAGAACTCTGGTCCTGGAATCTGGTCTCAAATTCTACCTAGATAGGTGATCCTGGGCAAGTCACTTAACCTCTCTTTGCCTCAGTTTCCTCAAGTATAAAATGGGAATAATAACAGCACCTACTTTTCAGGGTTGTTGTGAGGATCAAATGAGACAGGAATTATAAAGTTCTTGGCCCAGTACTTGGAGGACAGCAAATCCTTATAAATGTTAGATAACATTATTAATTCAGTGTTGCACATATCGAGCATAAGATATCTACAGAATATGCTGCAATTCAAGATGGGAGACTGGAGGTCAGGAGAGAGTTTTATTGTTGTTCAGTTGTTCCAGTAGTATCTGACTCTTTGTGATCCCATCTAGGGTTTTCTTGGCAAAGTCACTGGAGTGATTTGTCAATTCCTTCTTCAGATCACTTTATATATGAGGAAACAGATCAATAAAGTTAAGTGACTTACTCAGGGCCACACAGCTAGTAAGTGTCTTTCTGACTCCAGGTCTGTTGCTCTGTCCACTGTGCCATGTAGTTACCCAAATGATTTGTAGAAATAAATCAGAATCATCTGCATCGATGATCCATGGGAGTTCATGAAACAACCAGTGAGATGTATAATAGGCAGTTAGAAATGTAAGACTGGAGGTTGGGAGAGAAGTGAGGACTGGTCAAGTGGCTCTGATAGTCATCTACAAAGAGAAGATAACTGAAAACACTAGAATGGATAGGTCCAGAGTGAAACAGCCTAGAAGGAGAAGAAACAGAACAGAACAGAGCCTTGGGTGACTGCTACAGCGAGTGGGAATGGCACAGATGAATCTCCAGCAAAGGAGAAAGAGGTGCAGCCAGAGAGGACCTGGAGGGAACAGTTGCAAAGATTGTTGAAACCATGATGAATATCTAGAAAAGGCCATTAGATATGGAAATTAGGAGATTGTTACTGATTTTGGAGAGAACAACTTTAGGGAAATAGTAAGGCCAGAAGCCTGCCTGCAGAGAAGTAAGAGAATGAGAGGAAAGGAAGCAGAGGCACTTATTTTGATGCTTTTTTTCTTTGTCACTTGGCCTCTATTATTGGAAATGGTTGGAAAATGAAAGGGTTAACCAAGATCCCTTTCAATTCTATGGAACCTACAAGGCTGTTGTGGGCATTCAGGCATGGGAGAATGAGAACTTGGACTGGATTGCCAGCACTGGTAAAAGAGAGCAAGTAAATATACATCCCCTTGTATTTGTTTTGTGCTCTAAAATCAGCCAAACCACCCATCAATCAAGGAACATTTATTAAGTGTCCGTTATGAGCCAAGGTATCATCCTAGTCAGTGGTCCTAGAAATCAAACAAACAAACAAACAAACTGAGACCATTCTTGCCCTCAGGTACCTGAAATTCAGCTGAGTTGCACTAGACAAGGTCATATTGGATCTTGGACCTGGTATCCCATTTATAGTTTAAGGACTGGCATAAGATTAGATTACAGAGGAGATGAGTCATGAGAAAGAGGACAATGAAAATAGTATTTAAAAATAGCACATATGGTTCAAGCCCCTCATCTCTCCCTATTTTCATCAAAACTAGACATATATTTTCACAATTCTTTTTTTTCTTGAGCTGGATCCGTTTCCAATCCCTCATTTATACCAGTCTGAGTGTTGCAGAATAGAAGCCATTTTAAAGGGAAGACAAACTGGGAACACTGTTTTCTAGAGAACTCATACTCAAAGCTTCATTTCACAAGATGCTCCGAAGACTTGGAAAAGATCCGCACTCATTTCTTTTCATTGAATTTATTCCTTCAAGAAAAACCAGAACAAGATTTTGCTTGTTTACATTCTCTTGTAAACAATTCCCGGCTCACAGAGGCGCCTGCATCTTTGCCAGCCTGGGAGCTGAGGGAGAGGCAGCTTACAATGGCCTCTTTTAGAAGTGCCAGTGCGCGGAAAGGCATCAGGCTGGGCTGTGTTCGTTCTCAGCCGAGGCGGAGGAGCAGATGCTGGCCTCCAGGTGTGGCCAGGTGTTCAAATCTCTCTTGTGATAATGTCGCCTGTCTTTGTGCCCTGTCCTGATTGGGTGTGTGAGTTTGAAGATGGGCTCTTTTCCTGAGACTTCTGCCTTTACGGAGCCAACCTGATTCTACTGTCCTTGCTACTCTCGATTCAATTCAATTCAGTCTACTTTATTAAGAATAAAGATAACACCTACAATAAATATAGTATTTTAGGGTTTCCAAAGCACTTTACTATCATCTCATTTTGTTCATACAGCTCTAGGAGGTAAGTGTTATTATTATTCCCATTTCTCAGCTGAGGAAACTGAGGCAAAAATGTTCAATGACTTGCCCAAAGTGTCTGAATCCAGATTTGAATTCAAGTCTTCCTGCCTCCAGACCCAGTGCTCCATCCAATGTGTCCCTAGGGTGCCTCAATTCAATGAATTATAGTATTCAGAGGTCGATGATGAACATGGACAAGAATGGCTTACCTGTGTGTAAGCATCTTGGGATTGTTAAATTAGCATACTCTCTTCCCATTGGAGTCCAACCTGCTCTCTTCCATTCATTTCTAGAATGGCCTACAAATGGAGGGGGACTAAACCCCAGACAGGCAACAGACCCTAAGACACAGCAGCTTTCCAAGGCTGTCTCCTGAGGCAGTGGCATCTCTGTTGGTGGAAGGTGCGTAAGTATAGATAAATCATGATCATGGATACCAGTTGAAAACATTACGGCTACAATGAAGAGGCCAACCAGGCCTCCAAACAGCTGATACCAGCAAATACAAATTTATTGCCAAAGGGACAGAGGTAGGGGCTAAGGAAAACACCGATGGAAAATACAAGCTCATTTGTAAAACCGTACCAGGGCAAATTCTGAGCAAAATCAGTAAAGGGCAATAAAGGTGTAAGTAAGTCTATTGGAAAGTTTTGTGTGAGCTTCAACTGACTTGAAGTTAAAAAAAAGATTGTGGGATGGTTTTATCACTTCCTGGCAAATAGATAAAGGAAAAATGGAGGCCGTGTCAGACCTTGTATTCTTGGGCTTAAAGATCACTGCAGATGGCGAGTGCTGGCAGGATCTTAAAAGATGCTCACTCCTTGGAAGGAAAGCTATGGCAAATCTGGGCAACATCGTACAAAGCAGAGATGTCACCTCACTGAGAAATGTCCACAGAGTCAAAACTATGATTTTTTCCTGCAGCAATATATGGTTGTGAGAGTTGGAGTATAAAGAAAGCAGAGCATAGTATCAATGCTTTCAAATTGTGCTGCTGGAGAAGACTTTTGAGAGTTCCTTGGACAGTAAAGAGATCAAAGTAATCAACACTTAAAGAAAATAATTCAGACGATTCATTGGATAGCAAATCACAAAGCTGAAGTTTCAGTCCTTCAGTCACATAATGAGAAGACAGGATTCACTGGATAAAGTCTTGATGTTGGGAAAGACCAAAAGAGAAGAGGATGACAGAGAATAATAAGATGGATGGATAGTGTCACGGAAGCAATTAATATGAGTTTAGACAAGCTTTGGGGGACAGTGGAGGTTAGAAGAGCCAGATGTGCTATGGTCCATGAGGTCATAAAGAGTTGGATTAAATGGCTGAACAACAAACTGAACTGAAAAACAAACTGAACAAGAACAGGGCTTAAAGTGCTAGAGAACAGGTAGGAGGCATCAGAGTGCACGACATATTGAGCCTAAAGTCAGGAAAACCCAATTTCTTTTTAGGCCACTAGGAGCAACAGACTGCACAGAATACTGGGTCTAGAAGTAGAAATATCAACAAGCATTTATTAAGCACTACACACCAGTTACTATATTAGGCAATGGGGTCTTCTGATTCCTAGACCCTGGTGGGGCTTTTTTCTCATTGTACTATGTTTTCACAACCCTTTTCTTTCTTTCTTTCTTTCTATTTTCTTTCTTTCTATTTTCTTTCTTTCTTTCTTTCTTTCTTTCTTTCTTTCTTTCTTTCTTTCTTTCTTTCTTTCTTTTTTTTTATCAGCAGCTTTAGGAAACAACCTAGTCCCCTTCATTTGGGAATTTCATGAATTAAGGACTACTTGGGATCTTAGAGGTCACTTGCCCATCTAATAATCTCACTGATTTTTTTTATGAAGAGTTAGAGTCAAGGAAGTTAAAGTTTTTACCTTAGAGCACTGGTAGTGAGTATGAAAAGTGGGATATGGATGAGTTCTGATCCTGGAGCTAGGTTCCATGTTACCCGTAGCTACTGTATAATTAGCTGACTTTGACAAAGCACTTTAAGATTTGCAAAGTCTTATACATGCATTATTGCTTTATTTTTGTAACAACTCTATTACAAAGTGAATATTACCAAATTTCTAATTTTATAGATTAGGATGCTGAGACCCAGTTGAGTAGCTTGCTCAAGGTTACACTGGTACATAATAATAGAGGCAACATTGAACCCAGGTCCCATCTGATGCCATGTCCATCATTCTTGTCCACTGAACTATGCTGCCTTTTTGGTGCAATAGAAAAGACAGGACTTAGATTTAGGGCACCCTTGAGCTGAGCATCTATTTCTCCTTGAGGTCAATTCTCTGGACCCCAAATTTACTCCTATTCTTCTAAATGAAATGTCTAAAATATCAGGTATTTCTTAAAATGTTGCAAAACATCAAAAATAAAGGAAAAGCATAATCTAGTGTAGCTAATGAACAGCCATGTCAAAGGCCTGGCTATCAAATAGAACCTGATGATATGGCAAAAATTCCTCCATGTATCTTCTATCAGGATTTAAAGGATCGTCCCATATATGAATATTACATGGAATGGTGAGAAAGATGTTAGAGTCCAGGGACTTGGGCTTGACTCCCACCTCTGCTGCTCCTTATTATTAGGAACTTGAACAATCTCTCTTGCTCCCATTTCTTCTTTGATGGCATTAGGGATTTGGATGGATAACCATAAAGTCTCTTCCAAATCTTAGGACATTAATAATAGAAACCATATTATTATGTTATTCGGTGTAGAAAAACCTTTAAGAAATGACTTTACTTATGTTTTCTGCTGACTTGCCAACTGTGTGCACAACAAAAGGTTAGGGATGAATCATGCAAGCAAAAAACACGTTTTTTGGAAGTAGAGTTAATATTATAATAAAGATAAAATGGAAAATCTTCCACAGAGAATAGTAGTTTGTGATACAGAAGGGTAGGTACATTCATTGTTATCATTAATCATACTCTGTCCATCTTTGAGAAAAAAAGACAAACAACAAGAAGTGCAGCAATTCTAGACCATCCAACTTTAGCAAGAAGAGAATAAAAAGTCTTAAAATCAGTTAGTCATTTGATTATCTCCAATTTATCCTATACAGAGCTTATAGAGATTATAATCTTGACAACAGAGAAGGTCTGAAACTTTTCTTTGCATCCTCTGTGCTTAGTAGCATATCTGGCACATAGTAAGTGATTAAGAAATGCTTATTGACCGATTGACCAAGGCTAGCTATAACAATATGAAAAAAAGGAAATAAAATAATAAAAACACTAGAAAAGAGGAGATTAAAATTCCATTATGTGTGAATGAAACAACAATTTCATTGGAAAACCCAGGAGAATCAACAAAAAATAATTGTAATTATTGGGTTTTACAAAATTATTGAATATGAAATGAACTCACAAAATCATCAGAATTTAAACAATAATAAAAGAAACAGGAAAAAATATTGGTTGCTGGAAGCAACAATAAAGGTCTTTGAATCCAAATACTTTATTTTACCTTGAGAAAATGAAGGCCTAGAACATAAGAGTTTTATACATTTTTTTCATGAAATAATGCTTTTTCTAGTATGGGGTGGGGAGGCAGGAAGGGAGATACTTCAGAATTCTAATTTAAAAGCAAACTAATTAATTAATATAAAAAAGAAAAATTCTTTTTGAATTTGATTTGATTTGCTCCATTTCCTATCATTTTGCACAAGCTTTAGACCTATCCCCAAGGTCATGTAACAAATAAAATTTTTGGGAGGCTTTGTTTCTTAATTTTAAGTTAATTTATTAGTTGATTGCTCAAGAAAATCTAACTATCCAGTTGACTCCCTTCAGAATCAGAACCAACAGGAAGGAGTTTGAGCAAAGCCAAATAGTGGTCACAGAAGTCAAACTCCTCTGGTGAAGGCCAATATATTTTCCTACTAAGGTCACTGCTTCATCCCTCCCTTTGACATCCGAAGACATCTCTGTCTGGTAAATAGTCACTGAGAAGGCAGACTTAGAGACCCTAATTCTTCCTTCATTGCTTCATCACAGGAAAAGGCAGGTCTCAGGAGAATACCAACACAGCCTTTCCACCTCATCATGTGGCTGGACTACCATACTTTCCAACATGGTAGCTAGGTCTTGCCAACTTCATTTAATCTTTCAAGTGGGTCAAGTGGCTGCTTGGTCCTGCCCTTAATCCTTTTATCCTTAACAAAGATCTTAACGAAGAGGAGGTCCCAACCCAGTTTCATAATCTGGGGGAGAAACTGTTTCATCCTCAACTGATTTTACAGTAATATCACAATTCAATATGAATTTTACAGTCATTTGGCTAAGAAGTAACATAATTAGGTTTTGAACCCAAGTTTTCTGACTTCATATCTATTTTCCTTTATATCATACCTTAAATTTATATGTTATTTTTAGTATCAGTGAATGAGCATCCATTAAGCACCAACTTTGTGGAAGGCATGGTTCTAGGTGCTAGGAATGCAAAGACAAAAATTAAAATTGCCTCGACCTTCATGGATTCTAATGCATTCTAATGAAGTCTAATGCATGATCATTAAGAGAATCCCTTTCAGATCTAAAATCTCTGATTACTTACTATATTAGCAGAGCTGAACCATCATCATTGAACACCTTTTTAGTTATTTATTTCTTTTATTTCTGCAAAAAATATTTATATCTTATCAGTACTTTTTTTTGAAAGGTTAATGCTCAAATATTAAATATATTTTGTCGTTCTCAAAGGTTTGGGATTGCCTTATCTTTTTTCATTGAGAGATTAGGGCTGTTGGATTCCATGATGGTATATTTAAAGCAATCCTTAATTCTCTCATTGTTTTTAGCTTTAAAAATTTTAGGAGAGTTTAAGATCCTTATTTAATTAATAATACATAAATGTACACACACACACACACACACACACACACACACACTAGTTTTAGTCCAGTTAGATCTATGCAATTAGATGGTAGTCCTGAGATGCTAAAAGACCCAGAAGGTCTCCACAATAGCACTCTAGTTGGATCCTTTCTGGAGGATTCTGGAGGGTATAGACAGGGGTTCAAAAGAATACGCAGAGGTTATGATTTTCTTTGTTGAAGAAAGGACTCCATTCAATGAGATTTCAAATCCATTAAAGCACTGAAGATCTTAGAACAGAACAAGGCAGCCTGTCGTTTTCAGTTGTGTCCGACTCTTTGTGATCCCATTTTTAACCCTTACTTTCCATTTTAGAATCAATACAGTGAATTGGTTCTAAGACAGAAGAGCAGAAAGGCCTAGGCAATGGGAGTTAAATGACCTACCCAGGGTCACACAGCTAGTAAAGATTCTGAAGCCAAATTTGAACCCAGGACCTCTCATCTCTAGTCTTGCCTTTCAATCCACTGAGCCACCAAGCTATTTTTCTCTCCCATTTGGAGGTTTTTGACAAAGATCCTAAAGTGGTTTTTCATTTCCTTCTCTAACTCATTTTCTAGATGAGTAACTGAGATAAACTGAGGAAAACAGACCCACAAACCTTGTTAGAGCCTGAGGAGAGTTAATAGTCCATTTTGGTCACGAACTTTCTTTGGATCTTTTTAGTCAGGTGCTTTTTCATTAGGACATTAAGATATGAAAATTATTGAGCAATGTAGCCCCGCAGATGACATGGAAAGATGAACTCGGGTCACCCAGCTGGGAAGTGAGGCTACACTTGGACTCAGGAAGATGCTATCCTGACCTCAGACCTGACACTCTACTCATTGCATCAAGGTGGAACCAAACTCAAATTGAACCTAGTGGCTGTATTAAGATGGAAACATCTGTACATTTTTATTTTATATAAACACGGACAAAAGTTTAAGGTTAGTTAAGCTTGATCTGTGTTTTCGTAACTAAATTACATTCAGTTCAGTTCACCGGCTGTCTGTGACGTGAGTGGGTGAGTGGGTGATATATCTGGTCTCTGTTCCCCGGTGAACTTCCAGGGGCAGGGCAGCAGGCTGAAGGGACCCACCTCTCCACCAGCTTCTCTCCTATGCGAATACAATTTCCCCTACTAAGTGCAGTTCAATCCAACAGATTCCTGAAGCACCTACTATGTGGTCGACATTGTTAGGTGCTAAGAATAAGAAGCCAAAAATGAAGCTTCCCACCAAGGGCTTATCTTCTTTGGGAATTCCAGTAGCAACTGGATTTTCTATACAACTGAAGTCCATGGCTTAGTTCTTACTTGGTGGCTGACCGGAGATTGACATAGGATGGAAAAATTGAATTATACACCATTGCCCAGAGGTTTGCCACCAACATTGTGAACAAGCTAATTTTTGATAGACGAAGGCTCCTTGCCAAACCTAGACATTTAAATGCTCCATAGAAACTTAAAGGCCCCCATTCATCGGACAATGCCATCTTCATCTAGGGCACGCTCTCCAAATAACTTGACATTTAGTCAGTGAGCTCTTTTTTTTTTACAGTGGCTTAAACAACCTTCATTCATCTTGAGCTTCTTTTCTCTTCTGCCTCCATTCTTGGAAATAGAACCCTTGAAGGGAAATGTCTGCAAGGAAACAGACCCACCAAACACTGTCAGAGGCTGGGGGTGTTTATAGTCAGTATCGGTCACCAGCTTTCCTTTCCTTTTAGTCAGATGCTTTTTCATTAGTACATTATGACATGACAAGTAATGAGGAATGTAGCCCCCAGATGACACTGAATGATTGAGATTGATGAGAAAATCCAAAAGTACAATCATGCAATTCAATAAACTTTGCATGAGCATCATTTCTTGGTGATTCTTAAATATTTGTCAGCTCCCCAAATCACATTGGAATTCTGAGTTGAAAAGATAATTTTCCCACTCCCAGTAGACTAAGCCTCCAAGTCTCTTTGAAGTGAATCCATTCTAGCTTTGGGGATTTTCCATGGACCAGTGCCTGACTAATCTTTTCCTGGGACCTGACTTGGTGGACACTGGTGCCCAAAGAAGCCATGTTCAGGTTTCTCTAGTGCTATTGCTTCTGGGGTATGAATGGTCTGGTGATCCTTTCTAAACCTATAGGCATGTCAGCAACTTGCTGCCATATCTTTGGACAAGTATTACCATTGATCAGTGATCACCCCCATTGAATGTAGCATTATGTTTTCCCCTAACCAAAGTTGGAACTCTTGGGTTCCTGTGCAGATTGCCATAGTTGATAATTTTTAGGAATTATTCAATCCAATAAACATTTTGTTTAATTTTATTATTATATTTATCTTTTTTAAACTTATATTCCATCTTAGAATTAATATTGTGTTTCGGCTCTAAGGCAGAAGAATGGTAAAGACTAGGCAATAGGGATTATATGACTTGCCCAGGGTCACACAGCTAGGAAATGTCTGAGGTTGGATTTGAACCCAGGACCTCCCATTTCTAGGTCTGGCTCTCAATCCACTGAGCCACATAGCTGCTCCTCCAATAAACATCTTTAAAACACCCAGTAGGAGCTAATCATTAGGAATATACAAATTAAAAACAAAATATTCACTGTTTTAGAGGAAGGCTCTTATACATATTTAATTTTAATTTTATTATCATGCAAAACACATTTCGCTATTGGTCATTGATGTAAAAGCACACTTCTACATAATAAAAAAAAACCCCAAATAATACCATAAATACACTGACGTGAAAAATTAGTATGCTTTGATCCACATCCATCTGACTCCAATAGTTCTTTCTCTGGAGGTAGATAGCATTCCCTCTTATAAGTCTTTCAGGATTGTTCCATATCATTGCATTGCTGAGAGCAGTCAAGTTTTCACAGTTGATCATCAAACGATATTGCTGTTACTGTGTACAATGTTCCCCTGGTTTTGCTTTTTTTCACTCTGCATAAGTTCCTACAGATTTTTCCAGCTTTTTCTGAAATCATCTTGCTAATCATTTCTCGAAACACAATAGTATTTAATCACTAACATATACTACAATTTGTTTGGCCATTCCCCAAATGATGGATATCCCCTCATTTCCAATACTTTACCACTACAAAAAGAACTGCTATAAATATATTTTTTATATAAGTAGGTCATTTCCCCCTTTTATTCTCTTTTTGGTATATAGACCTAGTAGTGGTATTATAGGATCAAAAGGAATATATAAAGAGTTTTATAGCCTTTGGGCATAGTTCCAAGTTGTTTGCTACAATGACTGGATCAGTTCACAACTCCACCAACAATGCATCAGTGTCCCAATTTTGCCACATTCCACCCAACATGTATCACTTTCCTTTACTGCCATATTGGCCAATATGATAGGTATGAGGAGGTACCTCTGCATTGTTTTAATTTGCATCTATATAATCCAGAGTGATTTAGAACATTTTTTCCCAAATAATTATTGATAAATTTGATTGCTTCATCTTAAAATTGCTTATTCATATCCTTTGAATATTTGTCAGTTGGAGAATGGCTTGTATTCTTATAAATTAGACTTAGTTCTCTATAAATTTAAGAAACTAGACCTTTATCAAAGAAATTAGTTATAAAAAATTTCCCCTGGTTTGTTGTTTCCCTTCTAATCTTGGTTATCATTTGTTTTGTCTGTCCAAAAGCTTTTAATGTAATATAATCAAAATGATTTATTTTATCATCTGATAATGCTCTCTAACTCTTGTTTGGCCATAAATTATTCCTTTCACCAAATATCTGCCAGGTAAACTATTCTGTGTTCTCCTAATTTAGTTATGGTATCATTATCATAAACCCATTTTGATATTATCTTGGTATAGGGTGTGAAATATTGATCTATGTCTAGTTTCTGCCATACTGTTTTCCAATTTTCCCAGAAGTTTTTGTTAGTGAGTTCTTATTCTCAACCTGAGGGTCATTGGGTTCATTACAAATCAGGTTGGGGAGCAGCTGGGTGGCTCAGTAAATCGAGATCCAGCCCAAGAGACAAGAGATCCTAGGTTCAAATCTGGCCTCAAATACTTCCTAGCTATGTGACCTTGGGCAAATCACTTAATCCCCATTGCTTAGCCCTTACTGCTCTTCTGCCTTGGAACTAATACACAATATTGATTCTAAGATAGAAGGTAAGGGTTTAAAAAACAAACAGGTTGCTAATGTCATTTACCTCTGTAAATTGGGTATCTAATTTATTCCATTGATCTTACCATTCTATTTCATAGCCAATACCAGTTTGTTTTGATACTGCTGCTTTATAGTACAATTAGAGATCTGGTACTTCTAGGCCACTTTCCTCACATTTTTTCCCATTACCTCCTTTGATATTCTTGATCTTTTGTTTTTCCAGATAAATTTTGTTATTATTTGTTCTAGTTCTCAAAAATAATTATTTGATAGTGCAAGGGTTACATTAGGAGATTTGACAAAATAAGAGAGCAGCTTTTAATACTTTAAGTTTTAATGAGAATATAGTATAGTTGTAAATTAATATTATCCCTTAAGGCCAGAGAAAAGAAAGCTTCTAGCAGCTTTTAACAATTAACAATTTAGTTTAATTAAAATAGAGATAGTAAAATGAATATAGTAAAGGAAAGAAATATAGGAAAGAGATAAAGAGAAAATTTCCTAATTTTTATACTAGTTATCCTATAACTACCTATAATTACTACCTAAAACTGCCTATATCTACCTATAACTGCCTATAAACTACTGTTAATAACAACCACCCCACAAAATTCCAACCCAACCCAATCAGTGTTTAATCCAACCCCAATTAGGTCTGTCAACAAAGACCAGCTGCCTCTCAAATTGTTTAAGAAAGGGAAAAAAACCTAATAGCCCAAACCAAAAACCAAAAAACCCTCTCAGTAAGCTCAGGCCCGCCTTAAAATTCCAGCAACTAAATGCCAACCACCATCTCCTGCCCAGCAGCCTGCAACTGCCAGCCCTAATTGGCTGCAACTGACCCCTCCAACTGTCAGCAACTGTCTCCTTTTATAACCTTTTCCTACCTCACTTCCTGTTTCTATGGTTCCTCTTTCCTTTCTCTATAGTTTCTACTTCCTGCTCCTGTGGTTTCTACTTCCTATCACTGTGGGCTGGTTAATCCCTATACATCTCTATGGTAAGAGGACCACTAGGTCCCCTGTTAAATCAAAAAAAGGAATAAAGAATTCCCTTTTTACAGTAGTTTGTTATGGCACTGAATAAGTAAATTAATTAAAGTAGAATTGCTGTTTTTATTATATTAGCTTGGCCTACCCATGAGCAATTAATATTTTTCCAATACTTTACATCTGACTTTATTTGTGTGAAAAAAAATTGTGCTCATATAATTCCTGGGTTTGCCTTGGCAAGTAGATTACCAAGTATTTTATATTATCTAGAGCAGTGATGGGCAAAATATGGCCCGTGGGCCAGATTCGGTTCCCTGGAATGTTCTATCTGGCCTTGTGACATTATTCCTAATCTGATGAATACAATGAGTAGGATACAATATAATGAGACTTCAAAAGAGCTGCCTTAGAAACAGACTGACAGAGGAGCATTTCCTTTCCTTTGTTCCCCTCTTTAAAAAGTTTGCCCATCACTGATCTAGAGTGATTTAACTGGAATTTCTCTTTCTATCTCTTATTGCTTAGCTTTGTTGCTGATTATAGAAATGCGGATGATTTATATGAATTTATTTTGTACCCTGAAACTTTACTAAAGTTATTAATTATTTCAACTAGTTTTTAGTTGATTCTCTAGGACTTTCCAAGTATACCATCATATCTTCTGAAAAGACTAATAGTTCAGTTTCCTCACTCTCTACTTTAACTCTTTCAATTTTTTTTTATTGCTAAAGCTAGCATTTATAATACAATATTAAATAATAGTGGTGATAATGGGCATCCTTGCTTTACTCCTGATTTTATTGGCGAGGTTGCTAAATTATTCCCATTGCATATGATACTTGATGATGATTTTAGATAAATACCAGTTATCATTTTAAGGAATGACCCATTTATTCCTGTCCTTTTTGGTATTTTAATTGGAATAGGTGTTACATTTTATCAAAAGCCTTTTCTGTATCCATTGAGATAACTATGATTTCTGTTAGTTTGGTTATTGATATGACCAATTATGCTGACAGTTTTCCTAACATTAAATGAGCCTTACTTTCCTGGTATAAATCCTATCTTGTCATAGTAAACGATCTTTGTAATATATTACTGTAGTCTCTTTAATAATATAATAATTAAAATGAGTTTGAGAAATATAAGAATTTAAAAAATTGTTGTGGTCACCATTTATAAAAATCAATTCTTAAGTCATGTGGCTTTTAGTAGCTTTATTACAGCAAGGTAGAGATAATAAATGGGGAAATGTAGAAGGAGTTAGAAAATATTACCTAGCTAAATACCCTTAGTCCAGATCCAAGTGCCTCACTGAAGAGAGCATCCCATCAAAGACAGGAGAAGAGCCAAAAGTCCACTGTCTCCAGCCAGGGTTTCCTCAACCCAAGCTAGTCGCAGAAGCTGAGCCCCTCAAATTACCAATGAAGAATCACAACACAGAAGAAATCCCTTTTTCAGCAAGAGACACCAACGGAGTAGAAATGCAACACAGAAGTGTTTATTCAGCTCTCTGGTCTTGCCTTTTATAGCCCCTTTCCCACGTCACTTCCTGTCTCTCTGGATTCTACTTCTTTTCACTGTGGGCTGGTCTATCACATCTCAGGAAACAATCACAGTTTCTTTGCCTACCATTGCCAGGGTTAGGCAGTGCTTGTGGGATCCACTTCTGGTCTTTGAAGGTATGAACTTCCTTTTCTAGTAAAAGGTCATCTAAGTGTGAAAGGATGGGCACTCCAAGTTCTTGATTGATTAAGTTAAGATAAAGGAAGATAATTTTCCTTTCACAATAGTATATTATTTGAAATTTTTGCCTCTGTGTTCATTAATGAAATTGGCCTATAATTTTCTTTTTTCTGTTTTTGCTCTTCCTGGATTAGGTAACATTACCATATTTGTGTCATAAAAAGAATTTGGTAGGCTATCCTCACTGCCTATTTTACCAAAGAGTTTAATATAGTATTGGGTTTTATTGTTCTTTACATGTTTGATAGAATTAATTTGTGAATCCATCTGGTCATGGGATTTTTCCTTTCCTTTCCTTTCCTTTCCTTTCCTTTCCTTTCCTTTCCTTTCCTTTCCTTTCCTTTCCTTTCCTTTCCTTTCCTTTCCTTCTCTTCTCTTCTTTTTTTTTAAACCCCTATCTTCCATCTTGAAATCAATACTTTGTATTGGTTCCAAGGCAGAAGAGTCCTAAGGGCTAGGCAATGGGGGTTAAGTAACTTGCCCAGGGTCACATAGCTAGGAAGTGTCTGAGGTCAGATTTTGAACCCAGGACCTCCCATCTCTAGGCCTGGCTCTCAATCTACTGAGCCACCCAGATGTCCCTCTTTGGATTTTTTCTTAAAGAATTCATTGATTGTTCATTTTATTTTTATTTTTCTGAGATGGGATTTATTATGTGTTCCATTTTTCCTTTTGTTAATCTGGAGGATTTGAATTTTTGTAAGTATTCATCCATTTCACTTAGATTGTCAGATTTATTGGCATGCAATTGGGCAAAATAGCTCCTAATGGTTTCTTTAATTTCCTCTTCTTTTTAAAAAATGTATATATTATAAAAATTTATTTCATATATATGTTAATTTATATAAAATATATTATGACATATTTTATATAATATATAGTATATGTTATCATATATACTATATACATGCATATTAATGTGCAAATGTGTGTATGTGTATATACATATATTATATATGTATATTATATTATATACTATACACATGCATATTAATGTACAAATATATGTATATATATATTTTAAGTTAATGAACCCTGGATTAAGAACCCCTGCTTTTAGAAAAATCCTTTTCTCCAATTCAACTGCCAAAATTAAAGGATTTTAAGTCCTTTTCCTTCTCATAGTCCAAATATAGTCAAATATTTATAAGGGCCCATTATGTGCCAGGGATTGTGCTAAGTTAATTAAAGTAAGTAAAAAAAATGAAAAATTTTCAAGGAAGAGTAAATTTTCAGAGTGTGTGTATCAAGGTTCATTTATATACAAAGTACAAAAATACCTTCTGAAAACTGTGTGTGTGTGTGTGTGTGTGTGTGTGTGTGTTAGAAAAAACCTGCTGTTGTTTAGTCCTTTTCAGTTCTATCAAGCTCTTTGTGACTTTGTCTTTATTTTCCTGGCAAAGATACTGAAGTGCTTTTTCATTTCTCCTCCATTAGATGAAGGCAAACAGAGGTTAAGTGACTGGCTCAGGATCATACAGGAAGTGTCTAAGGCCATGTTTGAATTGAGGAAGGCGAGTCCTCATGCTTCCAGGCCCCGTGTTCTCTGTGCTACACCACTTAGCTGCCTTAGAAGCAGTCAGGAAGCAGCAACATGGATTGTTTTGTTGTCCTTTATATTCGAAGAGGACCAAAATGACCTCATTGGCAATGTCTGTTGAGTCACTTATAAAACAGATTAAAGCGAAGCAGAGTTGCACAGTCTTGTCTCACTCTCTCTTCCAGAATCACTGAAGGCCGTTGGCAAGACAAAAGTCATGACAACTGGCAATGGCTTGGGATGACGTGGGTGACGTCGGCATCTTTGTTATCTCACCAAGCTCTAAGTACTCCACAGTGCCTGCTTCTGCCACGACATGACCCATTGGGACAAATTGTTCACATCCATCTATTCTGCAGGGAAAATGTTTTTTTAAATGATTAATTAATTGGGCAACTCGCTGACTCAATGGATAGAGAGCCAAGCCTAGAGATAGGAGGTCCTGAGTTTAAATCTGGCCTCAGATGCTTCCTAGCTGTGTGACCCTGGGCAAGTCACTTAACATAGCATTGGTTCTAAGACAGACGGTAAGGGTTTAAAAAATAATTAATTGATTTGTTTGTTACTTTAAAATTCTCAGGAAATCTTCACATGATTGGGATCGAGACTTCCCTATTTCACTGATAGGTTTGAGGCCTGTGGTTATCTTCAAACTCATTTAGCCCATCTATTAAGATGGTTTTATTGGGGTATGACTTCTGGGCATGCTCTAGCTTCATAGAACCACGGTGACAGGATGGCAGATGGAACCTCATAGGAGAAAGTAGCCCTGAAAAAAAGACTTGGCAAGCCCTCACCGTGCAGGGACTTGTCTTCCCTGAACCCTTCCATATACCACAAAAGCAAAATGGTTACTCGTGTATACAGGATGAGGGATCCAAGTAAGCACAGGAAAACCAGATTAACAGCTGTAAAATGAAGCAAGAAATAACAAAAGAATAACATAGAATGACTAAATAATGCAAATTAAAATAGCCCTGAAAAGTGACTTGTTCCAATTCATTTGTAACCTATGGGCTCAAAGGCCATTGGAATAAACTAAATAAAAATTTGAACAAAACTCTCCTCATTGATGAAGATCGAGTCTTCTTTACTCCGTGGGAGCCCATGTAAGAACTGGAATTGGAAAGAGCTTGAAGGAAGTCCCCGATGGCCTCTGTAAGAGGGGAAACTAGACATTTAAGGTATCGTCGCCAGGAATCTGATTAGCTCAATTCCAAATCTAAAATAGACCCAAGTCAGGATGGCTTTTATGGAAGTTTATTTACAATTAGGAAGGTTGAAGGTAGCAAAATTGAGAGAGAGACTGGCCCGGACCAGAGGTCCAGACCGGATGAGAATCTAGAGGCCCAGCAGAGGGGCACAGAGGATAATTAAACGAGGCTCCTAGCCACGAGGTCTTTTACAATCAGAGAGGCAAGAGAGGCCTCCTTGAGGTAGAGCCTCCACAGAAGAGGAAGGAAGGAAGTCAGCCTAACTTACCCCCGTGATAATTCAGAGGGAAGCCGCCCAGGTCTCACCTCCTTCAAAACCAAGTTCAAAGTGCCAACTGCCTCCACAGGAAGTTACCATCATATTTAAAAGATAGAGATAGCAGCGTTTGGCACTTCCTGCATCCACCTCTAATTCAAGTGGACAAATGGCAGCCTCAACCCTGATTTGGACTGCCCAAAGGGCCGTCCCTTGATCTTGATCTGTTACTCATTGTCACGTGGGGGTAACTCATCTCGCCTCCCCACTAAGTTGGGTGGGGTGTGTTATAAACATTATTTCTGACCGATAGAATCTAATAATGAATGAGGATGAGCTAATTCCATTTACACACTTCTACATATCATCTTTTTCCCAGAGTCTTTCACTCCCTTCAGAGTTTAATTTCCTCTTCATTGGCAATGAATTCACCCTTTTCATTTTTGATACTGATTATTTGATTTTCTTTTTTTTTCTTTTTTAAACCAAATTAACCAATGCTCTATTTTATTTGTCCCCCCCCCATAGAACCAATTCCTATTTCAATTGTTTTCTTACTTTCAATTTTATTAATTTCTCCTCTAATTTTTAGGAATTCCAATATAGTCTTCAAATGAGGATATTTATTTTGTTCTTTTTCTATTTTTTTAGTTTTATTCTTAATTCATTCATTTATATTTTCTCTATTTAATTGGTGTAAGTGTTCAGAGATATACATTTTCCCCTGTGTACTGCTTTGGCTATTTGTGATAAATTCTGATATTTTGTCATTCTCATTAATGGAACTGTTGATTGTTTCTATATTTTTTCTTTATCCCACATCTTTTTTGGCCTTTTATTATTTAGTTTCCAACTAATGTTTAATTTGCTTTTCCATGTAGCCTTACTGATTCTAATTTTTATAACATTATGATCTGAAAAAGATGCATTAATTATTTTTGCTTTTTTTGCATTTGGTTGTGAAATTTTTATGCCCTAATATATGGCCAATTTTTGTATAGGAGCCATGTACTTCTGAAAAGAAGGTATATTTCTTTCTATTACTATTCAATTCTCTCCAGAGTTCTGTTAGTTCTAATTTTTCTAAAATGTTATTCACTTCCCTTTATTTCTTTCTTGTTTATTTTTTGATTTTATTTATCTGGATCTGAAAGGGGAAATTGAGTTCCTCCACTAGTATAGTTTCACTATTTCCTTTTTTTGTTTGTTTTTTAAAAATTTATTAATATTCATTTTTAACATGGTTACATGATTCATGCTCCTACTTTCCCCTTCACCCCCCGCTCTCCCCCCACCATGGCTGATGTACATTTCCACTGGTTTTAACATGTGTCATTGATCAAGACTTATTTCCATATTATTGATAGTTGCATTGGTGTGGTAGTTTTGAGTCTACATCCCCAATCATGTCCACCTCAACCCATGTGTTCAAGCAGTTGTTTTTCTTCTATGTTTCCTCTTCTGTAGTTCTTCCTCTGAATGTGGGTAGCATCTTTACCATAAATACCTCAGAGCTGTCCTGGGTTGTTGCATTGCTGCTGGTACAGGAGCCCATTACATTCGATTTTACCACAGTGTATCAGTCTCTGTGTACAATGTTCTCCTGGTTCTGCTCCTTTCGCTCTGCATCAGTTCCTGGAGGTCTTTCCAGTTTACCTGGAATTCCTCCAGTTTATTATTCCTTTGAGCACAATAGTATTCCATCACCAGCATATACCACAATTTGTTCAGCCATTCCCCAGTTGAAGGACATACCCTCCTTTTCCAGTTTTTTGACACCACAAAAAGCGCAGCTATAAATATTTTCATACAAGTCTGTTTATCTATGATGTCTTTGGGGTACAAACCCAACAATGGTATGGCTGGATCAAAGAGCAGACACAACTTTGACTATTTCCTTTTGAAACTCATTTTTTTCTCCTTTAAAAATTTGGAGGCTATACTACCTGGTATATATGTTTAATATTGATATTATTTCACTCTTTAATGTATCTTTTAGCAAGATGTAATTTCCTTCCTTATCTCTTTTAAACAGATCTATTTTTTCTTTAGCTTTTTCTGAAATCATAATTGCTGCTCTTTTTTTTTATTTCATATGAGGCAAAATAAATTCTTCTCCAGCCCCTTATATTTATTCTCTGTGTCTCCCTGCCTCAAATATGTTTCTTACAAAAACATAGAGTAGGATTCTGATTTTTAATCTACTCTGCTATGTGCTTCCATTTTATGGGTGAGTTCATCCTATTCACATTCACAGTTGTGACTACCAACTGTGTATTTTCCTCCATCTTATTTTCTCCTTTTGGTCCTGCTCTTTTTCCTTTCACTCTGTCCCTTCACACAAGTGTTTTGCTTTTAACCACTTCCCTCTACTTCTCTCTCCCTTCTATTACTTTCTCTCTTTGTCTTATTCCCCTCCTACTTCTCCATAGAGTAAGAGAGAATTCTATACCCAAATGAATATGGTTGTTATTCCCTCTGAGAAAGTTATGATGAGAGTAAGGTTTAAGCATTGCCCATCACTACCCTCATCTTTCCCTCTACTTTACTAGATATTTATTCATTTTTAGGTGAGATAATTTATACCATTCCTCTTCTCTCCTCCCTTTTCTATCAGTACCACCCTCTTTTTCACCTTTTGATTTTTTTTTGCACATCATGTCATTCTAAATAACTTACTCCCACATCCTCTGTAAAAGGGAATTCTTAATTCTCTTTGAGTTCACATTTGTGAAAAGGGAATTCTTTGTTTTCTTTGCTTAATTAACACTTTGGTTGGCAATCCTGAACTAGTTGTAGGAGCTCACAAACCACTTAGTGGGTTCACACTTTACTTCATGCTAGGTGAGAACAAGCCAGAAATTTAAGAGTTCACACACTCAGAAATATATGGTTCCAAAGATGAGAACTCAGACAATTTGGAAACTGTGTTTGGCCCCCTGAAAGTGGGGCAGGGGCAGGAAACCATAAATGTCATGAAAATCCTTGAGCAGAGTAGTCTGGTGGAGGAGTCTGGTGAAGAAGGCTAGTAGAGAGTGAACTCCAAGAAGAGAGTCACTCCAAGAAGGAAGTCGGCTTCAAGAAGAAGTTCTTGAAGAAGAAAGTAGGCCTCAGGAGTCACCTTCAGCCTCCAGTTATTGTCTTGGGTGGATAGCTGGTTTTCCCTTTCTGTCTTCTGGATATAGTTTAATTTTGAGTAAAGGTTAACAAATCCTGGCTGAGTCAAGTGCTGGAACAATATTTAATTAGATAGGTTAATGTCTTTTCTACCCTCTTGTATTTCTCTACCTTATAAATAAAAGGTTTATAATTTTCATATATTTAGCCAAACCAATACATTTAACACTTACATATCTTCCTTATAACTCCTCTAATAGTGATAATTTTTTAAAATTATAAATGTCTTCTTTCCATGTAGGAATACATACAGTTTGCCTTCATTGAGCCCCTTAAGCTTTCTTTTTCTTATTTTCCTTCAGGTTTCTCTTCTTGTGTCTGGACATTAAATTTTCTCTTTAGGTATGGTCTTTTAATCAGAAATGCTTTTACATTTTCTATTTTATTAACTGACCATGCCCCCCCCCCAGAAAGAACACAATCAGTTTTGTTTATTAGACAATTCTGGGTTGTAAACATAGATCTTTCACTTTCTGGAATATCATATTTATGCATTCCAATCCTTTAATGTGGAAGCTACTGAATCCTGTGTAATCCTGACTATAGCTCCATGGTGTTTGAATTGTTCCTTTCTGGCTGATTGCAGTATTTTCTCCTTGGCTTGGGGGCTCTTGAATTTAACTATCATATTCCCGGGAGTTGTGATTCAGGGATTTATTTCTGGAGGTGATATGTGAATTCCTTCGATTTCTATTTTACTCTCTTGTTGAAGAATATCTGGGCAGTTTTCTTTGATAATATCTTTTATTATGATGTCCAGGCTTTCTTTCTGATTATGGCTTTCAGATAGTCCAATAATTCTTAAATTGCCTCTCCTGGATCTATTTTGCAGGTCCATTTTTCCCCCAGAGATGTTTCATGTTTTCTTTTGTTTTTGTTTTTTTTAATTTTTTAATTGTTTCTTGTTATCTCATAAAGGCATTACCCTCTAGCTGATCAATTCTAATTTTTAAGAAATTATTTTCTTCCATGAGCTTTTAAGTCTTCTTTTTTCATTTGGCCTATTTCCTCTTGTATTGAATTCAACACCTCTCTTCCTCATTTTTCCTTTGCCTCTCTCAATTGATTTTTTTAAATCCTTTTTGAGTTCTTCCAGAATCTAAGACCAATTCATATTTTTTCTTTGAAGATTTGCATGTATTTGCTTTGCTTTCACTGTTCTCTTTATGTATCTGTGTTTTGCTCTTTGTTGCCATAAAATTTTTTTCTATGGTTAGGTATTTTTGTTGTTGGTGTTGTTATTTGCTCATTTTCCTAGTTTTTTTTTTCTTGACTTCTATGTTCACCATAAAGGTTGTTCTCAGGGTAGAGAGGCCACTTTCTTAAACTTTAGTTCTTCCTTGATTCTACCAATAGCTATATTCCTGGGTTTGTGCAAGTTTCATTTTTTCCAATGTGGTTTTAGAAGGGCATATATATGACAAAGGATTATAAAACTAGAGCCCGTCTAGCTTGAAATCTACACTTTCATGATCCTTCTACTTCTAAAAGTAATTCAAGGAAGGGAGTACTATTTTTTTTTCATATGTTACAAATCAACAAGCATTTATCATGCACTTACTATTTGCCAGGCACTAGACTAAATGATGGGGATCCAAAGTATAGTTTTGTGGCAGACTTGGGACTGGAATCTTGCTATCTCTAACTTCTGAATATACTGGTATTTTCTCTCAAGCCCTTCCCAATAGAGACCCTCTTGCCCAGGACAGAGTTGTCAAATAAAATTGAGTTGGATCTCAGTACCTTCCTCTTTCCAAGCTGGAAAGTAAAACCCTTCTTGCCATAAAATATGTTAGTTAATAATTTTTCCTTCTGGTCTCATTCATTTTTCCTTTCAGTCTGATTCACATCTTCCTCTATATGCAGTTAAAAAAGGTGGCTGCAGCTCACATCCAAAACCTATCAAATTTATTCTTTGCTAGGAAATTGGCAAAGGTCAGATTTTGTAGAAGATGATAAGGAGCCTGACAGTGAGTCCCTAATCGACCTTGTCCAACTCAGTATTTTTCATCTCTTAAGAAAGAAGTGTTGGATGAAACCAACTCCTCTAAAAGAAGTGCAGGGGGTCATGTGTCCTCATATTTTTTTTGGAGGGAACTATGCATGGTGGTTTAAATTTCACAGGATGAAGTTTCATTTTTTACTATTGGTCTTTCTGTTTACACTTCAAGTAATTGTGTAGATTTCTCCTGGTCCTGTTTACTTAATTGATATATATCTTTCTGTATTTGTCATCTCAGTTTCTTATGGCATAATAGCAAACATTACATTTATCTATCACATTTTATTTAGCAATCCTTTAGTTAATAGACATTTATTTCATTTTCAGTTCTTTGTTTCAAGCTTATTGTGCTATTTTGAATATATTGTATATAGGGCTTTTCTTTTTGCCATTGATTTCCTTAGAATACACGCATAAGGGTATTATTTCTGGATAAATGGAGATGGGTATTTTAGTCATTTAAATAACTAATTGGAAATCGGCAAAGGTCAGATTTTGTAGAGGATGATAAGGAGCCTAACAGTGAGTCCCTAATGGACCTTGTTCAACTCAGTATTTTTCATCTCTTAAGAAAGAAGTGTTGGATGAAACCAACTCCTCTAAAAGAAGTGGAGGGGGTCATGTGTCCTCATATCTTTTTTGGAGGGAACTATTCATGGTGATTTAAATTTTTCAATTTAAATTTATTTAAATTATTCAAAATTTGTTTTTTTATTCAAGATTTAAATTATTCAAAATTGCTCTCTGAAGTAATTGGATCAGATTACAGGTCTACCAACAAAGCATCAGTGTGCGTATTTTTCCTTAAATTCCCTAACACTGAAGATTCCCCCCCCCCTTCTTTGCTCATTTACTGAGTTAAGTGAAACCTCATAAATTTTTTCTGTGTTGTATTACATTTTTATTTATTTTATTAAACACTTCCCAATTATATTTTCATCTGCTTGGGGCAGACTCTAGAGAAGCTTTGATGAAATATTGGCACACATGGCAGCAATAAGGTGCTGCTCTGTGCCCAAGGACATTTTTTTTGCATACCCCACCCCTCTGTCTAGCTGCCCAAAGTGAGCACTTCCTCCCTCTGTTTTCTGGGGTAATGCAGGGGGCTCATAAAAAGTTTAAAGTTGCAGTGAACCTGAAAACCTTTGCCAATGCTGCTGTAGAGTTTTGCAGACCTCATAAATTTTTAAATTTGAATTAATGATTTGGACTATGATTTCATGTGGTTGGCAACAAATTATATATTTTTGAGAACTGTTTGATCAGATCCTTTGACCTTTGATATTCTGGGAAATGTCTTTTATATTTCTATAGTTGGGAACCATAAGATCAATCAGTCAGTCATCAATCATTTATTAAGTTATTACTGTAACTCAGCTTTAGAACTAAGTTCTGGGGATGTAAAGAAAGGCAATAAAAACAGTTGCTGTTAGCAATAATATCAAATACTACTGGGGAGACAATATGAAACTCATTAAGCACATGCTAGATGCTGGCAATGGGAGCAGACCAGGAAAATTCTATTTGAACTCATTCTTTACATAATCTGCCCTTTCATTTTTCCATTTCAGATTATTGGTATTTCCTCAGATCATTAGATCATAGACATAGAGACACAAAGACCTTAGAGGACACTGAGTTCAGCCCCTTCTCTTTATTGTTGGGGAAACTGAGGCTGCCAGAGGCTGGGAGACTTTCCCCATGTCCCACAGTTTGTATGTGTTTCAGGCCAGACATTCCTGATACCAAGTCTAATTCTCACCATGTTTCCACATTGTCTATCATTATATGAAAGTAGAAAAGGGGAAGTGAAAAAGAAAAAGCAATTAGGAGATGGACAGGAAAATGAGAAAGAGGAAATCTACAATTGACATGTAGTTCCATAGAGTTGGACTTCAAGGAAGAAGATCAAGGAAAGTCCAGGGTTCCTTTAGAAATTTTTATAAGGAGAGAACCCTCTGTTGGCCAAGATCCTTTTCTCAATGGACTAGAAATAGATCACATTTATATTTCAGGAGAGAAAATATTGATATCCTTTAAAAAGAATAAAAACACTATACGTAAGGTATATTTTACCATCAGAATCAGTAAAGACAGAGTTGAAACAACTGCGCTGTTAAATCCTAGATATCTGATAAAGAGCCAGTTCTAGCTACATGGAAGAACATTTTCAATGACTGTGTGGAACCATTGGTGATAGTAACAGTTAATGTGTATATAGTGTCCTAAGCATTGTGGAGCTCCTTAACAATATTATTTCCTTTAGTGTGTGAGTGGCTGCATTAGCCCAAGAGAGGGATATGAGGATTGAATCCTCAATTGGCTCCCAGGTTGGCTTCTAATGGTGATATCCTCCTTTTTGTTGTCTAATGAAAAGAATGCATGTTTCTGAATTTTAGGCCAGTTGGAGGAATGTAGTGCTTTGTTTCTATAGGTTGTTTAGAGAACATCTTCTTTTGCTTGACCAGTCTCTGGGACATCCACTAAATCACAGTGTATAGACTCAGAATTTTCTCCAAGTTCATACTACTGGATTCAACTCATTTCATTTAATATCTGTCAAACAGCTAATAGGAGTAAAGTGCTCTGTGTGCCGGGTGGGAGAGATGTAAAGGGAAGAAACTGGCAGAAGGTCTCTATCTCTTGGTCTCTTTCTCAGGCCTGAGGACAAGACAGTCAAAAAGTCATGATAGTCAAAAGTAAGAATGCAGAATGCAAGTCAAGAAAGTGCCTGCATGCCTATATGTTTGCAGCACTGAAATATTCACACCTATGTTTGGGGTGATATTCTTAGGGAATGGGAGGAGGAAGAGGAGGAGACAAGGAAGATTAGAGCTAAACCAGGGCTATGGGATTTGGCAGTTAGGAGGTGACTAGTGATCTCTGAAAAAGGAATTTCAGTGAACTGGTGGGAGTGTAAGCCAGGATGTCAGAGTATGAGAATTGAATAGGTGGAGATGAGGGGGAGACAGAGTTTTCCTTCCACATGTTTGGCCCTGCAGGCAGGGGATGAGCAAGAGAGAAGATGGACAGGGCTAGGGATAGGGTGGGTAACATAGCTATTTCATTGTAAAAACAAATATTTTACTCCCTCATTCATTGGAAAATAGAAGAAGAATGTTCCTGTTTTAATTACAGACCTCAAATGAAGCACCAGAAGGAAATTTGGCATTCCAGGGTCAGATTAAGACAAGAATATTCTGCTCCCCCAAATAAAAATCCTAATGATGATAAAATAAATAAAAAAAAGAAAACAAGGGCTTTAGATGAGTTTCCCAATTCTATGAAGTGGACTCTATTCTATTACTTCTTTTGAGGCCATCCAGTCCATTATTACATCAAACAGAATAATGAAGAAGAATATTATGCAGGACAAAGAGCATTAGGGATGGAGTCAAAGATTTAGGATTTTATTCTGGTTCTGATAATGACTATTTGTGTGACCCTTGCTGGGTAAATGACTTCCTTTTCCTGGACCTCCATTTCCTCAGCTGTAAAACGATAGTCCCCTTACATTTCTAAAAGGATTACTTATGGTTGATCTGAAGAAGGAAATGACAAACCACTCCTGTATCTTTGCCAAGAAAACTCCAAATGTGGTCACAAAGGGTCAGACATGACTTAAATGATTGAATAACAACTTTAAAAAGCAGTCTGTGGCCTGATGTGCTTTTAGGGGTCCCTCTTCTGCCTCTAATCATAGGTTCCCATTTATTTGCTGATGACTGAATTAGGCAGCTTTTAATAGGGGAAGGGAGGAAATCTTGATTTGCTCAGGCAAATCATAAAAAAACAAACAAACCCCAAAACAATCTTGAGTCAATCTATCAAGTGGAGAAGATGTCTGCTCTAATCACTTCCCAGGGCCATTGTGAGCAAAGTGCCGTGTAAATAGTAAAGACCCCAAACTCTCCACCCCTTTCTCTCCCCCTTTCCCCCCTCTCCTTCTCCCTCTCCACACTTTCTCCCTTTCCCTTCCTCTATCCCCCTCTCTCCCTTCCTCCCTGCACATATATGAGTTCTCAAGAAGAAGCTGATGAAACAATGCATGTACAAACATTTTAAAGGGTAAAGTGCCAGCTGCCAGTTGATATTGTGTCATTTTATATAAGAAATGATCCAAAAATGTCCTTTATGGGATGACCAATAAGAGTCCAGAGGTGACTCAGTGTTTTTGAAGGCTCTGCCAGTAAATCCCAGGCTCTGACCAATAATACCAAGTTAGGAAAACTTCAGGAAGACACTTGCTGATGGACCGTGACTCCACCCATTGAGGACTGGTCAAGGTGAGTTTCATGAGCAGGTTAGAAGTGGAGGAAAGAAATTTTGGCCACAATGACTTCCAAAGAGCACTTACCAAGTTATGAGGGCTTGTGTACTACATACATTTAGGGAAAACTGATCCACTGAAGTCACATATTTTTAATTTATTGAAGAATGAATATACATAACATTAAAGTAATAAAAGAAATTAGATATTAAAAAACTTTACATGTCAATGCCTGGATTAAGTAGAACTAATGTGCCTCTGTTTCAGTTAAAGTATAATTAATCCATTAGTGACAGGGATTACACATGACTGGTGAGCTGATAGAATTCTATTTTCGTAGAAAATCAGTCAGTAAGCATTTATTATGTGCTTGTTATCAGGCATTGTGCTAGCAGTTAGAGATACAAACACAAAATGAAATATCCTTTCTCAAAGGGCTTACGTTGTTTTGGGGAAGAATAAAAATATGTTCATCTATTAGTGATCTATCAAACTATGTCTATAGATACACAAAGATTCACATACACACATGTATCCATCTCTCTCGGTCTCTGTCTCAAATCTAACCTGCCATCACCAGTATAACAGTGATAGTTTGAGGTGTTGCTATTGAAGGTTCAGTTGACCTTCTTCCCCTACTTCCACTTTTTTCCTTACATCATTGATACATATTATGGAAATTAGCTCCACATATCCACATATATCCATATTGATGGTCTTCCTCAATGTTTCCTTTTCCTCCAATAGCTCAGTGATGTTTTTCTCTTTCTTTTACCTGTAGTCCCATGACACCAATTTTTTTTTTGGCTCAGCTCTTTAAATATTGGGAAAGGCTGGGGAGGTCAAAGTCATTGCTATTGCTGCTCAGAAACTGAGATCCGCCTACTTCCTTTCAGTTTGTCTCCTTAAGAATGTGAGGCATGACTCAATCCCATCCTTAGTCTCAGAGATTTAAGAAATTCCTTCTCATTTGTAAGGGTTAACAATTAAGGTTGGACTAAATAGAAGAGAATGTGGTACCAAAATTAATGTATCTCAAGTCAAATGACTTTTTAGCAATTTTATTTACAAAATAGAGGGAAAGAGTAAAATAGAGAAATGAGAAAAAGGGCAGAGAAGGTATCTATCCTATCATGCTAGATAATTACTCTGGTCTGGTTCAAACCAGGCAGGGCTAGTTAATCTTCTACCAGAGGATCCTCAGCTGGAGGACCATTTAGCCAGAGGACCTGGTGGTGAATAACCACATAGCCTCCTCTGGCAATTAGTCTCTCCAGAAGCTAGGAAAGGAGTCAACCTTTTTCACTTACCCATTTTGTAGACCAAAGGGAAAATTCAAGAGCTGTCTTACCAAATGCAGTTCAAGTGCCAGAGTCCCAACTCCTCCACAATCCAGATTCAAGATGAAGAAGCCTCATCACAGTAAGTTTTTGCCACTTTTAAAGACACTTCTTTGCATCACTTCCTGTGCCTTTCCCTACTTTATGGGGACCAATAGCAGTTTATACCTTTGCTTTGGAATGCCCAGGGGGCAGTCAGTTGTCACACATTTTAGCACAGTGGGTTGCAGACTTCCCCCCACTTAAGCTTAAAGTATGGGTGTATATGCTTTTGGTGATTAAATTTAAAAGTAGGCTGGGGGAGTTAATCCCATCTTCACAGTCTTCCCTTGTGATCCTTGGGGGAGAGTCTCCCCAATGGATCATTTGACATAATCATCTTATACCCCTAAAAATCTTCTAACTACAGGTGCATACAATATTGCACCTTCTAAGAGGAAACTTCAATAGTTAGAGATAAGAGGGAAATGGAAAAGAGAGAGCAAAACCAATGTTTCCTAGGCACATTGACAAAAAGACAATTAGGGGGCACTCCCTTTTGGTATAAAAGTTTACATTAAAAATAAATGTGTTCAATCTCCTTCAGTTCAATCACTTGCACTCCAAAGTTCATTCTGGATATTCTTGATGCAGTATAGGTTTCTGCAGGCATCTTTCTCCAAACAGTTCATTTTCTGGATTCAAGCAGTTAGCAAGATTCTTTCCTTGAAATTTTTTCTCAAAAAATTTTAAATCTTGGATTTTGTGAAAATTATATATATTCTTAAAACTAAGAAGGGAATGTTTGTCTTCAGAACTACAAAACCACAGACTGCTAGTCAGCTCCCAAACAGCTATTATAAATACAATAAACAGATACCAAATAAATATAAGGCAGAGAGGGAAACTGTAGGTCTCGAATTAGCAGTTGATGCTAATGTGAGTGATTAGCAAAGGTTTTGCATAAAAGATGATCTTTAAGTTGAGTCATAAGGGAAGTGAAATATTCTTTAAGATGAAAGTTAGGCATGGTGAACGGCTGGTGCAGATGCATGAAGAGGGGAAGCCATGAGCTATGTGTGAGGAATGGAGAGGTTAATTTTGCAAGACTATAGGATGTGGTAAGAGAAGTAATATATAACAAGCCCAGAAAGATAGGTTAGATTCAGGATATGAAGGTTTTTAAAAATCAAACTGGAGATTACATTTTTATTATAGATGCAATAGGGAGTCACTAATTTAATGAGTAAGGAAGTGATAATATGTTGTTGTTCTTGAGCTTCCAATTATAGTCCCTTGTGGTCCCTGGCCAACATGATGCATTCTAAACAAAATGGTAGATCCCATTGTCCAGGGACCAATACATTCTTTTTAAATTATAGTTTCCATCTGGGTTATTAGTGTGTATTATACACAAGTTTTAAAAAAAGTTGTTATGCTAAGTGTGATAGAGGCATGCCCTATCGGTGTGAATAGGTTATAATTCATTACCGGTCAGGAAATACACAAGGGAAATGTGGTGGAGAGAATGCCATTAGAAGACTGGCCAGTCATTTGGAAAGAGAGAAGAGTAACCAATGGTATCCATGCATGTGAAGAGAACTTCAGTTCACCATGTGAATGAAAGTTGTGAAAGATGGGAAAGCATGGATAAGTTGTAATTTGTATCTTTGGAAAGAGTTCCTACATTGATGATATCAGAAATGGATATCAGTAGATGTTCTTTAGAACTTGGGCTAAAGGCTTTCCCTAGGAATTTAGACATTTTGAAAAGTTCAAATTTCATCATATTCTTGAAAGATCATCAAGAACTGAGATGAAATCCTTGGTGAAACTGGTTTGGGGAATACTCTTTGATACTTTCTTCCCAGGTTGTGTCTCAATCAGCATACTTTGCTTCATCTCAAAGGAAAAATATTGAGTTCATTAAATTGGGGAGTCACTTTGGCACACATAAAATTTGAGTTTAAGGGAAAGAAATCATTATGTTGTTCCATTTGTCTGAGTTGTGCAAATCATATCTAGTCCACATATTTGGGGAGCAGGAAGCCAATGTAAATGTATTGTGGTTCAAACTACAACCTAGCTTTTTGACCTTCATATTAAAAGTTGGTAGATTGTACTACAGTTGACCAAGCCTCAGATACATGGTCACAAATCTTCATATTCTCATGATTCCTGAGAAAAACCAAAGCCTTCCATATTTCCAGTCCCCAATGATTCTACTAAACTACAAGTAATGGAGTAATAAGAAAAGAATGAAATGAGCAGAAGAGGAAGCCCATTTTTCATATACTTCTATTAGAGATTGGAGGAAATATGACATCATTTTTGGGAAAAACTAAACTTGCTTTTGACACAGATTCAGATGATGTAACGAAAATGAATATCTAGTCTAATCCAGATATCCTCTCACTGCATTGAAAAGATTCCTTAAATGGTATGAATGGAGTTTTCAGAAAAAGAAATCACAGCTTCAAAAGACATGAACAAATGCTCCAAACCAGTGATGGGCAAACTTTTTAAAGAGGGGGCCAAAGGAAAGGAAAAGCTCCTCTGTCAGTCTGTTTCTAAGGCAACTCTTTCGAAGTTTCATGGTATTGTATCCTACTCGTTGTGTTTGTCAGATTAGGAATAATGTCACACAGCCCAGATAGAACATTTCAGGGAGCCACATCTGGCCCACAGGCTGTAGTTTGCCCATCTCTGCTCTAAACCATTATCAATTAGAGAAATGCAAGTTTAGATAACTCTGGCTTCCTGCCTCACACCTATCAGATTGAATAACTTGAGAGAAAAGGAAAATGAAAAATGCTGGAGGAGATGTGGAAAAACTGAGACACTATTGCCATATTGGTAGATTTGTGAAGTGGACCAACTGTCACAGAGAACAATTTGCAGCTATGCTTGAAGGGCTATAAAACTGTGCAGACCCTTTGACCCAGTAAGTGCAGTGCCAGGCCTGCTTCTCAAGTAGATACAAGAAAAAGTAAAAGGATCCATATGTATAAAAATATTTATAGCAGCTGTTCTGGTGGTGGCAAAGACTTAGAAACTGAAGGGATGCCCCAAAATGGGGGATTGGCTGAATAAGTTGTGGTATATGAGTTTATGATGGAATATTATTGTACTATAAGAAATGACAAAGGAAATGTTTTCAAAAAACCTGAGAAAATTTATATGAACTGATGCCAAGTGAAGTAAGCAGAATCAGGAGAACACTTTATACAGTAACGCCACATACAGTAATATTGTAATGGTAATCAGTGGGGAAAGACAGTTACTTTGATCAGTAAAATTATCCAAGAAAATTCCAAAGGACTTATAATGAAAAATGCTATTAACTTCCAGAGAGAGAACTGATGAACTGGGAGTGCAGTCTGAAGCATATCATTTCAACTTTCTTTATTTGTCTTTTTTTTTGAAATATGGCTAATGTGGAAATACATTTTGCATGTTTTCATATGTATAATGGGTATGGTATTCTCCATGGGTAGGACGGGGACTGGAGAGAAGGAAAGAATTTGGAACTAAAAATTAAAATTATACATTCCTACAAGAATCATTTGTTATAACTGTGTAACAAATGAAAAAAGAAAATTCTCCATCAACTTTGCTTTTAGCTCTTTACTATTATCATATGTTGCCATGTATATTGGCCACTTGTTTAAAAAGAACTTAAAACATTCTTTTACTTATGTATTATCTGATAGCTGATTATCAGATTTAGCTCTTGAACATATTCAGATCTTAAGAATTTTTCTTCGAAGTCTAATAGTTTGATGACTCAATGTGGGAAGTGGTTCCTCTTAATACAGATGATAATCTATTCTCGTCCTTTCTTCTTGGGCTACTCTTCTCTATGTTCTGTTATGGATACTCCATAAATATAAAAAATTAGTCATTAGAAAGAATATACATGGGCATCTAGGTGACTCAGTGGCTAGAGAGTCAGTTTATTTATTTATATTGCATTAATTTTTATTCATTTATTTCCACATCATTTATTTAGTGCCATTGTAATTTATTTATCTGTGTTGTTTTGCATTATTTTTTTTGTATTAATAGAATTTGTTTCCAGATATCTCCTCACACCATCCAGCAAACATATTTGAGTATATAGATGATATTTTTCATTTTTCCATTTTTCAATTCATCCTCTGGAGATGAACATTCCCAAGCCATTCTTCAAATATCAAATCTGGAGCTGTGTCTAATGCTCTCTTGGTTCTACTCATTTCACGTTTCATTTTCTCCTGTAATTCTTTCTGATGAGTCTGAGGCTACACACAGTATTGTAGCTCTCTGGGCATAATTACCAATTACTCTCCAAAATCATTGGATCAGCTCACAGTTCCACCAACAGTGTGTTAGTGTCCATACTTTCCCACATCCTCTCCAGCAGTTTTCATTGTGCTGTAACCTCTTAGTTTGGGCTAGCACGCTTGCACTTAGTTATGCAGCATGAGGGTGGCCATTTCCCCTAAGTCATTTGTAGTTGATATTGTTCTGAGATGAATCTGATCAATGATTCACAGCCAGCTGGAGGAGGTGGATGCAGAGAGGGTATCTGAGATGCTTGGAAGGAGGTTTTGTCCCTATTTTTCTTAATATAGCATTTTAACAAACACTTCTTTTTAAAAACTAATGGAGCCTAGTTGCCTGATATTAATGGAAAGAATCCCACCAGTTGAAGTTCATGATCTATATGGCCTTTGAAGGACGAGCCCCCAATGACTCAGGGCGACCCCTACAACCTTGACCAGACTGATGGGTTTAAAAGATGATGGGGAGAAAAGAGCCACACATAACTCTCGCAGAGATATTCCTCACACAGCTGAAGGCCACGGCAGGACTGTTTACATCAGCAGCAGGTGGATATCTGGGAATGAACGCTGGCCCCCAGAATGGCTTAGGTTTCTAGAGGAGCCTTTAGAAATGTTTTGGGCGATGCCTTTTTGTAAACAATGTTCTGTGGGAACAAAACGCCTCCTAAATGTGATGTAATGCTTAGCACCCTATTCTCTACAAAAGGCAAAGTCTATGGATAATATCTGCCTGGCCCCCACTCGTTATTTACTTCAGTGTTTGGACCCACTAGACCAAGCTCAGTCCTCCGGGGATCTGAATCATCATGCAAGGGGGAGACAGTATAATCTATTCGGAAACTATGAGTTTTATTTTAGGTCTTCGAGGCCATTCTTGAACTCTTCTTCCGTTCTGGACCTAGATTATGGTAAATCTGCTGGATTTGTCTAAGATTTATAAACTATACTTATTTTTTTACATCTAAAAGTCCTGCCTTATCCCCTCAGTGGGAGAGCTATAAAAGCAATTTTGTCCTTTAGGAGGAAGCCCTTACCACCAAACTGCCCTTCTCATGGAATCTATGAATCTCAAGCATGTTTGGGGGCGTATAGCATTCCTCTATGGACCTAGAAAGATCTTTTCAGGACTTTGGCCTAGTTCAGTCTTAAACATTCCTGGGAATTCTGCATTGCTTTAGGCAGAGCCAGCCCTATGTGACCTCATGAAGTTGATTTGTCTGTTCAGTTGACAAGCATTTATTAAGCTCTTACTATAGGCATCAGAGACGCAAATAAATAAAAAGTAAATAAATAAATTAAAAAAATGTTTTGTATCCTTAAGACTTCTTTTAAGTCTCAGCTGAAATCCCACTTTCTACAGGAAGCCCTCCATAATCCCTCTGCTAATTCCCCCTGTTTATCCTATAGATAGCTTAGTCTCACATAGCTGGATGCATATTGTGTCACCCATTAGATTATAAGCTTCTTGAGGGCAGGAACAGTCTTTTCCCTTTTTATCTATCTATCTATCTATCTATCTATCTATCTATCTGTCTGTCTGTCTGTCTGTCTATCTATCTATCTATCTATCTATTTGTTTATTTGTTTGTTTGTATTTCCAATGTTTAGCAAGTTCCAGACACTTAATAACTAATAATCGTTTCCTAATTAAGTAAATAACCAATCAGAGCCCTCAAGTCCAAGTTAAAGGAAGCTGGGGAGGCCAGTAGTCAGAGAAGAGGAGGGAAAGCATTTCAGCTGGGAGTGGGGGACAATGAAAGAAAATACTTGAAGTCAAGATGGAGTGCCTTGTTCATGTAATAGCCAGGAGGCCAATGGGAGTGGATGGAAAGGTATGTGTTGGGGACTAAGATAAAAGGAAACTGGAAAGGTAGGAGAAGGTCAGAAAGTAAAGAGCTTTGAATGCCAAGAAGAGTATTTTGTATTTGATCCTATAAGACAGGGGTCTGTAATCTTTTTGGCCTTGAGAGCCATAAACGTCACATTTTTTAAAATGTAATTTCGTGAGAGCCGTACAATATGTTTAACACTGAATACAAGTAAATATGTGCATTTTATGTAAGAACAACACTTTTAAAGTACAAGAAGTCTCTGAACTATTTTTAATAATGTTATTATGCGCTAACCAATGATGAATAAAGTGCTTCTTACCATCAATGTGACTTCTGGTGCTGCATGGTTTTGCTGATGGATTTGTAGTCTGGTTGATATGTGGTGAGGTTAAGCTTCATGCAGGCATTGAGACTTCCATCTGTTAAACGTGATCTTGGGTTGGTCTTAATGTTCTTTAGATGTGAGAAGGACTGCTCACATGCATACGTAGAGCCAAACATTGTCAGTACAGCAATGCTCGCACGCTGCAGTGTGTGGTATGTGACAGGAAGGGCGTTCCAAGTTTTGACAATCAGCTGATCTGCGGGTTGAAGATTTTTCATTTCTCCCCACTTGTGATTGCTCGCCACCTCTGCTTGCTGTCATGTAAGTCTCTCCAAATCTTCATTCATTGACTTGAACTTATTCACCCACATGTCCGAGGCCTTCAGATCAGCAGCTTGAAGCTCAAAATCTCTGACGGAGACACCGGGGATGTAACTCAGGTCAGCACTGTCCACTGCACACTCGTGTGGATGGGTTATGAACTTAAAAAGACGGGTGAGCTCACAAAATTCTCCAAAGCGTGCTTTGAATGACTGCAGGAGATCAGATGTGAAGCCTGCTAGCTGATGAAGATCAAGATGTTGAGCAGGGTCACTTGTCCATGCATCTTTAAACTCTCCCAGTTTTTCAAAGTGTAGTAAGCAACCTGTTTCAGTGTCAGTGATGAAGAGTTCTAGCTTATTTTCAAATGCAAACACTGCTTGTCGAAGGGATAAGACTGTATTTCCAACGCTTTGCATTTTCACACGGAGTTGGTTCAGATGTTGAGTTATGTCTACAAGACAGTAGAACTTCAGGAGCCACTCAGTGTTGGCTAACTAATTTTTCATTTCAAGAAAAGTCCAGATTTCACTCCAACAAGCTGCTAAACGGTTGAGCACCTTCCCTCTTGACAACCAACGCACATTGCCGTGCAGAAGCAGACCAGGATAATTATTCCCAACTTCTTCCAGCAGTGTTTTAAACTGGCGATCATTTAAAGCTTGGGTAACAATAAAATTGACCACCTGAATGACCAGCGACATCACCTCACCAAGCTGCTCACCACACATCTGAGTACAAAGCACCTCCTGATGTAGGATGCAGTGAAGACTTAGGATGGGTCTCTTCATATTCATGAAGAAGCACTACGAATCCTCTGTTTTTCCCTACCATGCATGGAGCACCATCAGTTCACACTGAAGTAAGTTTATCCATCGGTAGAATTTTTTCACTAGCAAGCTCAGGGAAAGACTTGAATAAATTCTTCCCTCTTGTCCCTTTCAAAGGCAAAACAGCAAGACTTTCCTCACGTAGTGTGTCACAGACAACATACCTTGCAATCACGCTGAAGTGGGATAAATGCCTTATGTCTGTTGACTCATCCACAGTGAGAGAAAAGAATAGTGCTGCATTTATGTCCTTCAGTTGTGTTTCCTCAGTTTGATTTGCCAACATTATCATATGATTGTGAACAGTTTTTGCCGACGAGGCATGCCTTTTATTCATTTGATTATCTTGTCTTTATCTGAAAAGTCATCAAAAAGTTCATTGGCAACATCGAGCATGAATGTTTTGGCATACCCCCCATCTGTGAATGGCTTTCCGTTTCTCACAATTGCTAAAGTAGCAGCAAAGCCAGCCAAATTCCAGTCACCTTGTTGGGTCCAGTCACAGAGTTGCTGCTCACTAGCTTGCACTCTGCACAGAAGCTCTTCACATGCTTTCTTCCTGCTGTCCCCCGCAGGATATTTAGATGCAAATGTAGTATGGTGTAGGTCAAAGTGTCGCTTTATATTTGACTGTTTCATCGATGAAATTAGTTCATTGCATATTAGACACACTGTAGGACCTGCTCTCTCCACAAAGGCGAATTCCTCTGTCCATTTCTGCTGAAAAGTACGATACTCATCATCCTCTAATACTCCTCTTCTTCTTTTAGCCATCTTCTTCAATAAAAGGGTTTCTGCAATTAGTTAGCTGACTACTTTATTAAAAGGAAGGAAAGTGCAGTTCAGTTTAAATAGAAAATTTGAAGTTAAATACCAGCAAGGGCCTGTCCCCTTCTCCAGCTGTGAAAACAAAAAGAAAGAAAGACATCTAATTCAAGCTATTTTATTAATCAAAAAAATTAAGATAATGGGGCACTATAGTACTGATATAACTGCACAATACATATGAAACTCCTTTACATGAAGAAAATTGCTGAAATAAAGAGAGAAAAATTCAGGGAAGAATACTTTTTCCTCTCCCTCAAGTCAGGCAACAGAAGAATAAAAAGCTGCCGGCCTGCTGGTTAAGCCATTTGGCCACATAAATTAAGTAGGAGATCAGGAGATTACAGAAAATAACATGATTTGTGTGCAGGCATTAGTAAGTAGTGGGGAGGAGGGTACCTTTTCGTGGAAAGCTTGGCCAGGACACATCAAACACATTTCCTGGTACAGGTGTTTATCAGTGCTGTTTACTCAGTCATTCTGTATCCAATGAAACAACTACTGGGGAGAAATGCTTCTCACTAATGAAGCCTATATAAAGATGTAATCTGACTCTAGTTCCCCATTAAGAGCATGTAGAAAAGTTAAAAACAATAACAATCCCACAATTAGGGAGTGCAGACCCCATGAATTCACTGAGATAAAACCATGTAAATCAGAGGCAGAGGGGTAGAGAATGTAGACAAAAGTGATCAATCACTATACAGAACCCCAAGATGTCAGTAACAGGTGTGGAAAGAGTGAAAGGAGGGCAGAAGGAGGAACACACAGCATAGCTACCAAGCCGAACTAAAGACCAGGATTCATCTCGCGCGGCAATATCAATGAGGGAGCTTCTATCTTAGAAGAGAGTCGCGGTACCGAAAGGTACGTGATGCGTGATGTCATGACGTTGACATATCACGTGATGCACGACGTCATGCGTAAACTGTTAGTTACTGTACTGCTGTTTTTCTGTCAGTGCTCACAGTGCGTTCCTGTAACAGCGCCTGAAAAAAAATGGACTTTATGGCTCCTGCAGAAAGAGCCAGATCTGGCCCTCAAATGAGCCAGATATGGCTTGAGAGCCATACGTTGCCGACCCCTGCTATAAGAGAAAGGCCAATACTGGAGTTCATTGAGTATCAGGATGATGGGTATAGAATATATATAGAATAAGCTCCATTTTGGAGCTCCATATTGATTTGAAGACATCTCACTAAGGTTTTGGGAAAAGGCCCAGGAGGCCTAAGTATAAGACTAAAGATTTGGGATTTTGACAGTTGAGGAACATCAGCTAATGCCACACTTGAAAGTCAAATGATTGTGTGGAGCTACTTGGGTCTTATAATTCGAATTTGAGGGGTTATTGAGCTGAAGTGGGGTTTCATCAGCTGCTATCCATTGTGATATTCTATGCCGAAACTTTGTCTTTGTATCCCTGACACCTAGTACAATGCTTGGCATGGAAGCACTCTTACTAAAGGCTTGTTGACAGATTAATTGATTTGATTGGCTTCCCAAAGGTAAAGCTAGTAAACTTACAAAGAGCTCTTTGTTTGCAGATAGCTGCAACACCCCTCCTCCTAAACCAGCCCCATCTTCCAGCATTTTTATTTTAGATGAGAATCATTACAAGACCCGTGAGATACTTTTTTAGCTCCTAAAACAGGAAATTTGTAGGTATCTCACCGTATTCTCCATGACCCCGTATCCTCATAAACAACAGTTTTTGTCCAAGGCTGCAGAACAATAATGGTCTCAGGCCCTCCTAAAATGGACTCCTTCCTAACAGGAAGTTCATTTGCCTTGAGGTCTCAAATCTGGTAATTTTTAAAAAGTTCTTTTAATACTGCTGATTCATTAAAACCCTTTTCTTCCTGGTCAGTCAGAGCAGTTCATTTCAGGCTGCTCAGAAAATCTATCAACACATAGCTGGGAAGGTTGAAGGGCCTATAAACTGTCTGGGGCAGACTTCTTCTTGTCCTCTAAACTGCTGTGGGTTTAGAAACCATAGAATCATGTAGAACCAAGCTGGTTTCTTCCAGTTAAATGGTCTTCTTGAGCTCTGGGTCATGGACTTTCTGATTTTGATTGCACTCTCTCTTGTTGGGGAGTCAGAGGGGAATAGGGAAGAGACTTGACTCTTGACTATGTTGTGCCAGGAAACCACTACTACATCACAGTCTTTAATTTTTCCTATCTACTGGCTTCTTCCTTGCTGTCTACAAACCAAACCAAACTTTGCTTTACTCTACTACCTTCTCAAATGATTCAGCCATAGCTCTTCTTCAGTCATAGCCAAATTCCTGGGGCAGGGGTAAAGCTAACTACAATCATTGCCTACATATGTTCTTTTCCCATTAACTTCTCCACCTTTTTCAATCCATTTTCCAACCTTAATACTTGACTGCCACAACTCTCAGGAAAGAGAGTTCAATTTCCTTTAATTGCCAAATTAGAATGCCTTTTCTCAATCCTCATCAATTTCTCTGTGTCACTTGACACTGTTGTCCATTGTCTCTCTTTCTCTCCTGATTCAACTTGCTGGGTCACCATCCATGTCAAACTTCTAATCATGGTTATGTATTGCAAGGTCTCTCTTCTCTCTCTTACCTCTCTGTCTTGTTTAATCAGTTCCAATGGTTTAATGATGATCTTTATGCAGATGAATCCTCTATTAATATTTCTAGTCCCAATCTTTCTCTTCAACTCCAATCCTATCAACAACTGACTACTGTATATTTTCAACTAGTTGTCCCAGTGATATCTCAAAGAGAGCATGTTTATAATAGAACGTAATATCTTTTCTCCCAAACCTATCCTTCTTTTAAACTTCCTAATTTCTGTTTAGAAAAAACTCATTCTTTCAGGCACACAGGTTTCCAATTTTGGAGTGACTCCCAACTCTTTAGTCTCCATTGACCCCTGCACCCTCCCCAATCCAATCAAAATAGCTAAATCCTTTTATTTCTGCCTCCATAATATCTCTTACCTACATCCCCTTCTCACCTCAAACATGGCCATCATCCAATTCAGACCTTTATCACCTTTTCCTGCACTATTGCAATAGGCTTTTTTTTTTTTAACCCTTATCTTCTGTGTATTGGCTCCTAGGTCGAAGAGTGGTAAGGGTGGGCAATGGGGGTCAAGTGACTTGCCCAGGGTCACACAGCTGGGAAGTGTCTGTCTGAGGCTGGATTTGAACCTAGGACCTCCCGTCTCTAGGCCTGACTCTCAATCTACTAAGCTACCCAGCTGCCCCCTCTGCAATAGACTTTTAATTGATCTCTTTAGTCTTGATTCACTCCTAGTCAATGATCTATCAAATCAGTCAATGAACAAGCATTTATGAAGTGCTTACTTATATGCTAGGCATTATACAAGACATCAACAATTGAGTATAGAAACAAAATAGTCCTTGTCCTTAAGGAATTCCCATTCTATCAGAAGATTCCCTACTTTCCTTCAGAGCTTACTTCAGGCATCCCTCTATGGAAAGGTGTGGAATTTTTCCTAAATCCCCCAGTTGTTTAGGTTTTCTCCCTCCCCATATTATCACCTAGATTGTGAAGATAGGATTAACTTTCTCCTTGTCGATTTTTAGCTAAACAACTCAAGAACTTAAAGTACCCCTACTTGACAATAAGTAATGCTGCAAGTCATTTACTAGAGTAAGCTCACACCTCCAAAGTAGCTAGGCAAATTGAAAGTCTGTGATTGGTTCCTGTAAAGTGGGTAAGTGGAGTGATTCTTTCTTTGGTTCTTTAGTGAGGAGACCCTTTCTGCTCATTGATGCTTTGGTGGGATACTCCTTTCAGTGTGAATTCTGGTGAAATTCTTGGCGGTCTTAGCCTCATGTGCACTGAAGGTTCTCTGAAGATTCTTCAGTCTCTTGGTTCTTCAGATTTCGGCTTCCTAATTAGGACTTTGAATTCTGGTGAGATTCACTTTGCTATTCACATTTGTGGACTGGAGACATTAGGATTATACTTAGGGAATTTGTAGCTAGGCAGTACTTTTTGTCTCTATCTACATTTTCCACTTTCACTATTTCCATCTCTTTGTAAATGAAGCTGCTAAAGGTCATTTTGACTTAAACTGTAATATTTTTAAATCAGCAACCACAATATTACATTAGAATTCTCATATTTACATAAAACGTAAATTTAAATTCTTTCAATATACTACTCTGTTGACATGCTTCATACTCTCCCTGCCTCTCCTCCAAAAGAACATTAGCTTCTTGTACCTCCAGACCCTTTTTCATCTTGTCTGTGTCTCTAGCACCTAGCATCTCATAGGTGCTTAATAAATGATTGTGAAATTGAATTGGATAGACTGCAAATGAGTTTCTTAGGCTCATATGAATCAGATTATAATAAGGTGTCTGGGCAGTTCAGTTAAGAATGGGGGACTTCTAACATTCCATAGACTGAGTCTTTGGGATAGTGTATATCAGTGCTTTGAGTTAATTGATGGCAAATACCCTGACTTTAGGTTATCTTTAGGTTCTAAGTCTCCTAGTATAGAAATACATTTCTATGGAAAAGAAGTTTAAATTTTAAGAGAAAATGATAATTTTTCAGTTTAAAAGAAGGGAATATGATTCAAGCTCACATGTTATGGATTGATCCCCCTTCCCACTGACTAATATGGCCTTTTTTTAAAAGAAAGGGGTTTCTTCTTTCTACTTCATCAGCAAAGCTAGAGAATGTGATAAGATGAATACAAGCCAGCTCTGAGAAAAAGCAACTTCCTTTTCTATAGACTTTTTTTGTTTGCAGAGTACTTTTCTTGCAATGAAATAAAATTTTTAAAATAATATTTTATTTTCCCCCAATTACATGTAAAAACAACTTTTTGTCATGCAAAACATATTTCCATATTATTCATTTTTGTAAGTGAATAATTTTATAAAACCTAAACCCTTAAACACATACCAAACAAACAAGTAATAAATTATATGCTTTCATCTCCATTCCTACTCTGATTTTTTCCTCTGGAGGTGGATAGCATTCTTTGTGAAATAATATTTTAAGGCAGGTAGGATCTTTGTTATTAACTTGTTTTATTTTTAAATGATTTTTTTTTTTTAGTGAACCAAAATCTCTTTTCTTTGCCAATTACCTCACTTCACCATCCCACCCCAGTTTCTCCACCATTGGAAATCCTTGTAACACATGTATAATCAAGCAAAGTAAATTCTCACCTTAACTTTGTCCAGTGGCTACCTCTTCAACTGAATCAAGACCACTACCTTGCTGTCAGGAGGTGGGCAGCAAGTTTTGTACATTAAAAGTTCTCTGATATCATGGGTGGTAGTTGTGCTGATTGGAATTTTAAGTCTGTTCAAGTTAATTTACCTTTTATTTTTTTTTAACAAAGAAGGAATATGAGACCCAGGGAAGTTAGTGGATTGCCCACTGTCACCCACCTTATAAGTTTAGAAGGGGGAGGGATTCAAAATCAGGCGCTTGACTCTGGCTCCACTCCCCCCACTACCCAATCTCCTCACTATGAATCCAAGAGGCACTGTTGAAGAGGAGCTTGGATGTGGAGAATTGAAAGGGAGCTAGGACCAGCCCTAAGCAAAACTGACACAAAGTCAAAATTGGATACCCCTAGGTCCCTGGGAAATGTATCTAAGGCCTCCCCCCTTTACCTTATAGTGGCTATCCAGGGTTTTATTCCTATAGAGTGGTGCATTAAGTTCTTGGGGCAATTTTGGAAGACACAGTTACCTCTGCTCAGGTGTTAGTAATAAGCATTTTAGATAATTTCTTTTTGAGGGGGCATTTATATTTGGATTGGGGACTTATGAAGCTAGGGAAGTAGTCAAGATCCAAAGGTATGATTAAAACATGGTCAAATTGCATCTCTGAGTGAAAGAATGCTAATTTGGGAATGGAAGGGGATACTCTTCCCAAGGGAACCTTTCTTCTTCCCTCAGGGTAATACTTTTCTTTTGAGATTGACATTCCTAAACCTGGCTTTGTTGTATTCTCTTGGTTCTTTTCACTATTGTCAGAGATGGCAGCTGTCTTAACTAGCACCAACTATATTACCCCACTGCCCAGGACCCCATCTTTGTGACAATTCTATCCCAAACTCTTCTTACTCAGAAACCCTGCTAGGGTTTTAATTTTTTTTTTTTTTTTTTTTTTTTTTTTTTTTTTTTTTTGGCTCACTCTCCTATTATTGATCCTTGGTATCTACATGATTTTTTTTGGTTCTAAATCTGAGGTGAAAGTGGTCATTTTTAGTTTCTCATTGATTTCTACCATTATTCATTCATTTCTATTTTAAGAGCTAATCTGAAATTAAAATTTTACACTATAAACATAAACAAGGAAATTACATTATGCCAGAAGGAATTATAACAAACACATAACAATATTAAACATTATCTCCAAAATCCCCTATCATCTAAATTCATCAATAAAGATGAATTAATTTCAGGAAGATGTAGATAATAAAATACTAGCATCAGACTATAATCTCCCTCTCCCAGAGTTGGAAAAATCCAAGAGAAAGATAAACAAACTGGAAAACAAAGAATTGAATAAATTAAACTAGACCTAAACACTTAAAACTTCTTAATGGGACTGCTGAAGAATACACAGATTTCTTAAGACCTCATAAAACTTTTACAAAAAATTGACCTTCATCAGGGTTCAGAAATATCAGAAATAAATGTATAAAAGCAAAAATAGTAAACACATTTACTGACCATAATTCAATAAAAATGGTAATCTGCTTAGGGAGCATAAACAAAAAACAGAGATCTAAATTGAAATTTAATAGTAAAATACTAAACAAGGAGTGGGTCAAAGACAAAAAACAACAACAACAATGAAACAACTAATAATTATCTGAAAGGCAGTAGTATTTAACATACCCAAACCTGGGTTATACCTAAAAGAGTCCTCAGGATATATTTTATGTCCATATAAATAATGCATTAATAAAAATATATTTAATAACTAAATATCCATATAAATTAGAGATCAAACAAGGATGTCAAAAAATAAGAAAATATTAAAAAGTAGAGGAGAAATAGATAAATAGTAAGACAGAGAACATATAAAAGGTACACAAAAGAGCTAGTTCTTTGAAGATTCACAAAATCCTTAAAGTTTTAGCAAAGGCCTTGTTTAAAAAAATAGAAGTCAGAAATAGAATCTGCAAAATTGCAAATTAGTAAGTTAAAATCAAATTAAAATCTGAAGATATAAAATTATTTTCATAACTTACTATGCAAAGTTAAATACTATCAAAATAGAGAGCATAAAAGAAATATGATTGCCTTAAAATATAAAATACCTGAACTCAGAAGACACTAAACAGAAGTCTTAATCCAATCAGAAAAGAAGAAACTGTATAAAGGAACTATCAAAGGCTAATGTGGGAAGACTATTGATCCTGATGGATTTTTATAAAGCTATGAAAGAACAATGAATAACAACACTATATAAATTATTCTCAAACATTGTGAGGAAAAATACTCTTCCAAATTCCTTGTATGAGATAAATATAACCATAGTGTCAAAGGCTAATATAAAGAACTACAGACTGATAGTTTTTATGAACTAATATTAATTTTTTAAAAATTCTCATTAGATTTCTTAATCATTATTTGTTTGGGTGTGAATTTCAGGTTTTTTTGTAGAATAAATGTGGGCTTGAGTCCCTCCATTCTCCCCTCATTAAAGAAGATTTCTAGCATGGGGGGGGGGGAGTTCCTTGAGGGCAGGGTCTATTTTTCTTTCCTTCCTTCCTTCCTTTCTTTCCTTCTCTCTCTCTCTCTCTCTCTCTCTCTCTCTCTCTCTCTCTCTCTCTCTCTCTCTCTCTCTCTCTCTCTCTCTCTC